>NC_135383.1:6053507-6401007 GCF_049243985.1 Paroedura picta | reverse complement strand
AGTCGGTGAGCTGATAGAAGCCGGTGTGTGACTAGCATGGCTCAACACTCCATCCCATCCCATCAGCGCAGTCATGAAAGGGATGGATCAATCTTTAGACAGCTGACACCTCGAGATTTCAGATACAAAATGAGCAGTCCGCTCTGCAATTCATGGCGAGGGGGGGCCTGGAAAGGGGGGGGGAGAAAGAGAGAGAGAGAGAGAGAGAGAGAATCTGCAACTGAAAGAAAAAAGTCACCACCAATCCGGGGAGAAAGGGGAAGAGCTGGGACTCCTTTGCCCATGTTTACCTATGCAAATATATCTGAAATATGTGCAAATATACTGTATTGCACAGGAATATATATGCAAATACGGTGCATATGTATCGACATGCAAAGGCTGCCTGTTTATTAGTGTATTTTTAATAGGATCGTTTTCTGAATGCAAAAAGGGACAGCGAAGTCCTGGACAAGGAAGGCTCAGAAAAGAGAAAGCTGTTCCAGCATTTCTTTCAAATGGAACCTGCCAAGTTACTGAGATCAATTTTTAATTAGGTATCGATAGCTTATTCGTCTATTACAAATCTTTACCAACCTAATAGAGCTAGCGCGTACGTTTTGATACACCCCCTGCTTCCAAGAAGGAAGGGTGGAATACACGGTTCCCCCTTCATCTTTTTTTCTTCACAACAGCCCTGTGAGGTAGGAGCGGCTTAAGGGTTCACGGTTTTGGCAGGATCACAGAGTGGAGGCAGAGGTAGCCCCCCTAATGGAGAGAAGTGTCATTCCAAGTATCCCTAAAGATAGAAAAGGAGGGAGGATAGAGGCTTCCCTTCCTGTACCCACAATACGTACCCTGTGATATAGGTGCGGCTGAGAGAGCTCAGGGAGAACTGCCCCGCTCCTAATAGGACTGTGACTGGCCCACGGTCACCTGGCTGGCTCCAGGAGGAGGAGCGAGGAATCAAACTCCAAATTAGAAGCTGCTATTCTTAACTGCTGTGTCAAGCTGGCTCTTCAACAATGCAGAGTCAGTCGTGATTGGTCAGGTGCCCTTGTGGTGGTCTGAGAACCATATCCTCATTGTCACCTAAAATGCTGGCATGGTGAGGGGGCATCCCCCTTGGAGCTCGTATATGCTCTCGTATGTTTTCAAATTCAAAACGCAGTGATTCATCGGCAACTAAGTCTGCCAGGATGGCCGAGGGGGTCTTTTGTGCAGGCTATTTCATAGGCAACCCCTAGGAATGCCTGTGCAAAAGACCACCTTGGCCATCCTGAGGATCCTGCCTTGCTTCCCATCCCCTTGCCTCTTGTTGCAGGGTTTGGGGCGTTCAGGCCAGCTGGGGAGTGACCAAGGGGGCGTTCCTATTTGATCTGTGCCAGACCACTAAAGGCCGGAGCCAAATAAAGTCAAATGCATCCATAACAAGGGAATTCGGACGACCTTGGGAAGAAATACTGGCCTGCCTCCATTTTCTCTGTTTTCCGGCCCAAGGCAGGGTGTTCGAGGAGGGTTAGATTCACTGTGGATGTCCCAACAGCAATATGGAAATTGGGTTTCTCTCCACACCCTCTGCAACGCCCTGACCTCCACGAAACATTGCTTTGGGGAGATGGGGGACCCCGTGGAATGTCGTGATGGGGGTGAAGAAGCAGAAGGAACCGCTTCTTTCTGAAATGCACATGTCAGAAAACCATCACACACCACCGGATACAGAGCAGCACTGGCGCGCTCCTGTGAGCGAGCAAAGGGTGTGGGAAGCGGGCCAGAATGAGTAAACAGCAGTCATCTTCATACAGATCAGATCAAGGGCACAGCTGAGCCGCACGGAGAGAGCCGACGCCGAACTTTTTTCCTCCGTTCCTAAATCTTCCCTTGCCGATGCTCGGCACACAACAGAAAGCTGCTCCGGCTGCCCTTGCAGCTTTTCTGCCGAATTAAAGACACCGCCTCAGGGAGCTTGTAGGAGCAGAGATAGGAAATAATAGACAGATCAATAAAGCCCCCCACCGGGCAGAGGAGATGCAGGAGCAGGCCTCCGGATGTAAGCCGGAACAGCCAGCCGAGGCGTTGACCGAAATTTCGCTCAGTGGGCCTCCAATTGCCGTGCGGGGCAGCAGGTTCTGGCGGTAGCGAACGGGCTTGTGGAATGAGGCAGCTTAGCAGCGGGGCTCGTAATAAATAAATTGCACGGAGGGGGTGGGTGGAGCCCGACGGTGAGTTGTGTCCACCACTGCTCTGTCGAAATCACCCCAGCACACAGGGAGCATGTGTGTGTGTGGTGTGTCACCCCTTTCATATCTGCATGGTTAACGAAGTTGCTTCCGAATTATGGCAACCTTGTGAATGAATAACCTCAAAACGATCCTATCATTAAATGATAGGAAGGCCATGGCTTCCTTTGATGGCGTCAATGCATTTCATGCCCCCATCTTCTTCTTCTTCTTATCCTCCTGCTCCCAACAACTTTGCCTAGCGTTACTGTCTTCTCTGGTGAGTCTTGTGTTCTCGTGAGGGGACCAACTTATGACAGTCACAATTTAATTGTTTTTTTTTTGTTTGCAACTAGGGTTTCAATCAGGGTTTTGTTTGCAACCAGGGTTTCAATCAGGGTTTTGTTTGCAACCAGGGTTTCAACCAGGGTTTTGTGAAAGGGTTTCCCGAATAGGTGGGAGTTAATTTATTTTTTCTGTTTTTTAATTAGCTAAACGTTTATCAGGTGACGTGACCATATAGGGTCATGTTGACCCGCCCACCGCTCCCAAAATGGCCAATGATGGGCCTGGGGGGTGGGAAAGGGAGGGGCCCTGGGTGGGCATGTCCACAGCTCTGCTTCCCAACCATATTCTGCACAATCCTGCCACTTCTGGGGTTACTCGAAATCTGAAGTGTTTCAGGGGTTTCTCTGTGGTGAAAAAATTAGGGAAGGCTGCTCTAGGGAGAATTCAGACTGCAGTTGACCTTGAGCCCACTTATTCGTCCTTGTGGTGGTCAATGGAATCCGGAAAACTCTAGCTCAGGGGTAGTCAAACTGCGGCCCTCCAGATGTCCATGGATGACAATTCCCATGAGCCCCTGCCAGCATTCGCTGGCAGGGGCTCGTGGGAATTGTTGTCCACTGACATCTGGAGGGCCATAGTTTGACTACCCCTGAGTCTAGCTGCTTCAACCCAAATGAGCAATTTCAGACTTGGTGTGGATATAGTTCTGTTTCTGCAGCCCAAACTCATGCTTCAGAATGCAAATCCGTCCCTTTCTTCCTGCTCAGCTGCCTTACAAATAGAGTTCCAATTTCACTCAAAACTCTCCCTCCGGTTCGGCCTGTTCAACATGATGAACATCTGCAATCCCTGTTCTGCAGGCCAGATGCCCAAAGACAGCTGTTTCGTGTGTCTGTATGCTTTGTCACTAACCCCTTATCTGGGATGAAACTCTTACTGATTGCTCTGAAACGGCCTGATTTCTCTCTCTCTCTCTCCCCCCCCCCCTTCCTGGAGAACATATAATTTCCAAAACAATATCCTGCTTCCCGAACCAATAAACTCCGGGGAAATGTGCACCATCTATATGGTGGCTAATTGAACAGTCTTCAGGGGGATGGAGATGATGCGCTCTCATAGGGTCTGATGAGCACACAGGCACTCCTATTATGCGCTGGAAGAGAATCCGTGAGAAACAGGTGAGCTTTCTTTGAACACTCACCAGGGAAGCTCATAAATACCAAACGGGTTTCAAATCCAGCCAGGGGGAGCTTGCCCACCATCCCTAGCTGAGTCAAGGTGGGAAAGGAAACGGTAAGTTGGCTCAAAGCCACACTCTAACGGAGTAAGGGGTGTGGTGGAGAACGAGCAGGTCTGTTTCCTTCCATGGCACATTAAAGCACATTACAAAACATCCAGTCTAAAAGATATAGACATCTGAGTCCAAATGGGCTGGTCAGCAGAGTCTCAAGGGAAGGACAGGGCCTGAATCAGGTACAGGAGGTTGGGGGGGGGGGGTTGGAAATGACGGGCAAATCATATTTATCATTTCAAGGCTCATTTCGTAATGGTAAAGGCACCGATTGTGCGGGGAATGTAACGATTGATTCAACCAGACAAACAGCATTCTTCTCGAACGCAGAGCTCGAATTAGCTCCCGTACAGCTAATTTCTTTTCCAAGCAAGATTTCACCTCTCCGGTTGGTTAAGCTTAATATGAAAAGAGAGGGGTCTGCGGAGGGACAAGTAAGCGTAATCGCGTTATTCTGGCTGAACAACTCTGCCGCCTGCCAGGTATTCCTTCCAGCCCGCCAAGGTTTCGCCGTTCGCATTTCAGCACGGCGCCTTCCCCAGCTCTGTTCCAGAAAGCTGCGACGGCCCCCCGATTCCTCTTCTAAACAGTGCCGTTTCTCTCGACTGAATTGTTTACCTGATGGGGGACCACCTCTGCGGCAGCATCCGCGTCTCTCTCTGAATATGAGTGCCTCTTCTTTTTACCATCAGGTGTCAACGCACACAACTGAAGCGCCAGGTGCCCGATAGCGGCAGTTCAGGCTTCAGCGCCTTCAAGACGAACCTCGCTAAATGACTGAAGGCAAACCTTGTAGGCCGCCCTCTGCCAAAAAGAGAGAGAGAGAGAATTGCCTGTGTTTTAAGGTTGTGCAGTTGCTCGCCGTCATTTGGCCTGCGGACCAAAAAGGTCGGTATTCGAATCATGCGATGGGTAGCAAAAGGTAGACCTCAGAAACCATGCCCTGCTGCTTTCCCCTCCATTCCCACTAGATGTTGCTAGAATTTCACATTCTCCTTTCTTGCCCACAAACACACACACACACACACACCAGCCCCCTGGGATTGTCCCAACTGTGACCTCAGCACTATATTTTTAGAGATGGTGATTGAATACTTTTCGCAGGTGTCCTCTAAGGCCCCGGATGACTGTGGGGTCCTCAAGAGCTGTGACCCGCTCCAAACTCTCACCAGGGCAAATTGAGGAATTGCTCGACATTTTCTTCTATATATGCTTTTTTTTAAAATAATGAATCATAGAATCATGGAAGGGGCCACACAGGCCATCTAGTCCAACCCCCTGCTCAACGCAGGATCAGCCCTAAGCATCCTAAAGCATCCAAGAAAAGTGTGTATCCAACCTTTGCTTGAAGATGACCATTATACGGATGCAATAAATTGCTTCTATAAGACATTGAAAATGCCAGTTGTGCCCATGGTGAAAAGAACTCAAGTCTCCTCAAATTGCAGGGATTTGTCCCTTCATTTACACCCAGCTCAAACTCCCCCACCGTGACTTGGATAACCCAACCTAGGCCAATCTTGCCAGATCTTGGAAGCTAAGCAGGGTCAGCCATGGGCAGTATTTGGATGGGAGACCTTCAAGGAATACTGTGATGGCAAACCAGCTCAGAATGCCTCTTGCCTTGAATATCATATGTTAGTTGTGACTTTATACCACCACCGCCTCACTCCTCGTCTTTGTCATCTCCCTGGACACATGGTTTAGATCAGGGGTAGTCAAACTGCGGCCCTCCAGATGTCCATGGACTACAATTCCCATTTTGGCATAGTGGTTACAGATGGGAATTGTAGTCCATGGACATCTGGAGGGCCGCTGTTTGGCTACCCCTGGTTTAGATGGTAAGTATGCTACAGGCAGGGATCTGCCTCATGCTCTTTAAAACACCACCTGCACTGAATTTGCTACGTAAATAAACGTAGTGTGACTTGTAAATGATGAAACCTGTTGATGTGGAATGAGGTTGTAATATTCCTGTAATTGTACCGACAACTCTATCGCCAAATGTTGACCATTAGTTTCTTATAACAGCGAAATTATCTCGTTTCCTCTGAGATCCTTTTTTTTTCCAATTTTTATTGGAAACGCCTATGATGAGAGCAGGAAGAGCCAAAGCAAAATAGTGCCTTTGAAAATCTGGATAATCTTGACATCAGAGTGTCAATAGTGATAATACAGAAAAACCCATGAGATCCTAGTAATCACTTACTCTCTCGTGAGCTTTCCCATCTTTTACACGCCTTCCTATTCTGTGAATCCTTATCTGTAGAGACAGCTGAAGATAGACCTGCCATCTGTCTGTCCACAGTGGGTAAACTCTCCCCACAAGAAACTGAGCAGTGGGAGGGAAAAGATGGCTGGAAAACCATCCCTACGGAAACACTCTAGGAATTCCACCCTGTCTCTATGGTCTTTACCACAGAGATTACAGGACACTCCTAGACCGTCATCCGAAACTGATGCTATGTTCTCCCCACATTCCACCCTTCCCAGGCATGGCACTCAAATTTTCCTGGAATTTGCTGAGGTAACCTTGGCAACTCTAGATGAATACCACACAATTCACCTCCCTGCAAAGACAATTCTCTTTTCTTTTTTTTAAGACTTCGAAATATTGTACAACTAGAAATTAAGCCCGCTGTATAGAAAATACAGCGGGCGCTAGTGGGCAGTGGGTGGAGGGAGGAAAGGAAGGTAGGCAGGCAGCCAGGCATAGAGAAAGGGAGACAGAGACAGAGACAGAGAAGGGGAGATAGGAGCGTAAGCATTGGAAGAAAGAATGGAAGAAAGAAAAGCAGAAGAGAAATGGATGGATGGGAGCAAGAAAGGAGATTAAGGGTTGGATGGATAGATGGGTAGAAAGGAAGGAAGGAAGGAAGGAAGGAAGGAAGGAAGGAAGGAAGGAAGGAAGGAAGGAAGGAAGGAAGGAAGGAAGGAAGGAAGGAAGGAAGGAGGGAGAGGGAGGTAGGCAGGTAGGCAGGCAGGCAGGCAGGCAGGCAGGCAGGCAGATAGGTGCAATGGAAGGGGACGCGGCAGGAGTGGAAAGAAGGGGCCGCTGGGCAGGTGTGGGGGGTGAGTAGTGAGGGGCCAATGGGCTCCCTTCCCCCATCACAGACAGGTTCCACCCCAAGGGCCCTTAGCATTTTATTTATACTGCCTCCACAGAGCAGTTACAGATGTTGTATGCCACCCCAAGATGACAGGCTCAATAGGGGCAACTTATAAGTACCAATCAGCCAATTAACCAATTAGCCAATTAGCCAATTAGCCAATTAACCAATTAGTCAATCAACCAATCAACCAATCAACCAATTAACCAATTAACCAATTAACCAATTAACCAATTAGCCAATTAGCCAATTAACCAATTAGCTAGTTAACCAATTAACCAATTAGCCAATTAACCAATTAGTCAATTAACCAACCAGCCAATCAACCAACCAACCAACCAGCCAATCAATCAACCAATCAGCCAATCAACCAATTAGCCAATTAACCAATTAACCTATTAACCAATCCGCCAATTAACCAATCAGCCAATCAGCCAATTAGCCAATTAACCAATTAACCAAATCAGCCAAATAACCAGATCAACCAATGAACCAAATCGACCAATTAACCAATTAACCAATTAACAAACAAACAAATAAATAAATTTGGGCCTAATACATTTTGATCTATAAGATGTGATGCAAACCTTATAGATTGAAACATGATAGATTCAAGGTTTTTGTATTTATAGTGTGCATGTTTGAGTGAGGCGTGTGTGACCTTTAGGGAAAAGAAATGTTCCTTTTTTATGGTTCTGCAATTACCTTGAGCTCTGTTTAATAAACTGCTTTTTAATATATTTTTACTAGGGGCAAAGCCCATTGTATCCAAGAATACAACGGGCGCTAGAGCTTGGCAGTGGGAAGAGGAAGGGGAGGAGTTGTCCAGTCTGTAAGGGCATGGGGTTGAATCTGTGTGTTGTGTGGGAGGTTGTGGTGGCATGGTGGCAAATGAGGGCGTGGGTGTGGAGATATGGGTGTCAAGAACCTGTGGTGTGGAATGTTCATTGAGTGTGGGAGAGGACTGACCTTTGGGAATTTTGGCATAGTGGTTACAGATGAGCTTTCCAGAGCCATGTCCTCAGATATGTGAAGGGAAAATCAGACTGGAGACTCTTCTTAGGGGAAGATTACATGGCAACCAATTCCTCCCAGTTCTGCGTCATTTCCCTTCTTGTGTGAATTAGGCCACATTCACCGAAATGCCCCTCTGCCCTAATACACATGGGGTAGTCACAGTACACAGGTGTCCACCCTGTTCCTTCTTTTCCATTTTTTCAGTGTTGATAAAATGTTATGTGCCCACATGCTTCTTTCATGGTTGTTCCTTAGAAGAACGGATTTTTGTACCCTATTGCTTACTACCCAAAGGAGTCTCAAAGCGGTTTACAAACACCTTTTCCAGTCGTCTCTCCACAATAGTCAACCTGTGAGGTATGTGGGGTTGTGAGAGATCTGAGAGAACTGGGAATGGCCCCCAGTGACTCATCAGCCCTCATGTGTCTCAAAGCATTTTCCAATCGTCTGCCCTTTCTCTACCCATAGCAGAATCCCCATGAAGGAGGTGGGGTAGCGAGCCTCACAGGGAAGCTGGCAACCCTAAGAGGAAGACTCTCTGTGCACAGCAGTCTTGACCTTAGTAAGGTTTTTTATACTGTGTTTTTATTTGCCAGGCCAAGGTTATTTGCCAGGCCAATAAGACATTACAGTTACCATGTGTCTCCAGACATTTACTTGTTCTCTATTTACAGTTTCAGGCTGTAAATATTTATTTAGAACTTCCTGCACTTTCCAAGCTCATAGGACTGATGCTGGTCTGCCTGTCTGCGCCCCAGAATACAAACAGTTGCTGCTAAGGGCTGGCCATAACCCATAGGCCAGGAGGGACACTCCTGCACCACTCCCTACCAACTGCTGGCAAAAAAGCCGCTTTGCGGCTCCTGATTTGCCCCTCTGAGTTTTTATCACGGACAGAGCCCTCCCTAACTCCTCCCCAATAGCCCTTAG
Organism: Paroedura picta; assembly: GCF_049243985.1. Taxonomy (NCBI): domain Eukaryota; kingdom Metazoa; phylum Chordata; class Lepidosauria; order Squamata; family Gekkonidae; genus Paroedura; species Paroedura picta. Next base: position 6,392,173 of record NC_135383.1, on the reverse strand, counting down.
GGCTTTATTTAACCGCAGGGGCGGTTAAAGATGGTTCTGAGCCAAGATGACAATGATCTCAGGGGTTTCGAATGTTGCATTCAACTGGGTTTATGGGGTGCTCTGATTTGATTACCTGTCTTAGCAACAGGTTTAGCAATCACTGTTTGTCATTTTGTGTTTATTTCTTTCCTTGTTTTGGTATTTGGCTACAGAAGCCACTGAGGACACGGCATATACACAAGCCAAATAAATATCACATAAAGCTAAGTTTAAGAATAACGTTAGCATTCGTTAGTCAGTTATAAATATCGCCACTATTAAACCTTCGGTAAGACAATTTCAGCATGTAAGATATAACTCATCTCCTGATAGGGTGCTAATAAAGTCAATTAAGAACACAATTAAGGCATGGTTAATCACTATCAAGACACTATTAATATTACGAATATTACACTATTAAAAAACTGTTAAGGAACACCGAGGCAGAACACTACATGGCAGGGAGGGAGGAGGACAAAATCCTATTAGATCACAACTTTCTATTTATGTCCTCGACTAGAGATGATTTTTGAAGTTCTCCCAGCTACTTCAGCCTGAAAATCCCCATTCTGATTTTGCACTTCACTTTTACGTGTCCCTCTTATTTTCATGTAGCTGATTTTGAAACCTGGCAAAACGTGCACAGTTTTCAGTGCTCTTGGGGTATCAGTTAGTCAGTAGCCACCCATATCATGGCTGGAAACCTGTTTACATGTGGTTCATTCAGGGCCATCCGATCTGGATCAAGGAATCACACTCCGGCAAACTCCACCCATTGTTCTACTTTATAATCTCCCAATTGTCTACCTTTTTGACATGTTTGCTGTGACCTTCTGTTCCAGCTGACCTTCTGTGACCTTCTGTTCATTTGCATCTCCTGCCCCACAAGGTATGTATCTCTAGTGGAGCAGGTTCACCACACACTGATCACAATCCCTGATCATAAAATCATAGAATTGTAGAATCATAGAGTTGGAAGGGACCTCCTGGGCCATCTAGTCCAACCCCCTGTACCATGCAGGACACTCCCAACCCTCTCGCTCATCCGCTGTCACCTGCCACCCCCTTGAGCCTTCCCAGAATACGCCTCTCCTTCAGATGGCTCTCCAGCCTCTGTTTAAAAATTTCCAAAAATGGAGAACCCACCACCTCCCGAGGAAGCCTGTTCCACTGAGGAACCACTCTAGCTGTCAGGAACTTCTTACGGATGTTTAGTCGTAATTTCTTTTGCATTAATTTCATCCCGTTAATTCTGGTCCGTCCCTCTGGGGCAAGAGAGAGCAAGAGTGATGGTGTCGATACATCCATGTGCATCCACGCATCAGAAGCACCGGTGTTTCAAGGGGGAGAAACAAATAAAATGGAAGCAAAAAAAAAAAACCCGGCATCAAATTATGCGGGCTCTGGTTCAGGAATTAATTGAAGCCAATTTCCAGTCAAACCAGCATTAAGGAAGCGTGAAACTTCACAGAAGGAAATTTTGGGGAAAGAAAGGGACACGATGCCCGCTGGCAATGCCTCCCACCCAGCAACATCTCTGCCCAAGACAGGCACAAATTCAATTACAGGCCCCAAACCAAGTGGGGAGTTTTAAATCCAGGCTTTCCACCCCCACCCCCCACCCCCCACCCAACTCCGCTGATTGCAAAAGCAAAGAAACCCAAACAGTTCTTCTGTTGCTAAAAATAAGCACCCAATAAATGAGAACTGGATTGGCATCAAATTTTCTCTCCACAAAATCACTTCTGAGCACGATGAGAGATTTCGGTCCCGAAGGTAATTTGGGAGCAGGGCGAACGGCGCAGAGCCTGAGGAAATACAGGGAGGCCCAGAAGTGTTCTGGTCCCTGCTGGGATAAATAGGAGATGTGACACCAGCGTGTCTTCGGCTTGGCGTGTTTCTCCGTGTCTCAGTCGAGCGGCCGGGGATTAGTTGTGCAATTGAGCGGAAGAGGCATCCGGACGAGGCTTCTGAGAGTAGAACCGGGAAATAAGTGGGATCCATCCAGTTTTCCCTCTGCGGAAAAGGGAGGAGAGCTGTCCCCTTGGATTACGCTTGCAGGCCCCCCGGTTGGGGCAGGGGATGACTCACCCGCAGGCCCTGACACCTGACGTGGTTCCAAGTGGCGGAAGGGGAGAAATTTCGAAAAAGGCAAGCTGTGGCTTGGTTGCTACGTCATTAGTGTGTGGAGGGGGTCAGGCGTGATGGAGGGTCGCTCTAGGAATTGCGGGGAACTCTGATGATCATAGAATCATAGAGTTGGAAGGGACCTCCTGGGTCATCTAGTCCAACCCCCTGCACTCTGCAGGACACTCACAACCCTCTTGCTCATCCGCTGTCACCTGCCACCCCCTTGAGCCTTCACAGAATCAGCCTCTCTGTCAGATGGCTCTCCAGCCTCTGTTTAAAAATTTCCAAAGATGGAGAACCCACCACCTCCCGAGGAGGCCTGTTCCACTGAGAAACGTCTCTGACGGTCAGGGTCTTTTCCTGGATGATATTATAATAACGTTTTCAGTGATTCCTAGAGATATCTGATGTCACTTCTGGGTTTTTCCCCCGGAATGGAGAGATGCAAACACTGCCTGTCCCAGCCCCTAACCGTCCAACTTGGTCTCCGACTACCAGAATGGCTATGCTGAAGATCATGGGACCTGCATGGACAAAAACCGTGCAGGAAGAGGGTGGGAATAAAGAGGGGGATTGGATGAGACTGTGGGAAGAAGAAGAAGAAGAAGAAGAAAAAGAAGAAGAAGAAGAAGAGCTAGTATTTATACTCTTCTTTTCACTGCCTGAAGGAGTCTCAAAGCAGCTCACAATCTCCTTCCCTTTCCCTCCCCACAACAGATGCCCTGTGAGGTGGGTGAGGCTGAGAGAGCTCTGACAGGACTGCTCTGTGAGAGCAGCACTAACAGGACTGTGACTAGCTCAAGGTCACCCAGCTGGCTGCATGTGGAGGAGCGGGGAATCGAACCTGGCTCACCAGATTAGAAACCGCCACTCTTCACCACCACACCACGCTGGCAGGAGCAGGGTTGCCAGTGCTGAGTTGGGAATTCCCTGGAGATTTCGGGAAGGGTCCTGGGGAGGGTGCGATTTGGGGAATTGAAAGCCCTTAGTGGGGTACGATGCCGTCAAGTCCAAAGCAGCCATTCTCTGAAATCCCCAGCGGAAGCGGATACTTGTAATTTGGAGATCGGTCACCATTCCGTCCGATCTCCAGGCCCCGCCTGGAGGTTGGCCACCCTAGGAGCTGTCTCCGCACCTCCCTTTTGGAAATCCATCCCTTGTCTCCCGGCCTGGCTCACAATGCCCAGGCGTCGCTATTTTTATCGCTTCCTACAGACAAGTTGCAAATGAACTTCTAATGGACAGTCACCCGTCCTGCACTTATCTTGATGGCCTGTCAGGGTCTTTGAGGCACCAGTGGAGAGATCATGTTTGCTTGCAGCGTTAGAAGCTCACCTTCTGCGGTGGGAGGGGAAATGGTGGTTTAGTGACGGGTGAATGTCCCCCCGGCGGACTCCCGAAACTGTCTTCGCGGTTTGCAGGGCGGCATCTCTCTACCCGTCAAAATGCTCGACAGCCGTTTGCCAGGACTCACTGGGAGCACATGCAGAATGCCTGGCCCTCCTCCCTGCCAAGAAACGGGCCTTCTGTTTCCGAAGGGAGGCAGAGAGCAGCTCTTCTTCCTTCTTCCACGAAGGCCTATCGATACCTCCCCATCGGCATCATGGTTTCCTGCTGGGAATGATGGGAAGGTGTCGTTTTCTTGGCCTGTTTCAGAATAGTGCTGCCAGGTGGGGAATGCCTGGGGGGTTCAGGGGCAGGACCGGAGGAGGGTGGGGTTTAGGGAGGGGAAGGACTTCAGTGGAATATAAGGCCATGGAGGCTCCTTCTGAATACTGGCAGCGAGTGATAACATTTTCTCCAGGTGAATCAAACTCTACTGAGATGCAACAAAAATTAGAGTCCTTTAAGACCAACAAAGATTTATTCAAGCCATCTTTCAAGTGCTCACGCCTATTGGACTCCATTTTTGTTGGGCTATTTCAGACCAACATGGTGACCCTCTTGAATCTACTGTGATAGTGAGGGATCCCCAGCCACCAACTAAAACAGGGTTGGCCAACCTCTGGCTCTCAAGACGTCCACCGACTACAATTCCCATGAGCCCCAGGGGCTCAATGTCTCTTAAACAGTCTCTTGGTGTCTACAGACACAGTAATGATATAAAAGAAGAGAACCATACAGATCTACAAAGAAAAGACTTCCAATTTTCTCTGCGACAAATGTAAGCAAAGCGACAAACTGATCACGTACTCTGCGATTTTAGACGAGAGAGAAACGCTCTCTCTTTTCCCGTTCTCTAAATCTTGTTTTTGTCTTAATCATCAAAGCCACAAATCATCGACGCCGTCTTTTTCCTTTATGTGCGGAAAGTCTACAAAGCGTTTCCACTTAGTAATGAAGAAGAAAGTTTTTCCCTCTCTTCAAGTCCCAGTGTCTTCACCAACCAACCCTCTATGGCGGGTAATGTCGAACTTTCCTATTTGGGGGCACGTAACGATCCCGCTGCCCTTGTCATATAGAGAAATAAATTCCTTGGGCTTCTTTCTAGTTGTCTGTCCACTAATCCCCAAAGGGAAGCTTCTGGAAACCGGACACATTTCGATCGCTGAACGGCAGAGGCGAGGCACAAAGACCACCGTCTAACAGCGGGCCGTCCAAATCGGCAGCCAGCCGGTGAGTGTCAGGCGGAAAAGGTATTTGTCAGCTCTCTCACACCGGGAATACCTGTCTTGATTTGGGGGAATGAAGAAGTGACAGAAGCGTCCACCTGGAGGACACAGCGAGACAGGTGATGTCAAGCAGGCATCCTGGTGTCAGGAGAAATCGGTGCTTGTATTAGCAATTACCCATCCCTTTTTTACTAGGAGCCCAAAAGAGCTCTTGGCAGCACAAGCGGCTTGTTCCACACCAGTCGATTTCACCCCAAAACCAGCTGAGACTGAAGGGAAGGAAGCCTGAGAGGGAGGCGGATTTTGAAATGCATGAAGGCAGAAGAAGGAGAAGAAGAAGGAGGAGGAGAAGGAGGAGAAGAAGGAGGAGAAGAAGGAGGAGAAGAAGGAGGAGAAGGAGGAGGTTTTTATACCCCACTTTTCACTGCCCGAAGGAGTCTCAAAGCAGCCTACATTCATCTTCCCTTTCCTCTCCCCACAACAGACACCCTGTGAGGGAGGGGAGGCTGAGAGAGCCCTGAGATTACTGAAGAAGAAGAGCTCATTCTTATATGCCACTTTTCTCTACCCGAAGGAGTCTCAAAGCAGTTAATAATAACCTTCCTTTCTCACCCCACAACAGACATCCTGTGAAGGAGGTGGGGCTGAGAGAGCTCTGACAGCACTGCTCTGTGAGAACAACTCTAACAGGACTGTGACTGGCCCAAGGCCTCCCAGCCGGCTGCGTGTGGAAGAGTGGGGAATCGAACCTGGTTCTCCAGATTAGAAGTCATTGCTCTTAACCACTCTGCCATGCTGCCTCTCAACTGAATTCGACCCTTGGTCCACACGTCAGTAAAGGGGACCGTCTTCATGGCAAGCAGATGCCCTGCCCCGGAGCCACAGTCCCCCCCCCCCCCGATCCAAACTCAAAACCACGCTTCTGCTTGCGTTGTTTTTTGGATGTCACTGCCCTGCTTCTTCCCTTCCTGAGGATAATACAGCTTGTGCACTGAAAGTGCTTCATTCTTGTCTTCGTCCAAATTTATCCCCCACTGTTCTCATTCCTGAAGTGGAAGCGATGCATTCAGAGCCCTCATGTTTCATGTTTGAATTTTGTAAAGAGTGTCATGCAAGCAGACACATTGGCTTCCTTCTGCTCTTTCAAGCATCCCTCCCCCCCCCCCACGCTCTGGATTATTGTGAACAGGTGAGCACGGATGAAATGCAGCGGAAACAACAGCCAGAACGGGACTGAATGTACAGGGCGGGTTTTCAGAGCATTGTTTTAACAGTGAACAAGAGTGCACTTATGCGCGCATTAACACAACACCACTGAAGGCTTTGTGGAGATGGTGCATGTCTTTTAGGAGATTCTTTTGGAGACGTGTTTTCCTATTTATGAAGAAAGCACAGAGAAAGAAACTTGAGACAATAACATTGGCTTCTTTGTTTGCATTGTTAGTGTGTGTGTGTGTGTGTGTGTGTGTGTGTGTGTGTGCGTGTGCATCAGGAAAGAAACAAAAAAGAAGAACTGGGGTTTTCATATCTAGCTTTTCATGACCTGAGAGCCAACTTGGTGTCATGGTTAGGAGTGCTGACTTCTAATCTGGCAAGCCAGGTTTGATTCCCCGTTCCCTCCAGCTGGGTGACCTTGGCCCAGTCACAGTTCTGTTAGAGCTGTTTTCACGGAACTGTTCTGTCAGAGTTCTCTCAGCCCCACCTCCCTCGCAGGGTGTCTGTCATGCAGAGAGGCGAGGAAGTCAATTGTAAACCGCTTTGAGTCTTATTTGGGTCCTGAAAAGCAGGGCATAAGAACCAACGCTTCTTCTTCTGGGTCCGGAGAAGACCATCTGCTTGGCACACGGAAGACCCCAGGTTCAGTTCCTGGCACCTCGGGTTCAAAGGGACGAGGCCGAAGGTGACGTGAATGATCTCCACTCGAACCCCGGGCCTGCTGCTGCCAGTCAGAGCGGACAATACCTGCCCTTGACAGACCCGTGCTGGCAGAGTTATCCCAGCCGGCCAACCAGCCTTTCCGTTACATTACAGGCTCGGCTGCTTCCTTTTACGGAGCATCCCGTTCGTGGTCGTTCTCTCCAATCCGCTGCTCGGCAGCCTCTGGGGGGGGGGGGGGAGTTTGCTCCAACCTTGACAGCCTCTTTCTCCTCTCTGCCGGTGCTAAAGATGTGCACTGCCCTTGCTCAGGAGTTGGGTGACAGAGGGTGAGGGAGGGTTCTTCCACCGCCTCAGGAGATCGAGCGGCTCCTTTCTTCCGCCTGACAGCAGACTTTGGCCTTGCACCCCTAACATTAACCAGCCGCTTTCTTTGAGCTTCTGCCGGGCTTCAGATAAATGAGACGTTTTCCCTTTCATTGTTTAAAGAGAATAGCAAAGTGTTTTCTGTCCCCCTTCTGCAGGGGACGAGTTCCGCTACTCGCTTAGATCTATCACAGAGATGCCGTTCGAAGGGAGGGGGGGGGGAAATTACCTTGCCAGCCTTGTCCTTTTCCTTTCTGCCTTTCTTTTCCTCCGGAAACACAAAAGTAAATGGGCCTCTGCTGGGAACCGAGGACATGAACGAGGAAGGGAACGGAGAAGGGGGCACGCCTCCGAATTTTTGGAGCCTGGTTTCTGTTCCATGGAAGAAGAAGAACAAGAAGTGTTGGTTCTTATATGCCGCTTTTCTCTACCCGAAGGAGTCTCAAAGCGGCTTACATTCGCGTTCCCTTGAAACTGCTGCGGGGGTCTGATCCTGGTCAGGGTGTCACACAGGGTGAGGAGGGGATCCTGCCTCCTTGCCATACTGTTTTTCCGCACGTAAAAAATTCTGAATGTTAGGTGCGTTTCTCCCACCCTTTAAAACAGGGGTAGTCATCCTGTGGTCCTGCAGATGTCCATGGACTACAATTCCCATGAGCCCCTGCCAGCACTTGCTGGCAGGGGCTCATGGGAATTGTAGTCCATGGACATCTGCAGGACCACAGGTTGACTACCTCTGCTTTAAAACACTGTCAATTTAACACCACCCCAACCCTGCCTTCTAGTTCTGAGAATCCCTTAGCTTTGGAGCATAGGGGGAAAATCCTTTTCCCAGGGCCAGAAATGGGGGGAGGGTCAATAATATATTTGAAGTATATCGCTAAAGCGGATTGGGTATCTTTCAGGTGGATAGAATGGGAAGAAAGGAAGAAAGATTCTTTCCAGGGGTGAAAAAAGAAATCAAAATCAAGGTTTTGAAAGAAATGGCATAAAAGTAGCACGGTTGAGACTTTATTACAATGGAGGGGGGGGAATTTTTCTAGATAAAACTACTTAAAAGAATGGGAAGATCGCAAGGCATCAGGTGTTCTCAGGGCCTCTGCCCAACTGCAATGGATTTGGGCACAGGCTAAAAAGGTTCAAAAATATCTCCTCATTTTCCTTTCTTAATATTTCATACGCACTTGTGGGTTTTTTGAGAGGCTTTGTTTCCGACTATTGGTTGAGTTGCTTTTGATTGACTTTCATTTCTTATCGGTTCAGGAGAAGGTGGGGGCAGAGAGGCGCTGGGGGGGGGGGGACTGAGGCAGAGGGCAGACACTGCTTCCAGAAGGCTGGATGACTTGACCCACGGCAATGGGCAAAGAGAGAGGGAAGCTCGCCCCCGACAGAGCCATTTTAGTGCCGGGTTCAATTCCGCGCTTCCCCACATGCAGCCAGCTGGGTGACCTTGGGCTTGCCACGGCCCTGATAGAGCTGTTCTGACCAAGCAGGAATATCAGGGCTCTCTCAGCCTCACCTCCCTCACAGGGTGCCTGTGGTGGGGAGAGGAAAGGGAAAGGCGAATGTAAGCCACTTTGAGACTCCTGCGGGTAGAGAAAAGCGGCATCTAAAAACCAACTCTTCTTCTGGTAGAACCAGCTTCTTCTTCTTCTTCTTCTTTTTCTTCTTCTTCTTCTTCTTCTTCTTCTTCTTCTTCTTCTTCTTCTTCTTCTTCGTGGGGCTTGGTCACTCTCTTTCGGAATGATCTGGAAGACCAGAGACCGCAGAGTTAGATCACAGCCGATAAGAAAGGACGGCTCAGCTCCCCTCTCCACCCCCCACCCGCACCCCCTCCTTTGGATATACAATGAAGGTCCCCAATTCCCTGTTTAATATGTGAACCAACAAATTTGGCTTCCCCCAATTGCTTGATTAGGCCCTTTGTTCTGTGTGTGTGTTTTTAAAGGGTGAATTTATTTATGACAGTCCCCTTCCTTCTGCCAAACAGCAGTTTTGACGGAACCAGATCCCTCGACAGAGGACTGCCTTTGCTCGAGTTGGCTGAGTCGCCATCCTCCACATCTCCAGCAAAGATCTACAGCTCTCACAACAGATCTCTAGGTGACCAAGCTCAGCTCCACTATAGAAAATGGTGCTTTGGAGGGTGGATTGTAGGGAATTGTTCTCTGCAGAGGCCTCTCCCTTCCACAAACCCCGCCCTCCCCAGGCTCCACCCTCAAAAACTCCAGATTTTTTCCACCCCAGAGTTGACCGGCTGGTGATGACCTTGTTGGCTTTCCAAGGAAAGTAATGTTCAGAGGTTTTTGGCCACTTCCCATTCTGTGATGAATCTTCTTTCCCAGTAAACCAGGGCTGAACAAAGACTTGGGGTTTCTTTCTCACCGTCAGTGCTTGTTTGTTTGCTTGCTTGCTTGCTTGTTGGCTGCCTCTTTGGATCCAGCCAGTGTGCAGCAGCTCGCAACAACAGTCATAAAATACAATAAAATCCCCAAATCCCCAGATCCCCATCAAATTCTCAAAAACCAACAATCCCATCCCCCAACAGACTTGTTGGTCTTAGCAAAACAGCTGCCCACTGGCTCCACAGCCCTCCTGATTGGCCTCTGTATTCTTACCAATGAGGTTGGAATTGTACCTAATTATGTTTCATCCTGTCTTTCCTACACTCTGGGGCCCTTTGTCCCGCCTACGTAAGATCCGTCTAGCGGAGATTCGCCACTTAATACCTGAGCAAGCAGACTGCAGTCCCCAGCAGCTCAGGATGGAAGAAAACTAGTTTTGAAGGTGCCCAGAGACTCCTACTCTTAAAAAAACAACAACCGACAAATGTTTTCTTTTTAAAACATTATTGCATCAGGGATTCTGTGGCACCCTGCTTGATTTCCCTTGCAAACCCTTAGTGTCTGGCTCCCTCTGCTGACACTATGGGGATAAGCCACAAAAACTTTGGCCGTTCATTTTGACATCTCCCACTGGAGTTCAGAGAGCTTTTCTCCGATTTTACCAGCGCCATCCGACATGAACCTTCTGTTACATCTCCTTCAGCGCCGGGCTCTGGAGAGGTATGGATGGCTTTAAAGGTAAAGGTAAAGGTATCCCCTGTGCAAGCACCGGGTCATGTCTGACCCTTGGGGTGATGCCCTCTAGCGTTTTCTTGGCAGACTCAATACGGGGTGGTTTGCCAGTGCCTTCCCCAGTCATTACTGTTTCACACCACCAACAAGCTGGGTACTTATTTTACTGACCTCGGAAGGATGGAAAGCTGAGTCAACCTTGAACTGGCTCCTGGGATCGAACTCCCAGCTTCATGGGCAGAGCTTTCAGACTGCATGTCTGCTGCCTTACCACTCTGCGCCACAAGAGGCTCTTAGATGGATGGCTTTAGGGGGGCCTTAACACCAGATTTCACATATCTAGAAAAAGCCCCTTATTGCAAGCACTGTCGGGATGGAAATCTATGCATCTTGTGGTCAGTAGATGGCAGCACAATACTGCGAAACATTATAACCCCCCCCCCCCCATATCTCATCCCATGTAAACTGCTAATAAACGAAGGCTCTAGTGCTCAAGGTTTGGCAGCCTCATTTGCTGAGGTCTCAAGCAGAAGCAAGAGGCCTCAAAAGGAGGCCTCCAGAAGGCTGTGATATCTCTGAGGGACCGCCTCTCCCAAAATGTCCCCTGGAAAACAATGTGCTCCACCAACACAAAATTGTTGGCAATTTTTGGCCCTGTCTCCGACCCTGGGAGAATGAGTGGCCAGTCGAAATCCAGGCCCTGATGGTGCTTTCCAAGTTCCGCAGGGCCTGCAAAACAGCGCTCTTCCGCCAGCGTGCTTCCGTTCGGGCCATGGCGGACTGAAACGAGACAGGTGTCCCTCCTTCTCCTTGGCTCCCCCCCCCCCCCCATTCCCAGGTTCTATGCCATCTTAGTCAGAGGTCTTAGTCAGCAAATGCTGGCAGGGGACTCATGGGAATTGTAGTCCATGGACATCTGGAGGACCACAGGTTGACTATCCCTAGCCTAGCGGATGCTATGCTCTTTACTCTGGGGGGAGGGGGGGCATCAGATCTTCCTTGCCACGTCGGCCTCAACCGTAGACCTGGCGGAAGAGCTCCATTTTGCAGGGCCCGCAGCTCCTCCCGGAGCTCATTCCACCAGGTCGGGGCCAATCCCGCAGAGACTTATTGCGAGAAAACAGCCCTTACAAGCATTGCCCTGGTTTTAACCCGCAACAAGCTGGAAGGTGTGTCTCATCCTCGGCCAGGTGCCAGGGTCCTAAACGTGCGCCCAGCGGGAATTGTGGGCTGCAGACCCTACAAGGGAAGAGGGACTTCCAGCCCTTTCCCATCACAGCCCAGCAGACGCCTGCTGGCCATGCCACCCCAGCGAATCCGCGGTTCCCGTCCGAGGAGAGACCCCCCACGCTTACCCTTCTTCAGCGGTAGCCTTTCCAGATTCCTCGGCCTCCCCCACCCACCCACGCACCCAGCCTCCCACCCTCTTTCCCTGGGGGAGCCATGCGAACAGACACTACTCCTCAGTAGCAACCACAGCAGGGCCTGGAGGAATTCCGCATGACAGCTCCGTTCCCTTATAAATCACGGTGGCCTGGAAGTCACCACATTTCTAAATATTGATGGTGTCACGGGGGAGACGTTGGGGCTGCAGAGAGAGCACCATTCAGCGGGGAGAGGAACGCCACTGTTATTTTTGGCTTTGTCAACAGAGGCGATGTGTGGGTAGCCTGTGTTTGGGGACAGAGCTTGAGAGTCTCCATCCCGGGGATGTTTGAGCAGCAGCCCAGTGCCGAAGGGGCTATTTTTTCTGGAATTAGGGACCTGGAAAAAGCCCAGTTGTCCTACAAGGCTTTGAAAGAGCACATGGAACTTCCAGCTTGCTTGGGGAGTGGAGTGAAAAGACCGGCGAGGGAGCTCCGACGGCCTACAGATGGTGGTCGGAGGTCTCCTGGAATGACAACCTGTCTCCAGAACAAGGTTTCGGAGTCCAGGGCCACCTTTAACGCCCACAGAGTTTTAGGCAAGGTATACCCTTCCTCAGATGCAACGAAATGGGGACTGTGCATCTAGGCAGAGGGTGAGCAAGAAATTAGCAAGCAGCATGATGAAGATGCTTAACAGAGTCCAGATCCCTGTTTGGTTCTGGACTCAAGAGTTTGTTCTGGTTGACCTTGGTCTAGTAGTCTCTCTAATAGAATCATAGAATCACAGAATCATAGAGTTGGAAGGGGCCATACATGCCATCTAGTCCAACCCCCTGCTCAATGCAGGATCAGCCCTAAGCATAAGCCTCCTTCAGGTAGGGAAAAGCAGCATATAATCAAGCGTCGTTTCTCACACAGTGGCCAACCAGTTCTTCTGGGTGGTCAACAACAAGACATAGAGGCATATTCCTTCATAAGAACGTCAGAAGAGCTCTGCTGGGTCAGACCAATGGTCCATCTAGTCCAGCTGCCTATCTCATAGGAGAGTCTTCTGCAAGCTGCAATAACACAGACCACAATACCATAGACCAGGGGTAGTCAACCTGTGGTCCTCCAGATGTCCATGGACTACAATTCCCATGAGCCCCTGCCAGCGGTTTCTGGCAGGGGTTCATGGTAATTGTAGTCCATGAACATCTGGAGGGCCACAGGTTGACTACTCCTACCATAGACCACCCACCAAAATGGCCATTTTCTTCAAGGGAATGGATTCCTATTGCCCAGAGTTCAACTGGAATAGCAGATCTCCAGGCCTCCCCTGGAGCTTGGCAACCTTGTGTGATGACACGGCATCGCTGATCTTGTCCCTGCCCCTGAATAATCCCACCGCACTGCCAGCTAGAACGGGGAGCCCCGTTAATGGATTGCTTGTATGTTCTCTTCTGGGCAGCTATTAAAATCCCGGAGGGTGGAGAATCTTCTCCCTTGCCAAGAATGGCTTCCAAGACTGAATGAAGGAAGTCTAAGGAGGCTGGTCCTTCCCCTTCCCCCCAATTTTAAATGTTACAATAAGTATGGAGCGAGTGTGTGTGTGTGTGTGTGTGACAGTATTCTGTGAAATCATGTCTGGAGACATAGTTCTGTTTCAAAACTCACTGGATCGAGACTGGCCGTATGATCAGGAAGCCACATTTTGTGACCAGGGAACTGATTCTCACAGGATGTGGTGACGACCATCGGCCTGGTGGGTTTGACAATCAGGCTGATTCCTGGAAGCCGAGTCTCTCGGAGGTCACCGTCCCTAGCAGATGGGAGCCCCCGGTCTCACAGATCTCAAACTGGCCTCAACCAGGGCCACGGTCTTTTTGGCCTTGGCCCCAAGGGGGTGGAATGCTCTCCCCGGGGTGACCAGGGCCCCGTGAGACCTTGGACAGTTCCGCGGGGTCTACCAACCAGAGGTTCTGCCCGGCCTGTAGTCTAAAAGAGCCGAAATCCTGCTCCAAGCACCGGTCAAATTTGTGCCAGATTCTGAAAACAAAACTCATTTCAACCCTCCCAAGAAGGAAGTGGTTTGAGATTCATTTAAGAGCTCAGTCATGGATTTGAATGTTATAATGATTTCATAGTATTATTTTATTGTTTGAAATGTGTTGTTACCCCCTGAGGTAGTACTATTACTATTACTATTACTATTACTATTACTATTACTATTACTATTACTATTACTATTACTATTACTATTACTATTACTATTACTATTACTATTACTATTACTATTACTATTACTATTACTATTACTATTACTTATTTAGTCTGACAAAGAGTGCTTGAAAGCTTACGTCTTGAATAAATCTTTGTTGGTCTTAAAGGTGCTACTGGACTCTGATTTTACATTATTATGACTAGCTTCATTATTAGCTTCATTATTATTATTATTTCTACAAGATATTTTCAAAGCGCAAAATTAGGGACAAACCAGGGAAAGCAGACATCCCAAAATTCCCAAAGAGTCAATTTGGATAGTCATCGATCGTCTTTGGGAAACAGAGCCCAAAATATCCTTCTTCCCGCACCCCTCAGTTGAATGCTGGATTTGAACTCAGACCTCTTTGGGGTTTGCTGACTCCTACTGCTCCGTCAAGCATCGTCGCCCAGCCAGAGAACAGGTTTTGGGCAGGCCTTGCAGGAATCAGCCTCTCTGGCCAGGTTCCTGGGATCATGCATCAAAACATCCATTTTGCGGGGTCTGAACCAGAATCTGATAATAAAACTTTGAGCGAAAAGGCGTCAGCGCGGGTCTGGAGCTGCTAATCAGAACAAGCCTTCCCGGAAAGCTCCCCATCTAATTCAAACCAGTGAGACAGGAGGAGTCTGCAGGATTTGCCCTCCTAGGATGGCTGGCTTGGATGGGAGGGGACGGCACTTCCCTGCTGGGTTTCTTGGAAGGGAGGGCGGAAAGAGGGTTTGGATGAACAACCTCTAGCCCGCTCTGCGTTCCGGGTCTGAGTTCGAATCACAGCAGTCTGTCCATTTCCTGGGTGACATCTTTCTGTACGAAGCTGCCTTTCTGTGGTCATTTTATTTGAAGCGTTTCTGGGAGGGACGAGGGCATATTCACTGTTTCATTTCCTTTTGTCTGGGTTTCGGTTGTGAATGCACATGGTGAATGCACATGGTGCAGCATAAATGGGTCATTGATATGCACCGTATATGCTGCTTATGAGACGTACCAATGGTTTCCCCTGTACTTAACGGCATAAGAACGTAGGTAGAGCCCTGCAGGATGAGAGCAATGGTGCGTCTAGTCCAGCATCCTGTCTCACACAATGGCCAACCAGTTCCTCTGGTAGAGATGCCAGTTTCCAGGTGGGAACTGGGGATCTCCTGGAATTATGGGACATATCTCCAGGTGACAGAGAACAGTTCCCTGGAGAAAATGGCTGCATGTGTCCTCACTAGGACACCACGGAGGACATGCATGGAAGACCAGTCTTCAGCAGCTACATAGGCTCCCAGTGGAGTTCCAAATTCAGTTCTAGTGCTAACTTTTAAGGCCATTTACGGTCTGGGACCTGCATATGTAAGAGAATGACTGTCCCCCAGAGAATGCTAGCTGATTGATTGTCCACAGCCCCACAGAGGTGCGACTGGCCTCAATCAGGGCCTTTTCGGTCCTGGCCCCAAGCTGGTGGAATGAATATCAGGGTCCTGATGGAACTAACATGGCTCTGCAGGGCCTGCAAGACACAGCTCTTCCGCCAATCACAGGGCTGAGACCAGTCTGCCCGGAACAACCAGAATACCATATGGACCTTCCTGACTGGTTGGGAGCTCCTCCCACATCTCCCCTTTACGGGGACCCAACAAGCCAAGACTCTGCAGGCGTTTGACGTCAGCCTTCAGCGATTTAAAGATACGTACGTGTATTTACTGGTTTTACTTATAACGTGGAACGCCGCCCCAAGATGACGGGCTCAAGAGAGGCGGCCTGTGCATCTAAGCAATAAATAAATGAAATAAAAATGAGAATCCAGGACTAAGTCAGGTTTCAATTCTGGTTCGAAAACAAGTAAGTGGCTGCGTTTTACGGCAGCCGTTCTCCGGCTGCGCCCACAAGGGCGTGTCAGCCTTTCCCAGGCGCCCCCATGCTCAAAAAGGACTGGGGACCCCCCCAGACCAAGGCTGAACCTATGCCACGTTCTTTCTAGTCCCCGGGGGTCAGCATTCCAGCGGGGCGAGCCCATCCTCTCCTGCCCTTGGCCCAGACGTCTTTTGGAGTCTGCCTGGCGCGATGCGATTCCGCTCTGCCCTGGCCGCCGTCCACCATTTTGAGTTCTGGGAACGCTTGTCTGCCCGCCCTTCCCAGTCCTGAGCCCTGAGTCATCGCTGCAACGCTCACTTGGCGCGCGCATGAGGTCCGATGCCTGGGTGGTACGAAGGGAGAAGGCCGTGAGGTCACCAAGGCCGCGGTCAAACGATAGCTCTTCCCATCAGCCGGCTATCTAGTGCTCAGCCCGAGATGACTCAAGTGGCGGGGCCCAGGCTGCTTCCCCACCACCCCGGAGACCTTCCGCAGCCCTATTCGCATGGAAACGATTCTCTGGTCTTCTGCCCCCAAATTCTGATGCTCTCACCGGCCCATCGCTCCTCCTGACGTCCCCCGAGGCGCCCCCGTAATGTCTGTTGCCTGTCCGCCCCCATTCCTGCTGACAGACGTCAGGGCCTCTTCCCCCTGCTTGCGAGCGTTTTGCCAAGTCATGAATCTCGGTGCCCACGGAGATGATTCTGCCGTTCAGGCGGCGAGAATGTTTTTCCCGACAAGATCTCTTCCCACGTCTTTGGCTGAAGATGCTTTGTGCGTCCGGGGGGGGGGTGGGGTGGGGTGATGCTCTGCTGGAAAGAAAGGGAGACAGGGTGGGGTTCACTGAAGAAGATCAGCGTTCTGGGAGCGGGCAACCAGGGGATGGAGGGATCGCCGTGGCGCTCGGTGTCATGACCCTGGTATTCCTCAAGGGGCGCCCTTCCGAGTGCTACCCGGAGCTGACCCTGCTTAGCTCCCTAGATCTGATGGGGTCGGGCTGGCCAGGGCTAGCCAGGTCGGGAAGATAAGTCCATCCCTGATTCCTAGCCACAGTGAACAAAGGGAATTTTCGTATTCAAAAGCAGGACATTTCAGAGGCTGGGTGCTAGGAGGCCTCAATATTGGTCCTTCAGGACAACGGGTGGTTGTGGAAAGATGGTCAGGACCGAGGCATGTTTTCCATCATCTCCCCTGCCTTGCACAAGCTATCTTAAGCTGAGAGGATGTACTACCTACCACCCTCAGCAAGGATGGTAACTGGGGATCTTCTGGGATTACAACCACTCTCCAGCCAACAGAGACCAATTCCCCTGGAGAAAAAGGCCATTTTGGAAGGTGAATTCCAGCAATCTACCCCATCAAAGTCCCTCCCCTTCCCAAGCCCCGCCCTCCTCAGGCTCCACCCCACCCACACACACATGCCCAGGTTTTTCCCAAACCGGAGTTGACAGCCCATGGCAGTCCAGGCCTGGGCCTAAGGCCCCCGTTGGGCTCTCCTCTGATCGCGGCCCGTGGAGAGGCAGCGTGCAAAACTTGGTCTTGTTTCAGTGAACACAGCTTGGCCTGTGACAGGAAATGAACTCCGAAAAAGGAAGAATGTTTGGGTCCAAGAAGATGGCCAGATCTTCCTTCTGTTCCTCATTAAACAACAAAAGGGCGAACCCCACAGCAAAACGCCCCGCCAGCTGCCCTGGACTCCCGAAACATCTTTATCCACTTAATCTGGGACTCAGGAAATTCTCCCCCAAGCCTGTTTTATTGGGCAGTTTGAAGTGAAGCTCGCCGACTCCCAATCACTAACAGATGGACAATCTCAGATCGCATTCTTCTCCGTGAGTCTTGGCTCGGCTCGGCCCTTCCCGAAGCCATGCTGGTGAGACAGGGGGCTGCTCAGACTCTTCTGAGAAGCAACCCTAAAGTTCATTCTGGGAAGGGGGGGATCCAAGACGCCACTCGGAGGCGTCCAGAAAGCCGGGCTCCTGCCAATAATGTGTTGGCTTCGTGATTTATTTGGTGAAATGTTCCTAGGAGAACGTGTGGCTCGGCTGTCTTCTGTATCAGCCTCAGGACAACAACCCTGTAAGGAGGGATGCTGTTAAATCCATTAAAGACACTGGTTTTGAGCTCTATATTAGGTCCCCGGCATGGTGCCAGAAGTACTGAACGGAACCAAAGAACCCCCCGGAAGAAAACCCAACTTATCTACATGAGCTAACAATGGATCTTCCCACCAATGCACGCTATTGGTCAGTTTCCGTTTACACGGATCAGATCCGGAAGATGGGATCTAGCCACCCATTGTAAGTTACGATCCTGCCTCGGACCTCAAGGTCGGATGGTCTACAGACGTAACAGACACCAGTTCCCAGGTTGGACTTGGGGATCTTCTGGAATTACAGCTCATGTCCAGACTACAGAGCTCAGTTCCACTGGAGAAAATGACTACTTGGGAGGGTGGGGTCCATAGCCTCATAGTCCATTGAGCTCCCTCCATGCCCCAAATCCCACCCCAGTTCCACCTTCAAAGGTTCCAAGTATTTCCCAACCCAAAGCTGGCAGCCCTCTCTGTGAGAGAGAGGAGGCGGAGAGAGAACATCTGTCCCAAAGTCACCCCAAAAGGTTCATGTTAAGTGCAGATAACTGGGTGATAAGAGTCTGGATCGAATTTTGCCCCTCAATGTCTCCATTCATGGTCCGGTGGGGTCCATGCAGGAGATCATAGAGAAGTTGGAAGGGAGTACATGATCAGTCCAAGATCTTCCAGCAAACTTCTGAGCCAGCAAGCTTTGATCCCCAAACTCTAGTCTAACCATTAAGCTACGTGGGCTGTACTTTTAATTTCAACAAGTAGTATGGGATGGTGTCCGCTGGGGTTCTTCACAAACATCTCATGCCTGCCTCACAGGGTTGTTGGGCTGCTAAAATGGAGCTGAGGGAAATTATATCTGCTGTTTTGGGTCCCCATTGGGGAGAAAGGCAAGCTATAAACGAAATTAACTAATGAATTAATGTTCAAGATCGTTCGATAGCCAGCGTTGGGATGGGCCTACTTCTGAGGCCGCCATTTTAGATTTTCCCTGCTTCGCACAAGCAGCCACTGCATAAATGTCAGGAAGAAAATGCTTTCTCGGAGGAGCATGAAGGTTTCATGTTGGTTGGAAGCCCTGCCGTTAATCTGTTTTTAAGTGAATTGCTTCCAAAACCAGGCCAGGATTTCCATCTCCTTCACGCTTCCCTAGTCCTTGTCTTAAGTGTTCTTTAGGAGGGGATTTGCAGTCTTTGTTACGGCTGGCCTTTAGGAATGAGAGGGAAGACAGACAGATACAGGATTACCGCAGGAGCGGAGCGTCAGGCTTTGATTCCACTGGAAAAGAAGGGATGAGCCGATGAAAACTTCCCTCAGGCGTCCTGATTTGGCAAGAGCAGCAGGCAAGAACCTCAGAGTGCCCTGTATTTGGAACGGCCGAGACCTTCGAGCAAAAGACCACCAACAAAAAGCTTTGTGAGCACCTGTACTTTATAGACAGGTAGTACCTACTACCTCTAGTAGGGGAAATCAGCATTATTGCCGATGAAAAGTCACTGCTCGAAAGTAATCTCGCTAATTTGTAATTAAAGTGAGATCTAGCAGAAGAATATCATGAGTTGGTGCTCACAGACCTAGCCTTTTTCAACCTTTTGACTATGGAGGAGCCCCTAAAATAATGTTTCAGGTTTCGCTGAGCCCCGGAAGTGATGTCAGCTGGCCATGCCTCCCTGCCACACCCATGGAAGTGACATCACCACCCATGTTAGCAGGCATGCTTGAGGAGGACTGAGTGGGGGAGAGCCAGGAAGCAGTTTAAGGCAGGAGTAGGCATGCAAGCGCATAAGCCACAAGAGAACATGCTTGGGAGGGGGAGCAAGGGAAGCGTCTGGTTTCCTAGCTTGTGACCATGTCCATTAAGGCAGGAGGGGAAAGGCCATGGACTCCCTCCCCTCCAGAGCTCCTGCAGATCCCTGTTGGTCCATGGACCCCTGGTTGGGAATCCCTGTTCTAACAAAACAACTTTTCCTCTGGTAGAAGGAGCTGCCTTTTAAGGCAAGATACTTCTAATTGCCAGTTGGGTCTGCAGGGCCGATAACCTCCATATTCCCCAACATTAGTGCTTTTTTAGCATATGTGGTCAAAAATGTTCATATTGGTTTGTCAGGTTGTTCATCTTTCAGGCTCAATGGAGCAAGGAGAGGAAGAACTGGCATAATGTGATGCCAAGGCATCCCTCCCAGTTTCATACCCGGAACTGTGTTGTGCGGCACTCTAGGAGTTCCCTGAATCTCTATGGTATAAATCACAGAGATCTGGGTAATTCCTAGAGCATCGATGTGATGTCAATTTCTGCCGACCCATGGGAATCAGG
This sequence comes from Paroedura picta, assembly GCF_049243985.1. NCBI lineage: Eukaryota > Metazoa > Chordata > Lepidosauria > Squamata > Gekkonidae > Paroedura > Paroedura picta. The sequence continues at coordinate 6,372,244 of NC_135383.1, read as the reverse complement.
AGAGACCGGACAACCATAAGGCATAAACATGCAAAGCAAACCACACCCTCCTCAAGCAACAGGGGCACACAAAGAAGATAACAGGGGGGAAAGTTTCTTCATAGATGTATACAATAATATGTAAATAAAAGCTTCTAAGTCCTGTTTATTGTCCAGTCCTTAAACGCCAAAGGGGAAATTCTCTATAATGTTTGCTGACCTGCAGGAGGCATTTTTCTGGTATCTAGTGATCCTTCATGTCAATCTCGATGATCTGTCAATACCAGCAAAATACCCCCTGCTGTCGCTCAGCCAGGAGGTGAGATCCAAGCCACTGTGAGCCCTGACATTTGGGTCATGCTGCTGAAGGAAGTCATGAATCCAGCTTCGGTATACTGGAATCCTGTCCCACATGCATCACAGAGAATGTATCCTTTGGTTTCCAAGGATCAGACAATACACAGGACCTAGAATGTTTGATTTCCACATTGTTGTATTGGTATATAGATCTATGAGCAAACCACACCCACACGCATACAGAGCGGAAGCCATTCTGGAAAACCAGCCGCTACAAGCGGAGAACCTAAAGCGTCGGCCCAAGCCAGAAAGGAATATAAAAAGAAATGAAATGGGGAATGTCAGGCCACCCCTCGTCGAAACCTGACTGCCCCATAAGCTTTTCTATCTTCCTGGCAGCCGTGTCCTGTTAACCTCTGCATAGGAAGAATAGCTTCGGTGGCTGAGTGGATACTTGGCATGTCGGGGAGTTGCAAGTTGTTTTGTTTCTAATATTAACACCTTTTTGCAAGGAAATTGTTCTTCTCGGCCAGCTTCTCCCACTCCCACCCCCCTCCCCAATATGTTTTCTTATTTCGGTCAGCATTCAGACTCCCGGCTCTTTCTGAGCCTTCCTGTCCTTTCACGGCTCGCTAACCTGATCCGACTTGATCCCCGTATGCTGCAAGCCGTCTGCACAAAATTTCCTTTTGCTGCTTTCCAAGGGCCAGGAAGCCAAGATTTCTACCCTCCGGATCTCCAGGGCCAGCTGGGTCAGAAAGAACAGACTTGTAGGGCTTGTAGACTGGGCAATCTTCACGGGCAGAAGAATAAAACTGGGGGACCATCTCGAGGTCTCATTTTTAAAAAAGGTCCCCAGGGTTGTAGGCCAGCTTTTGTAGCTGAGCTTAGCCTTGGCGCACCTTCTGCAGACAAACCGTGTATTGTGTCGCCCCGTCCCCACACGCACACACACACACACACACACACCCCGGGAGCACGGCATGGCTTTGTGACTCGTCTCCGGGCCTACCGCTTTCCCCAGAGCTGCCAGGGCCTCGCGAGGGAGAAAGCCTCCTTTGTGTAGCCCAAGGTGTCAGGTACTCCGGGCTCCGGCTCTTGAATCAGAGCTTTTCATGGGGCCAGTGGGCCTGCCTCTTGGGTAAAGATGCCAGCGTCGAAGTGTACTTGGCAGGCCCTTCGGTAACCAGGGTCTGCCGCTCTTCCTCACCCGCGAGGAGCAGCTAGTTGTGCGAGGGAGGGAGGGAGGGAGGGAGGGAGAGAATAAAAGCCCTGTTTTTTAAAAATAGAGACCAGGCCAGGAAGCAAAGGAATCCTCAGGAGGGTGAAAAAGCAGCCTCTTGGCAAAGCGGGGCTGTTTTGGGACCACAACTGCAAGCTGAAGAGAAAGTCGAGGTTACTACGGAAGCCTTGCCCGGACAGATCCTTGTGGGGAAATTGAAGAGAAACTTCAAGATCGATCATTAGGGATGAGCTGGTTTCACTGGCAGCCTTGGGTCGCTGTTTATTTATCTGCAATTCTTCACTCCAGGCACCAAGAAGACAGAGCATTGCTGCCCAGGACAGAAGAACATAAGAGAGGTCATGTGGAATCAGGATAATGTCCTGTCCACTCCAATACTCAAGTGCCATCAGGAGGCCCACAAGTGGGGCCAAATGTCCAAAAGCCTCCCTACTATTGCCCCCTAAAGCACCTGCCCTGACTGTGTTCTTCCTCTACTTTGTGGTTAATAACCACTCATAGAATCCTAGAATCCTAGAATCCTAGAGTTGGAAGGGGCCTCCTGGGCCATCAAGTCCAACCCCCTGCACTATGCAGGACACTCCCAACCCTCTTGCTCATCTACTGTAACCTGCCACCCCCTTGAGCCTTCACAGAATCAGCCTCTCCATCATATGGCTATCTAGCCTCTGTTAAAAAATTTCCAAAGATGGAGAACCCACCACCTCCCGAGGAAGCCTGTTCCAGTGAGGAACCACTCTAACTGTCAGGAACTTCTTCCGGATGTTGAGATGGAATTTCTTTTGAATTAATTTCATCCCATTGGTTGAGGTCCGTCCCCCCAGGACAACTCTGCTCCATCCTCTATATGGCAGCCTTTTAAATCCTTGAAGATGGTTATCAGATCCCCTCTCAGTCGTCTCCTCTCCAGGCTGAACAGACCAACCTTTCCTCATTTGTCTTGGTCTCCAAACCCTTCACCATCTTTGTTGCCCTTTTCTGGACACATTCCAGTCTGTCTACATCTCTCTTCAACTGGGGTGCCCAAAACTGAACACAGAACTCCAAGGGAGGCCGAACCAGTACAGAGTAAAGCAGGCACATCACCTCCCGTGATCTGGACACGATACTCCGTTTGATACAGCCCCAAATCCCATTTGCCTTTTTAGCCACCAAGTCACACTGTTGACTCATGTTCAATGGGTGGTCTAATAAGACTCCTAGATCCTTGATAGAGCACTGATGGAGCTGTGCTCCAGATGTGTCTCCAGACCCTTCTTGAAACTGTCTATGCAGCTGACACCACTTCCAAGGGATCCCACATGTTAATTATGGGTGAACAAGCTCCACCTTCAACATCCTGACCTGGTCCAAGGCACACTGATAGGCCAACCATTTCTTTATCCACCTCTGCAACAATCCTTGGGCTGTCCCAAGATTGCTTGCCTCTTCCCAAAGAGAAGGGCGTTGACCCATAGGTCCACACTGGCACGTAGGAATTCGCAGGGTCCTACCTGCTCTTTTGCTGAATGAAAGATGAAGGGCAGGCCAGCCCCATAGCAGCTCCCTCTGGCTGTGGGGCCCAAGAAGGAGAGGGTCCCATTGGGGAGAATGAGTCACTTGCTTTGACTGAGGCTGGACTGAATCCGTTCCATTTCCTTGCAGCTGTGCCAGGTCTCATGGCCGGGGAGGGGAGGGGAGGGGAGAAGAGAAATAATGAGATTTCCCATCCAGGATTCGAGGGGATTTATAGCTGTTGTGATAACCCCAGCCGTTTGCTAGGCTAGGCAGCAAGGAACAGCACTGACTTCCAAGCGCAGGATTTGCCATAAATCAACGCCATGCGGCAGAGATGGCAGCGGGCAGGGCTTTGGGATCCTTGCCATGTAAACACCGAAGGCCCGATGCCCCAGGGAGGGACCGTGACCTCCAATGTCCCGCCAAGCCGAGGTCTGCTGACCCAGGAAACGGGGCCAGGTCACCGCTCAGAAACGGGTTCGGCCCATGCCACGTACCTGCCACGCAGCACCGTAGCAGACGTGGAGGGTCCAACGAGGTCTCAAGATCACGTAGCTCAAAGAGGGCAGCGGATGCCTGTGCCTTCCCACACAATGCACCTCTGCGCATCGTGCTGCAGCTCCCAAAGTAGCCCTTGTGTTATCGCTGGAGCTGAGCCACTCGCTGCTGGCCATGGTCTCCATTCTTGGGCTGAGTTTCATATATATATATAAAACCATATATAAAACCATCAGCAAGTTGCCAATTCACGAGACCCCACCGTACAACATGTTGACACACTGATATAATGAATGGTTTTCCTTTGCCTCCCGCTAGGGGGCTGCTGCTGTCTACACCATAATCATGCACTGCGTGTGACCAGAGTCCACGTTGGACCTTCCTCTCGGCCTGCTTATAGGCCGCACGATTGGTTCGGGCCCCGGACAGAGCCAGGCGGCCCGAATTTATCTCAGTGTCAAAAACCTCAGCTTTATTTTTAGCCTCCTGGCTCCCGCCCCACGGCCTCAGCAGGATGCAAGAATGTGCTGTGGACAGCGACCCCAATAGGAAGAGTTTTGAAGGCCCCGAACCTGCTCCGCTTGTCTTCCCCTGAATATACCGACAGCGCACCAGAATGGTTAATTTTCATCTCATGGACAGTTTTTGGAGGAAACGCAAAACTGTTCCCGAAATGAGCTCTGACCTTCTCGATTAGGGTCGCCAGCTTGGGAAATTCCTGGAGATCTGAGGATAGTATCTGGAGAAGAGGGGTAGGGAGGAAGTTCAGAAGGGATGTCAAAATTTGGGAGGGGAGGAAGCTCAGAAGGGATGTCATGCGAGGACTTCTGGTTCCTCTACACTGACTAGAGATGCCAGAGAAGGCCCTACCAGAAGTTCTCACCACCCAAGGAGACACCAGAGGAGGCCCTACCAGAATTCTCAGCACCCAAGGAGACACCAATGGAGGCCCTACCAGATGTTCTCAGCATCCAAGGAGACGTCAGAAGAGGCCCTACCAGATGTTCTCAGCATCCCAGGGGACACCAGAGGAGGCCCTACCAGAAGTTCTCAGTACCCAAGGAGACACCAGAGAAGGCTCTACCAGTTGTTCTCATTGCCCAGGGAGATCCTGATCACACTGGGCTTTAAATATCAACAGCTTGAACTTACCCTGGAAACAAATGTAGAGACAATCCAATTCTTTCAGCACTGGCCTACAATCAGAGAGAATTGTCACAGTCCAAGAGGCCGGAACCAGCTAGCACATATGGGACCAATTGATATTTCTGAATAGGGATGAATGGGTGTGCTTTCTTCCATGCTTTATTGTTCAGGAATTTCACCCCAGCACTGCGCATCGCACTCCTCCCTAATTCCAGCTTAACTAGGACAATGTCTAAAATTAATTCCAGAACCGGATCGTGTAATGTTTGCAGCAGGTTCCAGTCCCTCCAATTCCTTTGCATCCCCCATCCCCCTTTCTTTGTGCTGGTGGTCGTCGCTTGATAAAACATAGCTCCACCCCTTCCCCCGACTCCAATACTGACGTATTTATTAGATCAGTCGTAACAAGATTCCATTTGTGTGGAGTTTTAGTGGCACGCAACAACGCAAGGGTGCATCAGTCAAGCAGCACACACAGGAGAAAGGATCTTGATGCCAATGGCCCTCACTAAGGGGAATCCTTCCCTGTCCTTTTGGGATGGACTCCATGTCTCTGGGAAGCCACCTACTTGTGCTGATGTTCGGAGAACTTCCAGGGATTCACTGTTGTCCTAGGGGGGCTGTTTGGGAAGCTGGACTCTGCACTGAGGGGAGTAGCCCCCTTGCCCCTCGCCTGTTACTTCCCTTCCTTCAGGTTCGTCCCCAAGGGAGGTGCTGAGCCAGGGCAGACAAGCCAGACCTCCCCTCATGGGCATGCTTCTCAGCTTGGATTTATCGTGATTAAAGTGCCAAAATTGTCATAGGCAGGACAAAAAGCATGAGGTCTCTCTCGAGCTGGCTCTCTCCCCCGTGTCTGGCTTCCCACCACCACCACCACGTTCTACTCCTCCTCAGACTGAACAATCTCAGCAGGATCCGTGGCCAGTGCTTTCAGGGGAAAGGGCCAGAATGAAAAGAAAGGAAACTGAACCTCTGGCATCTCCTCCCAGCTGTTTTGATACAACTGTCCCTGTTTCCATTTGGTTTCTGCCAGTCAAATAAAATGCTCACAGGATCACTGTCAGCACTTTTGTGTTTAAATTGCTTCTTTGTTTGTTTGTTTTAAAAAAAACAAATAACCCCCTTTATTTTAAAAAAATAACTTGATGTGTTCATGGGATTTCATAGGACAGTGGTTCTCAACCTGGGGGTTGGGACCCCTTTGGGGGTCAAACGACCGTTTCCAAGGGTCACGGCAGGGCAAGCAGCTTGGCCAGGGGGGCACCATCTACACAACAGCCTTGCGGGGTAGATCAAGATAGAGCGTTTGTCTGTCTGGAGCAGCGGAAAAGAGCAAGGTCGGCCCGGTGGGACAAAAAGACAAGACGCAGAACTGAACTGAGAAACCCCAGGGAAAAAACCCAATTTATATACAATCGTGAACAATGGATCTTTGTCAGTTGACACCATTTGTCAGTTTTGGTTTAATTTCTGTGAAAGACCCCTTGTGTAATTTTATGGTTGGGGGTCACCACAACAAGAGGAACTGTATTAAAGGGTTAGGAAGGTTAAAGCATTAGGAAGGTTGAAAACCACTGCCAAAGGAGTGTTTTGGAATATCTCTCCCTTGCTCCTTGATTCCAAGTCAGCTGGGAGAATTTCTGAGAATCAGCTTCACCCCATTTGCACCTTCTCCTTCACTTCAATAAAACACGGCATCGCATGACCAGTCGTGCAGCGTTTCACCAAGGTCTGCTTGTTGTCCTTTCCCTGGAAGAAAGTTTGGCCAATACTGTAGGACCAGAGGTAGTCAACCTGTGGTCCTCAAGATGTCCATGGACTACCCTTCCCATGAGCCCCTGCCAGCAAATCTGTGGGTTCGGTCTGCCCCACGTATATAGCTCAGCAAGCCTGCTCCTTCTCATTCTTTCCCTTAACCGCCTAACAATTACCCTCCCCGCCCCCAACAGCTCTACACAGAGAATTTATGAACTCTGCCCTTGGGGAAGGGACTGGGGCATAAATCACGGCATATTTAGGAAAGTGATCTACATTTATTGCACTTAATACTCTCTTTAAAACGTCCAAGTGGACTCTATAAATCAAAGACACTGCAAACTTCGGCACGCCGGCCTCCGGGGACTTTCCCTGAAGAAAATCAGGGCCGAATAAAGCCTATCTGGTGTTTCCCAGTCATTGCGGAGTTTATCCCCCTTTAATGAGGGCGACATATCAGACCGATCGACTCCGGGGTGGGGCTTGGAGCACACGCCTGACAAGAAGGTGTGGGGCAGGATTGGACTCTGGGACCCTTTATACCATCCTTCCTTCCCACCGTACCTGGCTTGGCTTCCAGATACTTGGTGAAAGGACAGATGCAGTCAATTGGTCCATCTTGTTTCCCTGATTGTAAGAACATCAGAAGAGCCCTGCTGGATCAGACCATTGGTTCCTCTAGTCCAGGGGTAGTCAACCTGTGGTCCTCCAGATGTCCATGGACTACAATTCCCACGAGCCCCTGCCAGTGTTTGCTGGCAGGGGCTCATGGGAATTGTAGTCCATGGACATCTGGAGGACCACAGGTTGAGGATCCCTGCTCTAGTCCAGCATCCTAACTCACAGAGTGGCCAACCAGGGCACAGAGGCCAAAGCCCTCCCTGATGTCACCTCCTGGCTCTGGGATCTGTAGGTTTAGTGCCTCTGAACGTGGAGGTTTCCCTCCGTCACCATAGTTAGTAGCCACTGATCAACTCCTCCTGCATGGATCTATCTCCTTTTAAAGCTATCTAGGCCTGGGGGGGGACCCCTTAACATCCTCTGGCAGTAAATCCTGCATTTAGCGATGCCCAGTGGGACCTGGGGATCTCATGGAATAAAGGCCATCTTAACGTTTGCACCTCTTTGACCTCCTTGCAACGTAAGTCCCATCATTGGCTTTTTTGTGGCCAAGTTGCTGACCCCGTTTTGCTGCCTGGAGAGGACCGGTCAGGGCACGGTGGCTGTCCCGCCAGCTTGTTCAGCCTCTCTGCTCCACAGGTAGGGTCGATGACGAGAGGGAGGCCGGGAGGGGCTTGGGCCCAGACAGTCTGCCTCCCAGAGAGACACTGGTGTTCCAGGGCTTCCTGCTAACATCGCCTTCACGCTCTCTCCAAAACAAATGATGTCTGGACATTCCCCGGAGCTCTGAGTGCATGGTGATGTTATGGGTTGTTAGTTGCTTGCTGATGGGATGTTTGGGGAAGGGGGTGAAGGAAGGGCCCCCCCACAGGGTGTCCTCTCATGGATGGGGTTCATCCGGGGGCACCGACGGTATGCTCAGATCTCGGGGAAGGCGAGAAAGCGGGAAGGGTTCAGTCGTGACATATCCAGTGTCCCGGAATGTCTTGCTGAAGTGCATTCTACTTTCTTAAATCTCGATTTCGCCAACAGAACATCGAAAGCTATGAGATGGGTTGTTCTGTCCATTCGTTTTGATCTCCCCAGGAATTCCCCCACCACACACACACACACACACACACACACACACACTTAGGGCCAAATGGGAATTGTTTATTTCTTCGGTGGGTTATTGTTGGCCCTGTTTCCTCAAAGAAGATGTAGAATGGAAGCAACTGGAGCAGATGAGATTCTTTAATCTCCGCACAGGTGATTTGTTTATTTCTTTTTGTTTCTTGATGTCCCTTCAACCATAGGTTGGTAGGATTTGAAAAGGCGAAGGGGAGACAAATCGAGGCACATTTGAATATTATAACGATTTCCAAACACGGGCAAGGAATTTAGCCCCTTCTTTAGTTTCAAGATAATGTAATTACTAGAAGACCGAATATCCAAATTGATTTTTAAAACTCCCTCCCAGGATAGTACACCTGGCTTTAACAAACCAGGGGCAATGACCCCTTTTCAGCATTGCAGTGTCCTTTTATTAAGGAACACACAGGACGGGGGAAATCGGCAGGGCGCATCAAAAGGGGAAGCAAATCGCATCTGGGCCAGAAGTGGGATTAATTTGGACGCGGAGCCTCCTTTGAATCTATCACGGAAGACACACGGCTTTTTAAAAGTCATAAACTTTTAAAATCCGTTTTGTTAAACTGGGATTCCAGAGGGAAAGGATTGCACGGAACTGAAATTTCGGCATACGCGAATCGAACAAAGGGACATTATCATGAAAATAATCATCCCGCTGCAGGGGAAATTGCCTGATGTCACTACCAGGCTCAACTGGTTGAGAAATTCCCAGAGATTCAGGAGTGGGCAACCGGGGAACGCAGGGACCTCAGTAGAGTTTAATACAACCTCCGAAGCAGCCATTTTCTGGGGTAGGGGGGGGATGGATCACTGGAGATCCATTGTTATTCAGCAGCAGGGGTAGTCAAACTGCGGCCCTCCAGATGTCCATGGACTACAATTCCCAGGAGCCCCTGCCAGCATTCGCTGGCAGGGGCTCCTGGGAATTGTAGTCCATGGACATCTGGAGGGCCACAGTTTGACTACCCCTGTTCTACAGGATCTGCCAGCCTCATGATAGGTACCAGAATGCCTCTCCCTGATTTATGGGCTGCAGGCGAGGCGCTCCGAGTGCCTGGGAGATCCTGATTAGAGGCTCCCAGAGGAAGCGGCCTGTTCGGAGATGGCAAGGTGACAGCGTTTATAGAGAGCAACACAATGTGCCCAAGCTGGCCTGTCAGGCGGAGATGGATGTAGTGGCCAAGAAGGCCCCATTACTTCATTCACACCTCAACGAGCAAACAATAAAACACACTCTGGGAGCTGGAGTGGTTTTGGGAGCGGAGGGTGTGAGCCGAGTCCTCCCCTTCCAAAAGGATATGTAAATAACTGTAGGCTCCCATAAGAGAATAGAGGAAAGGAGGGATGTAAATTATTGCAAGGGGGGGTAGGGGAGTTGCATCTGGTGAAGGCTAAGCTTTGCCTTCCTCCCGAATATCGTGGGAGAAACCCGACGGGCTCCTGCACCTACAGGATTCTGCTTTCACCATTGTTCTACAGCAGGGGTAGTCAAACGACGGCCCTCCAGATGTCCTTGGACTACAATTCCCAGGAGCCCCTGCCAGCATTCTACAGGGAAGTCCTCTGACTTTTCTACTATGATGGACTCCACGTGTGGTGGAAAGTGCCATCACAGCCAAAATAGGGAAACCCCACGGAGTTTTTAAGACAAGGGGCCATGCAACCCTGGACTTCCTTGGTGGTCTCCCATCTAAGCAGTAACGAGACCAACTGTGCTTAGCTTCTGAGATCTGATGAGATACGGTCAGCTTGGGCCATCAGGGGAAAGGGCAAGAGATGAACAGTTGGCCATTGCCTTCCTCTGCATAGTAACTATGGACCTCCTAAGTACAAACCAGGGCCAACCTCGCTTAACTTCTGAGATCTCATGAGATACGGCCAGCTTAGGCCACCTGGGACAGGGAAAGAGATGAACAGAAGTAGCTGGCCATTGGCTTCTTCTTCTCTGAGTCTACAGACTTTCTTGGTGGTTTCCCATCTAAGTATGAACCAGGGCCAACCTCGCTTAACTTCTGAGATCTCGTGAGATACGGCCAGCTTAGGCCATCTGGGACAGGACAAGAGACCAACAGAAGTAGCTGGCCATTGGCTTCTTCTTCTTTGAGACTACAGACTTCCTTGGTGGTCTCCCATCCAAATATGAACCAGGGTCAGCCCTGCTTAGCAATCGAGTCCTGACGAGACCAAACTTGTGTGAGCCATCCGGGTCAGAGCCTCCTCCTGATACAGAAGTCCTTATTCTGCCTTTCCATTCCTCCCCATCGGGACAATCTAATATTGTGGAGCTTAAGGGCTAAAGCATTGTGCTGGCTCTGTGCCCCCCTCCTCCCAAGCTTTTGCAGGGTAAGCCAGGGAAGGAGCCAACCTTGCTGATCTCCCCCTACGGCTCAGAAGGAACAGGCAACCGCCGCTGGCCTGAAAAACAATTCGAGGTTTTCAGACGTTAAGGCACCAAATCCTTCTGAGCTCTACGCATTCGTCCATCTCCCCCCCCCCCCGCCTTCTCAATGGCTTGATTATTTTTACAGCGCAGACAAAAGCCGTTCTCTGTGCGGGGAGGGGAACAGACAGATAGTCCTACGTGTCCTTAAATGGCTCTCCGAAGTTGCAGCGCTGGGAAGCTTTCTCCAGCGTGTCACGGACGCTGTGGGTTGAGGAGAGAGGCCACCTCTGTTGCAAGACGCAATTTGATTTCAGATTGCGAGTGTGGTCTTCGGACACGAAAAATAGGGGAGGGGGCCACGAGCTGAGTCATATCACGAATGTTTTTCATGTGTGCATTCTCGTGCCATTCTATCCAACACAACAGCAACATTTTGTTTAAAAGCCAATTTACAAAAGTTTTTTTTTCTTCTTCTTCTTGGAGAGAGAAGCAGAAAGATCCTAGCCTAACATCCTTACATCGAATTTTATTCGGTCAATAGCGAAATGCTACGTATTGCATATTAAAGGTAAAGGTAAAGGTATCCCCTGTGCAAGCACTGAGTCATGTCTGACCCTTGGGGTGACGCCCTCCAGCGTTTTCATGGCAGACTCAATACGGGGTGGTTTGCCAGTGCCTTCCCCAGTCATGACTGTTTACCCCCCAGCAGCAAGCTGGGTACTCATTTTACCGACCTCGGAAGGATGGAACGCTGAGTCAACCTTGAGCCGGCTGCTGGGATCGAACTCCCAACCTCATGGGCAAAGCTTTCAGGCGGCTGCCTTACCACTCTGCGCCACAAGAGGCTCTTCCCTCTTTTTGCATATTACTGAACGCTTATTTGAAGAGAGGAAAAAATAGACAGAAGGCTGACGTTTGAGGGCTGGCGGAGGTCTTTCGTGTCGCCTGCCCTGTAATCCCATGAACAGGAGAGGCCAGGGATGCAAATTGGAGCTCTTTGCCTGCTGACCAGATGTTCTACCCCTGGGGAGAAGCCAAGAAAGGTCCGAGGAGAATGTGGACCATTTCAGGCTGCAAATGTGAGCATCCAGTAATGAGAAATGGATTTATTTTATCCACTTATACCCCACCTTTCTCCCCAACGGAGACCAAAAGTGGCTTACAGCAGGGGTAGTCAACCTGTGGTCCTCCAGATGTCCATGGACTACAATTCCCAAGAGCCCCTGCCAGCGATGGACTACCAGCCATGGACTACAATTCCCATGAGCCCCTGCCAGCAAATGCTGGCAGGGGCTCATGGGAACTGTAGTCCATGGACATCTGGAGGGCCGCAGTTTGACTACCCCTGGTCTATAGCCTGTCACCCGGGCAACAAGATGAGGAGACGTCCCAGGCGCGGGCTGTCTCTAGCACTGCCGAGGAATGCGCCTTTACAGCAGAGGAACAGGTGCCTGAAAGGGGGTTACGCCAGTCTGGCCCTCCAAGAAAAACAGCAGCCTGGCTTGCTGAGGAAACAAAGCAGAAAAGACCCCTTGCGCCATCAGATTTATAGCCCTCAGCAGGCAGGGGGAGAGCACGGGAGGGGAAAGCAGCAAAGGTTGGAGCGAATGCAGACTGCCTCGGAACCTGGGGGGGCCACAGGCCTGGGGCTCAACCCCTGCCCCGCCGCAGCTGGGCCGCTCGATCCGTCCTCTCCCTCCAGTGGACCGGACCTCGTGGCTCAGGGCAATCTGGCTTACACCTTGCGGGCCTGCGGGGAGAGGCCGCCGATCCGGCGCTTGGAATGATGCCGTCAGCACATGCGGAGCAATGGCCCCCCAGGGGTGGCTGGCTTTTCACGGGCTGGTAACGTGAGCCCGGCTGGAGGGCCATCGGAGAGAATGAGAGAGTGTGAAAATGTTCTTACGAGCCTCCCTGCCCTGCAGACTAGTCGGCTTCTGGAGGGGAACATCTGGGGACAGGGGCGGGCGGGCGGGCGGGCAAACCGTTTGCGCTGCCCGGAGAGAAGGTCTCAAGCGCCGCCAGGTTCCCGACGAGTGGGTCTCCCACAATCCATCCTGTTACCGTCCCGGCGCTTCACGTCCCGACCGAATTTGGCCTGGGCGAATCGCCGCGATAAATCCCCGTCAAAACTTTGTGAATAGGAAAGGCGGGAGAAGTGTTCGGGCTGGGAATGATTCGTGGACGTGCGTTCGAGCACTGCCCCACAGGTGCTATAAGGTGGGGTTTGTGGGTTTTTTCTTCCAGGGGAAGAGCTGTCATTCCCTAGGCAACGGCCTGACTTGTGGTGCGTGTCACCTGCCTTCAGCCTCGTGACCTTGTCCCACACAAGAGCACTAGGACGAGCCTATCGAAATGGCTCTTCATCAGGCAAAAGAAGAAGAAGAGTCGGTTCTTATATGCCGCTTTTTTCTACCTTAAGGAGGCTCAAAGCGGCTTACAGTCGCCTTTCCTTTCCTCTCCCCACAACAGACACCCTGTGGGGTGGGTGAGGCTGAGAGAGCCCTGATATCACTGCTCAGTCAGAACAGCTTTATTAGGGCTGTGGCGAGCCCAAGGTTGCCCAGCTGGCTGCATGTGGAGGAGCGGGGAATCAGACCCGGCTCGCCAGATTAGAAGTCCACACTCCTAACCACTGCACCAAACTGGCTCTCTGCCAATCAACATGATGTTCCATTTGAACGTTGGAACAAAACGATTGAGAGATCCGGTGGAGATGCTCAGCTAGGGTTGCCAGCTCTGGTTTGGAAACTATCTGGACTTTTTGGGGGTGAAGCTGGGAGTAGGCGGGGCTTGGAGCAGGAAGTGACATCAGGGGAGTCTAATGCTATGGAGTCCATCCTCTAAAGCAGGGGTAGTCAAACTGCGGCCCTCCAGATGTCCATGGACTACAATTCCCATGAGAAATTCTCATGGGAATTGTAGTCCATGGACATCTGGAGGGCCACAGTTTGACTACCCCTGCTCTAAAGCATCCATTTTCTCCAGGGGAATGCATCTCTATAGTCTGGAGAAGAGCTGCAAGGTTGAGAAACTCCTGAAGATTTGGAGAATGAGTTTGGGAAGGGCAGGGACCTCAGCAAGGTATATAATGTCCAAGAGTCCACCCTCCAAAGGATCCATATTCTCCAGGAGGACTGATCTGTATAGTTTTGAGCCCTGCTGCAATACTTGGGGGACGGGGGAATCCCCCGGTCCCATATAATGTTGGCATCCCTATGCTCAACTCACAAATAAATGCATGGCCTATCACAGTAATTTTCGAGGTGGTTATGGATGTAGAAAGGCCCGGGAAAGGTGTCCCGAGCATCCGGGTCTGGTCCGGTCTTTGGCCGCGCAATGGTGCGCTGAACGGTCCCAGGCGTGCAGCTGCGTGAGCTTGAGAGAGAAAGCGCGGTCGTGCCAGCACAGCATCCGCAGCAGAGAAAAGACCAACTCCTGCCTGGATCTCCATGGAAACGAGTGGGTCTGCCTGGCAACGGGGGGTCCGGCGCTGGAGCTTTCTCGGAGTGCAAAGCACAAGCGAAATAAATCAGTCGACTCTCCACCCGGGTCTGCTTCGGGCGACGATTTATGGGCCTAGTGTGGGGCCCGGGTCAGGCTCCCTGATGGATTTCGTTTTGCAATTACGGACAGCGTGTCAGCTTTTCCCAGGAGGGAGGCTGGAGAAGGTGCCACCCCGGGGGTTTTCACAGCAGACTTGTGAGCTAGGCCAGAAGACTTTGTTCGAGTCTTCCGGACTCCAGAGTCTACCGGACCATGCAGGGCGATGCAAACTCACCGGGCCTGAGAAACACACAAGCCCTTTTCTTTGCTTCGTTTAAAAAACGGTCAATCACGTCACAGGTAGGAACTGGCCACAGGTAGGAACATTTCAATAAATAAGAAAGTGTTAAAAAAAAACTGGCCACAGGTAGGAACATTTAAATAAATAAGAAAATGTTTAAAATCCCTATGTCCCTCTTCTCTTGGTTACACCTGCAGCCATCCTGACCTCCTTTTGCAGAACCCTGACTGACGCGAAGACGTCCAGGTTGTTCTCTTTCAAAAATCCCCATCTCTCTCTCTCTCTTTTCATGCTTCTCTCTCCACAATATTCAGGGGTTATTTCACGGCGTTAGGGCTAATATTCCTTTATATTATCTTAAATGAAAAAAATATTGCAAATAGTGTTCGAATATTGTTAAATATATTGCAAATTGTTCTTTTTGAGGGCCAAGTCAACAGGGGGGAAATGGCTTTATGGCTGTTGTGCAGATGTGCAACCGGCAATGTTGCTTAGATTCTCTTACCTTTTCTGTGATCCCTTTTCCAGTTCAACCACGTCCTTCGCACAATGTGTGCCTGTATTTCTGCCTGCAAAAGCTAGGTGGCAGTGTGCACAAGACAGTTGTACTGGGCTGTAAAAGGTTGCAGCTCAAGGATGCTTCCAAATCTCTCCTGGTTGGGATTTCGCCCTGCGTTTTGGATTTCAAAATCACCTGGTCTTGTTTCAGCAGCTGAACCAATGCCTTAGAAGTCTTCTACTGCTTTCCTTCTTCTTTCCCAGTTTCGAACAGAACTATTCTGCATGCTTAACATTCCTCCATTCATTCATTCATTCATTCATTCATTCATTCATTCATTCATTCCTCCATTCATTAATTCATTCATTCACATCCTTTACCTTGTTGCCTTTTTGATGGGCACACACACATTGCTCTGATGTCTGGAGAACCAAGTTTGATTCCCTGCTCCTCCAAGTGCAGCCAGTTGGGCGACCTTGAGCTAGTGACAGAGCTGTTCTCACAGAGCTCTCTCAGAGCTCTCTCAGCCCCAACTCCCTTACAGGGCATCCACTGTAGAGAGAGAAAGGGAAGGCGATTGTAAGCTGCTTTGAGACTCCTTTGGGTAATGAAAAGCAGGGTATAAAAACCAGCGCTGCTGCCACCACTGCTTCTAATTTAGACATCGCAACCAAGTGCGGTTTGTTGAAAATGTCCTGGTTTGCAATTTCAAGAAAGATGGTGGCTTGCTCGTGACATCTGAAGGGAACCCGTACCCAAAGAATGGGGTTGTGTGTGTGCTACATTTGGGCCCTGGTCAAACCAGATTCCAACCACTTTAAACCTGGAGCGGAGATGAGCCCAAGGGCCCCGTTAAAACAACGAGGGTGAAAAGGTGAATGTTTCCAAAATATTTATTCACTTAGAACATTTCTATGCCGCCTCCCCAGGGGACCTGCCCAAGGCGGCTCTCCACGCCCCGCTCCAAGGATGGAAGCCTTTTGCCCTTAACTCAGTGGATTCCTACAGGTGCAGTTCTCAAAGTCTCCGAGACACCGAAATGTTAACAAGAAGAGAAAAATCAGCAAGTGTTTTCCCCAGTTTCGGAGTGTGATTAATAAAGCGAAGCCATGGAAAGAAAGGGGGGGGGGGAAACCAAACACATATCCAGGAACGCCACGTGCCAAGGCCATTGGGGGTTCGTTTGCTTTCCAAATGTCTAATTCTGTTTAGGTTCGTGCTAAAACACTCTAAAGTGCTTTCATTTTTTTTTTCTCCCAAAAAAAAAAATTATTTTCACAAATGCTCATACTTTCCTGCCGCAAATTATTCTTGGCCGTTTGACAAGCAGAAAAGCCTGCCTATAGCCACTTAAAAAAAAAAGGAAGAAAGAAATTGGAAAAGAGGTGGCTGAAGAGCTGATTCATTCGAAAGAGGTCCTCCACTTTCTTCGTACCGCGTAAAGAGAGTTCAAAAGTTCTCCCTCGCATCCGGACGCAGCCAGGGGGTTCCTAACAGCACGGCTGTAAACTCACCTTGAAGTGAGTGGCTACTTTCCCCAAAACATTGGAAGATCAACCGGGAAATTCAAGAGGCTTCCGAACTTTGCTTTTTTCAACTGGCTCCTCAGAGTTTGGCGTTGCTAATTCCCCGCCCTCCACGATCACTGGTGTATTAGGAGTCCTCTACAGTTAAGAGGGAGAGTTTATCGCTGAATTTTATGCAGCGTGGCCTTTGCATCCATTTCTACATTCCTCCCCGATGGGGACCTGAAGGGGCTCGCCTTGTTCTCCTCTCCTCCGTTTTAATTGCACAACAGCCTTGCAAGGTAGGTTAGGCTCAGAAGGTGTGTGACCGGCCTAAGGTCATCCAGTCAGGCTTCCATGGCAGGGTGGAGATCTGAACCTGGGGCCCAGTCTGCACACATAGGATAATGCCTGCAAGACGGAGATGTTCCACCAGGCCAGTGGTTGAGGCCTTCCTTCACAGTAACCTCGATATCAACAAAGCAGTTTGTTTGTTCCGCTACCCTCCCACCGGAAAGAGGGCGGGAGCTCCCGGTTTTTCATATAAATTGCTTTAAATATAAATGAGTTTCAGTCGCTGAAATGTTCTATCTTGAATCCATCGCTGTTGTGAGCTGTCCTAGCCCTCGGGTAAGGGCGGAGTAGAAACTTGATAATAAATCAATAATACATGCGTATAACTTTAGTTAAGCTCGAAGGGGCTACTGGAGTCAAATCTAAGAGTGTGTTTGATCAGTTGTGAGCTCTCTTGTGGTTCGGATGCTTCTGTGATGGAGAGAAAGCTGAACCAGAGAAGATGGTGTAAAAATGCCGTCAAGCCGCAACCAACTCACGGGAAGCCCATGGGCAGGGGTGGCCCAAGCTGTGGCTCTCCAGATGTCCCTGGACTACAAATCCCATGAGCCCCTGCCAGCAGGGGCTCATGGGATTTGTAGTCCAGGGACATCTGGAGAGCCACAGCTTGGGCCACCCCCACCAGAGAGTTTTCAAGGTGGTCTGCAATTGTCTGCTGTCTGGATTTCCCATCCAAGGACTAACCAGGGTGGGAGTTAACTAATTTTTAAATATATATTTTAACAACACTGTAGTGCAAAAATGCTGTGAAGCCACAGCCAACTCAGGCTGAGCCCAGAGCTGTTCAAGGGAAGAGTCGAGCAGAGGTGGTTTCCATTGCCTGCGTAACAAACCTGGATTTCCTTCGTGGTCTCCCCCTCCAAGCACCAACTGGGACTGACTTAGCTTTGCTTCCAAGATCTGATGAAATCAAGGCAAGGACCCCCCCACCCCAAGGTAAGGCAATAACACCACGACCCAGCCCTGTGCTGTCACAACGACCCTTAGAGGTAGGCCATCCAGCCAAGCGGCAGCGCGGCGGTCCCTGCGGCCGGAGAGACGTGGCCGAGAGAGGAGACGTGTCCCAGCTGGACTGAGGAACCCCCGAAAGAACACGCCTCACGGGAGGAGGGCCCTTCACCGTGGGTGGCTTCACCTGCCTCGGCTTGTTTGTCTAAGTCGTGATGGATCGTCTCCCCACGTCCAAGTGCAGCAGGAGGCTCGGAAATCTCGGACGTTTTTAAAGAGCGGGTTAACATCCAGAGGAACATCAAAAGAGCTCCAGGAAGGAGCCCTGAAATAGCTCCCAGCCTCCCCATCCCCTCGCCCGGTTATGACAAGCCACTCCCAGAGACAAAAGAGGAACGGAGATCAAACGAAGCCGGTAAGCCATAAATCAGGGCGCTCGGCTGCCAGTGGCAGGGCAAGGGGATCTCTCCCCCACGCCGGCACGAAAGCTGGAGATTGGGATCTCTCCGAGCCAGCTGCTGGCCATGTTGGGAGCACTGCTTTATGTTTACGTTATGCAACAGGGCAGGCACCTTGAGCTGTTCCCTTTTCCTGGCGGGGCCTGCGTAGGGAGCCGTTGGCCGAGCAGAAAAAGGGTAGCGTGACCCTGCGGGGAGTATGTATGGCAGCACGTCATGTACGACAGGCTGCCATTTTGGAAGCACCCACAGCCCCCTTCGAGCGGCACGGAATCCACAGCTTGAAAGGGGTCTTTAGCTAGATTCGTGGAGCAGAAGTCTATGAGCCACGGTGACCGCTCACTCACAAAAGCTCCCATCCTGCCACTAGTTTTGTTAGCCTTTACGGTGTGAGCGGACTCTTTCTTTTTCCTACGACGTCATAAAGGTCCTCCAAGGAGAACAGGTGGGGTAGGAAAACCCTGTGCAGCTGAGTTCCTTTGAGGAAGGGTGCGGTGCAACAACACAGGCTGTTGTTAAGAAATATTAAAACTTCACCTCCAGGGAGAGAACTCTTCTCAGGTGTCTGAACCATGTTACAACCCACACGTTTAAGGGCACGGCTTTAAGGCCGTAGAGATTAGGGTCTAAATGCAATGTGACTGGAGGGGGATTGGACGTTCCCGTTTCTTCCACAGGGATCACACCCTACACCCCTCTCTGATCGTGGGGAAAAGGCTTTGGTAGACGATAAGAGGATGACTAGACTATGAGCCACAGCGGTGAATGGGCACGTCCAGAAGTAGCCAGCCTCTGAGTACCAGAGCCAGGAGACTACCTCAGGAGAAGGCCTCTGCCTCAGTGCCACTGTCAGACCACCAGTGGAACCGGTGGGCTACTTCTGGAAACAGGAATGTGGACTAGATGGGCCACCGGTCTGATCCAGCAGGGCTCTTCTGTTCTCATGAAGTCCCAGGTCTCTCTGCCCTGTTGTTGTCCCTCCATAGGAACTGGCTGGCCCCTGTGTGAGGCAGGATGCTGGCCTAGATGCACCACTGGTCTGACCCAGCAGGGCTCTTCCGAGGTCCTGAAGGCCGCCATTTTGCCGTATGGGGAGCTTTACAGGCCAAGGAGCCCCGCAGTGCTGGAGGAGAGCGATGTGGCAGACTTGACCTCTGCCTGTCTCCGCAGAGCAGCAGGAGGAGGGGTGGGCAGCCGAACCCGGAGGTGTTTCCTGGGCATAGAGCCACCGAGGCTCCTCCAGGGAGCTGTAACTTCAGCTCAGTCTGCGTCCTGCTGTCAGGCCCAGCGCCTGGAGCTTGTTATTGCAGGTGCTCTGTCTGCCCTCCACCCCCCTCCCCGGTCCTCCAGTGTGTCCTTGTCCCCACGGCGGTGCCTCTTTCTCTGCTCCTTGCCTTGGACTGCAGGCGCCTTCGGGACACATGCCACCCCAAAAGCCCAGGGACGGAGGGATGGGTGCCCACCGTGGCAAGACCCACTGCAGGAGAGAGAGAGAGAGAGAGAGAGAGAGAGAGAGAGATGCTGGCCCCCAGGTGTGCCTCAAAGTCCCCCGCTGTTAACAAGGTCTTCAGTCTACAGAGGTCAGTTGTCCCCTGGAGAAAAGGGCTGCTTTGGAGGGGGGACCTGCTGAGGCTCCTCCCCTCCTCAAACCACACCCTCCCCAGGCTCCGCCCCACCCACAATCTCCAGGGATTTTCCAATCCACCACTAAGGATGCCCTTCTCCTTAGGATCCCCCAGTTTTACGGCTCATCTCCTGGCGACAGAGATCAGTTACCCTGGAGAAAGCTTTGAGACTACTCAGGCAATGAAAAGCGGGGTATGAAAACCAGCTTCTTCTTGAATGGCACTCTTTAGCATTCCCCACTCAGCTGTCCTTTGGTCCCCCTCCCCTTCCAGTTCTGCCTCTGGACCACAGGTGGCCAATCTGGGGCTCTCCAGATGTCCATAGGCTACAATGTGCTGGCAGGGGCTCATGGGAACTGTAGTCCATGGACATCTGGAGAGCCTCTGGCCTTTTGCGTCCAACGACCCCTTCCTTTTCCAGGTGGGGGGGGCCGGGGGAGACCTGCCTTCACCTGCCGGTCTCACTTGGCAAGAAGGAGCGTCCCGCCGGCTCTCCTCCCCGCCCAGCTCTGCCTCATCTGGAACTTGCCTGTGGGTTTGTTTGGATTCCCCGTTGCCCGGCTGCTGGCTTCTTCCATGCACGCTCATCATCCCTATTACTCTCCGGCACTTCCCCGAGAAGACACTTCCTGCAAGCCACTTTCCAGCAAGTGAGTCACTCGCAGCTCAGAGCTCCCGTTGGGAATACGGCGAGGCCCCAGAATGTGCGTATGCCTAAGGAGGGTTGTGGGATGGGGAATGGGGTGACGTCAGGTCTCCGAAGCTAAGCCGGGCGGGCGCTCGGTTGGGAGGCCACCAAGGAGACAGCAGCCCATCTCCTCTGCTTCCTTCAAAACCCCCTTGCTGGGGTCACCTAGGTCAGGTGCAACCGGATGCACAAATATGCCTAGACCAGCCTTTCTCAGCTTTGCTACTATGGAGAAGCCCCTGACCCCTTCTTCAGGCTCCGAGAAACCCCAGAAGGGGCGCAATTGTGCAGAAAGTGGTTGGGAAGCCGAGCTGGGGACACGCCCACCCGGGGCTCCTCCCATTTTCACCCCCTCCAGGCCCACCATTGGCCATTTGGGGAGGCGAGTCGACAGGACCATATATGGTCAACTCACCCGATAAGCATTTAATACATTTTTAAAATGAATAATTAAATGGAAGCCTGGTTGACAAAATGTGGTATACATTATTCGTTGTAGTCTCTGTCTCTGTGTCCTCTTTCCTCTTTGCCAGTGGTTTTTTAAATTTCCCCCTCTTCGTTAATTGGAAGGGGGGTAAATTTAATGTGATTCTTGGAATCATATTGCGTGTTTTTTTAAAAAGCATAATTAACAGCAGAGAAATTTAAAGTCCTGATTGGGAAAAGTTGAATGATTTGGGTACTACTGTCAAAACTGTATCAATTTCCCCAGAGACTTCTGTTTTGAAAAACATTTATTGTGTTCTGAAGTTCACCGAGTCCCCATTTCCCGGGGAGAGAAGTGGAACTCTAAATGTTTCAAATAAGCCAATCAAATGGATGGTCCCGTGAAGACCTTTGGGGGCAGAGTCTGTCCGATCTTTTCTCTCCCGCTTACACCCGAGTAAGACCCAAGCACCAAAACAATCTTGCCACGGTCGCTTCAAGATGGCTGGCTGCTGCAGACTGGAACCCTGGCCTTAATTTGAGAAATCCTACTCACTGAGTCAGAATGTAGGCAAGGGAAAAATCTTGCATCGATTCCAACTTGGATGCGATAGCCTTAACCCTTCAGGTCTGATGCCAAACTGTGCATCTTATTGCTTTGTTGTCTTCATCATAGTCCTGTCTGTTGGACTGTTGAGTTTTCTCTCTTGTCCCCTTTTTGCATTTCGAATCGATTGAAAAGACACTGCAACAGTCGAGGAGGAGAGGCTGCAATCTGTGTATTTCCCCTCCACAAGTCTGATGCTTTACTCTCAAGGAATCAGAGGCCCCGATTCGGTTGCCTGATTAATTGGGATGACGAAAGGGAGGATAATGCGGGAGGGCTGAGCTGACGGGCCTTTGGCTGAGGGGGCCGTGCCGGTGTTGAGTCAGAAATCTTTTTTCACAGATGACAGAAGGGCCTTCTTCCCAAACAGGAAGCCGGTTTTATCGCCGGGCCCTGATAGTGAGAAGGGAGGCAGGAGGGGTCCCAGCTCTGCCAGCCTGGGAACTGAAGGGAAGGGAAGACTCCAGCAAGGGCCTCACCCATGGAAACAGGGCTGCCCTTGCTTGACCCGTCCCCTCCCAGCCGGGGCTGGCGTCAGCGTACCTTGAGGAGGGGCGTTGGCCGGTTCCCATAGCTTCTGGTGGGGCCCACTGTGGCCGAATGGCCCATCTCCTTGGATGCTGCATGTGCTGTGCACCCAGATGCATGGGCTGCCTTGCTAGGGGTTCCAACCTCCAGCGGGGACCTGGAGACCCTCTGGAATGACAGCTCATCTCCAAACTGCACAGATCAGTTTCCCCTGGAGGAAATGGGTGCTTCAGGGAATGGACGCTAAGGTCCAGGCCCTCTCTGATGTCTCTGCCCTCCCCAGGCTACATCCTCAAATCTCCAGGAGGGGATGAAATGGGGAGTTCGCTGCCAGAGGACCTAGGGACGGCCACAAGGACAGAGGGCTTTGGAATGGAAATGTGGATTGAGACAGACCACCGGTCTGATCCAGAAGGGCTCTTCTTATGTCCTGACCCAGGGCTTTAAAAGAGGGAACGGATACCTTCACCGTGGATGGATTCCCCGGTGGCTGCTAGCCAAGGTGACTAACGGGAGCCTCCATGATCAGAGGCAGTCAAGCATTGAAGGCAGGGCTAGGAGGCAACGCCCGGGGAAGATCTTGGCCCTCTGGTTGACCTCTCTGACTACTGCGTGAGACATGGGGTGGGCGAGAGGACTCACAGGTCCAATCCGTCAAGAGGTCTTCTGATGTTAACATATTCTCATAGGTAGCATCTCAGCCGCACATAACACTGTGCCCCGTGCAGCCACAATACTCACAAATCTCCCCACGGTGAGAAGCAGATAACGGGAGCCCTTGACAAAAATGGGAAACAAGCTCACCCGGGCTTCCCAGCTCTCTGCGCCATACAGAGAGAGATCTCCTGGGCACGGCCTCTGAGCAACACACGCCCTGGCCCTCTGTCTTTCTCCCTTCCCCTGCTGCTTCTTAGAACACCCTCGTCATTCAAGAGGCTCCGTCCCGTTCAGCCGCCTTCCGATCAGAGCCAGGCCTCTCCTGCTCTCCCTTCTTCCTTCTCCGATAAGTGATGAAAGAGGCCCAGAAGTTCCAGGGAGTCTTCCCAAGAGTTCCCTTTAATCCATAACAAAACAAGAGTCCCTGCTCCAGATCTATCAATTGGTGGCCCTGCAGGGTGAGCCAGGCTTCCCAGTCTAACCCCACGCAATCTTCCCCGGCTCCTTCGCTCATCCTGGCGGTCACCCTGAAGAGAAGGCAACTGACCGATGGGGCTGCTATATTATTACCCAGGAACAAATGGATCAATGACTACAAATCGCTAGCAGATTAATTACGGAGGTGAGACCTGGGGAGTCCCCTGTAATGACTGCTCTCCTCCAGGCCACCGAGATCAGGTCCTCTGCAGAAAACGGATGCTTCAGAACAGGGGTCGTCAAACTGCGGCCCTCCAGATGTCCATAGACTACAATTCCCAGGAGCCCCTGCCAGAGTTTGCTGGCAGGGGCTCCTGGGAATTGTAGTCCATGGGCATCTGGAGGGCCGCAGTTTGAATACCCCTGCTTTAGAAGGTGGCCTCCACGGCTTTTTACCCCACTGTCTTCCCCTGGCTTCACCCCCGAGTCTCCAGGGGTCTCCCAAGCAGGGTCTGGCAACCTCGTTGGTAGAAGGTCAGTCTGCAAGCAGTCCCAAGGATGCCCCCGGGCCAAATTCATCTCTGCAGGGCGCTGGAGGGTGTTGTCAGCCAGCGGCTGTCTCAGGCTTCACCTGTTGCTAAGTGATGAAAGACCACCAGGGACTCTCCGCTCACGAGAAGGAGCAAGTCACGCTAGGCTACCAAATAGGGGGGCTTCTCTTTCAGAGCCATCCCATTCCCCCCCCCCTTTCCCCCTCTTCCACAGCGACCTCATTTCAGCATTCAGGAGGCCTGAGAACAACAACAGGCAGATCGTTCCCGAGGGCCGTCGTGTTGGTCTGCCGCAGAAGAGCCGGATTCGAGTCCAGGAGCGACTAGGAGATCAACAGAATTTGCAGGGCGTAAGCTTTCACGAGTCTGAGCTCCCTTCGTCAGATACAAGCAGGGATGGAGATCTCTGTGTCTTTATATCGCAGCTGACGGGAGCTGATGAAATGACCCTAAGTGGTTGCGGATGTTCTCTCTCACTCTTAATGCCAGCTTGGTGTTGTGGTTAAGAGCGGCGGCTTCTAATCGGGCAAGCCAGGTTTGATTCCCCGCTCCTTCATATGCAGCCAGCTAGGTGAGCTTAGGCTCCTCGCAGTCCTGATGGTGCTGTTCTCACAGAGCTCTCTCTCAGCCCCACCTGCCTCAGAGGGTGCGTGTTGTGGGGAGAGGAAGCGAAGACTATTGTAAGCCGCTTTGAGCCTCCTTTGGGTAGTGAAAAGCGGGACACAAAAACCAATTCTTCTTCTTGGAAGGGGGTAACTCTGCTTAGAATAGATATAAAGATTCGGAAATTCCTCCTTCCTACTCTTATTTGATGAAGGGAGCTTTGATTCTCAAAAGCGGAGACCCCAAAAATTGCATCAGTCCGTAAAGCGCTACTGGACTCGGATTGAATGACAACGAGGCTCCTCCCGAAAAAGGAGGCCCTGCCAGAGAGCTGAGAAGAAGGGAGATCTGGCAATTTAGAGCGATGAATTCTATTTCCAGCACAATTCTGCCCCTGCGGACTTGGAGGTCCCTAATATCTGAGTGATGTGGACGGTTTCGGAAGGGGCAGACACATTTTTCTGCGGGGCGTTTCATGTATCTTTGACAGGTGGGATCAGAATCATCCAGATGTCGTTGACCAAACTCACAAGGAATTTGTGATGCTGTCAAGTTTAGGAAATAGAGCGCGGGGGGGGGGGGGGAAGCAGGACTAGAAAGCAATGTATTTAAAATCTGCACCATTTCTAGGGGCCTGTCAGAAACCTTGCTGGGCAAAGTAGAAGAACTGGGTTTTATACCCCGCTTTTTACTGCCCAAAGGAGTCTCAAAGCAGCTGGCAATCATCTTCCCTTCTTCTCCCTACAACCCTGTGAGGTAGGTGGGGCTGAGGGAGCTCAGGGAGAACTGCTCTGTAAGAACAGCTCTAAGAGAACTGTGACTAGCCCCAGGTATGGATGCAGGGGAAGAAACACACACACACACACACAAAAAAGTTCTGATCTATGAAACAGATGAAGAACTGTATGATGGGTTTTGACTCTCCTGTTTAGATACACCGCAGCCTTGCCACCCTCTTTCTCCAGTCACTCCGGAACAAGCCCTTACACTGTCGCTAGGGTTACGTGAGCCCAATTGGTCTCTCTGGACTGATTTCTTCAGGATGGGAAGGCGAAAGAATGCAAACGTACAAGACCTGAAAAACCTAAAGCATTAAGCCGAGGACCCTAATGGAGGGACTGGAAACGCAGCAGAGAACGTAAGATCTCGTGGAGGAATTTAATCCCTCAAAGCAGCAAAAGTTTTCAAGGAAGGGGTTTCATTTGGGAACGTACGTCAAGGAATGAAATTACAGGCCTCGGAGTGAAATGTTTGGCACTTGCATTTTCGGGGGGGAACTGAGAACGGGCTGCCCAGAACGAGGCTGTTCAGAGAAAAATGCGCAAGAATCCGGGAGCCCCTTAAGGACTGACGTAACGCATGGCAGGGGAGGAGCTGACGGCTCACTTCTTCAGAGACCCTGCCACAAATCGAGCGATTCTTTAAGGGTCTGCTGGACCTTTTTCTACGGCTACGGACAGACTCACTTGGCGACCCACCTTCATCTACCTCCATGGAATAGATTCAAATGGGTCGCCGTGTTGGCCTGAAGCAGCCCAATAAAATGAGAGTCCAGTAGCACCTTTAAGACCAACAAAGATTTATTCAGGGCGTGAGCTTTCGAGGGCAAGCACTCTGCTTGCCCTCGAAAGCTCACGCCCTGAATAAATCTTTGTTGGTCTTAAAGGTGCTACTGGACTCTCATTTTATTGTACCTCCATGGAAGTCTGTCAAATTTGGCTTTGCTATAAGGGTCCTAAGGCAGATAATTTTATTATGGCCACTTAGAAGGCAGACTCTACAGCATTACACCCATTGGCGGCCCAGCTAAAAGAACCTTCTCTACAATTAGTTGTCTCTGGAGAGCTCCAGATGTAAAATCCAGCGAATTTCACCTGCGGCATCTTCAGGTGAACTCATCCACGGAAGCAGGTGTTGAAAGTCTACCGTTTCAGCAGCATTTCCAAGCCACGCATGCTAGAGCTGGTCAGGGGGCATTGTCACCCATTTGTAGGTGCAGCCAGAGCCTTTTGCATACCTGCAGGAAAGGTATGCCTGCAGGTAAGGGGCAGGCCAAACGTCCACCTCTGCTCCCAAATACCGAGGCAAGGCAGCAGGCCGGGGTTGATCTCATGCCAAGCTGGGCCGTGGGGGTAACCGGAGACTCCGCAGGAGGTTTTGGGCCTCCGAGCTCAAATAGCATGACAGACAATAGCCCGGCTGCTCTCTTAAGGGCTTGGCTGCCGGAAGGAGGTGTCTGGCCAGCACGGTGGTGCCTTCCATAGGCGCCTGGGGTAATTGCATCTCCCCCCCCCCCTCGCCGGTCGCTGGGGCTCAGGGCTGGGCGCAAAGTCCCCCTGAAATTGTCTGGCATCTAATCCTATCTCCGCCGCAGCGGGGGCCACAAGAATAAGAACTCAGCAGATCATTCCCTCTTGTACACAGCCGCAAAGGAAGTGGCCCCTGGCTCGGGATTCCGGTCTCCAGGTGAGAACTGGAGATCGTCCAGAATCATGACGCATCTCCAGACTACACAGATCAGTTCCGTTGGAGAAAGTGGCTACTTTGGAGGGTGGACTCCGTGGCTTTGTCCCCCAATAAGGTCTCTGTCCTCCGGAGGGTCCACCCAAAAATCTCCAGGATCAAGTATACTGCCTTGTCCCACTGCCCGTGGTGGAGGTGGGGGGGGGGGATGGGACCTGGCCATGCAATTCCAAGTCCTTGCAAAGCAGCCAGATACCTTCCCGGGCTCTGCTTTTCCTCAACTGGGGGAACAAACACAACACTTGCAGCCCGTCTCTGAATACCAGAGCCAGGAGGCAACATCTGGAGAACGCCTCAGCCTCTCTGCCCTGCTGTTGGCCTCCAGAGGGACTGGTTGGCCACTGTGTGGGACAGGATGCAGGACTAGATGGGCCACTGGCCTGGTCCTGCAGGGCTCTTCTGATGTTCTGATGAAGGCCTTGGCTTCTGTGCCCCTTTGTTGGACCTCCAGAGGAACTGGTTGGCCACCGTGTGAGGCAGGATGCTGGACTAGAGGGACCACTGGCCTGATCCATCAGGGCTCTTCTGATGTTCTAATGAAGGTCTTGGCTTCTGTGCCCTGTGGTTGGCCACTGTGTGGGACAGGATGCTGACCTAGAGGGACCACTGGCCTGATCCATCAGGGCTCTTCTGATGTTCTTATGAAGGCCTTGGCTTCTGTGCCCTGTGGTTGGCCACTGTGTGGGACAGGATGCTGACCTAGAGGGACCACTGGCCTGATCCATCAGGGCTCTTCTGATGTTCTATGGTTTGGTCAGGCATTTAGCACCGGGGACTGGCTGGGGAAATCTGTTGTTCCGAAAACCATGACTAGACCCCTGGCTTCAAAATCCCAGTATCGGGTTATCAGGTCCAGGATGGGAACTCCCTGAAGATTCTGGGGGTCCGGCCTGGAGAACGAACTCCACGGAGCCCACCCAGCAAACCCACCATTCCCCCCCCCAAGGGAAGCCGACCCTCTGTCATTCGGACCGCGATTCCGGGAGACCCACTTGGCCACCGAAGCCACCCTTACCCACGCCACTCCCTCCTCCGCCTTTGGCTGGCTGACCCTGGGCTCCCGGTCCCTCCCGTGGGTGGTTCCCCCTCCCCCTGACTCGCAAGCCCTCCGGGGGCTATTTCTGGCTCCCGTGCACCTGCAAGGCCACCGGTGTCGTGACGGGAAACTTGAGCTTCCTGCCTGAGAAGGCACCTTCCAGCTCCCCGGGCGACGGCAAGGAGCAATTTCCCTGCTCGGCCCGGACCCCCTAGGGAGCCCAGCGGGGTCGGATGTCAGGAAGGAGGGTCCGCTTACAGGGGGCTGAATCTCAGCAATGCAGCGCAGGAGCAGCCGGGCAGCGAGGTGACGGTGCCAAGCCCTCTCGCTCCTAGAAAGCCGTGCAGCTCAGCCGGGGACCCAGCGGGCCTGCGCAGGAGCCGGAGGGTGGGTCAGAGGGTTGCCAACCTCCAGGTGGTGCCTGGAGATCTCCCGGGACAGATCCCCTGGAGAAAATGGCTGCTTTGGAAGGTGAATTCTGCAGCCTTTGACCCAGCTGAGGGCTCTCCCCTGTCCAAATCCTGCCCTCCCCCAAATCTCATGGCATTTCTCAGCTCAGAGCTGGCAAACCTACAGATAGTCCCCCTTGTTCTCTCTCTCTCTCTTTCTCTCTTGCTTTCTTCTGTGCCCACATTCCTCACTGCCCTTTGGAGCCAGCCCAGATGCCATGGCGTGGGCATGTTTCACAGCGTGAAGGAGCACAGTCAGGCGAAACCAGCTGTTTGTCAAATTCCAGCTTGGCAGAGGTGTCCGGAACCGTCTCGCTTGCTTCCTTCCGACGGGGAGTCCTGCCGGTGGGGACGCCGCCACCAAAGTCGCCCGCTGCTCCCATGGCACGCACCAACAAGGTCACCCGTGTGTCGGCGCACCTTCCACGGGCTGTGGCAGCCACCCTCTGAAGCAGAGAAGGGAAGCTGGTCATGCCACTGACGGGGGGAATTGCAGGAGCGCCAAGCAGCCTGACTCAACCCGACATCCGTGCAGCGTTTTCTGGGGAGCGTTCAAGATCCCTGGCTGACGGGCTGGGAACGGCTTTGGTTTCCAAGGGCTGGCCACCGTGCCCTTGACCAGAGACGGGAACGGAGAGGAGGCCGGGCCTCAGCAGGGAAGCCATCCTGACTTCACCTCTGGTTTATCCGCTTCTGAGTTCCCGCCCCGTTCTTCCATTTCCCCACCACAACTCTGGGAGGGAGGTGACCCCGAAATGCTGTATCCAGAGGTCTCACAAACATGGTTTGATACCCAGATGGGAAACTATACTGCCAGACCACTGGTCTTTCCCACCCAGAAGGAGAAGGAGAAGGAGAAGGAGAAGGAGAAGGAGAAGGAGAAGGAGAAGAAGAAGAAGAAGAAGAAGAAGAAGAAGAAGAAGAAGAAGAAGAAGAAGAAGCAGGAGGAGGAGGAGGAGGAGGAGGAGGAGGAGGAGGAGAGCTGGTTCTTTTATGCTGCTTTTCTCTACTTGAAGGAGGCTCAAAGTGGCTTCCAATCGCCTTTCCTCTCCCTACAACAGACACCCTGTGGGGTGGGTGAGCCTGAGAGAGCCCTAATATTCCTGCTCAGTCAGAACAGTTTTATCAGCGCCGTGGCGAGCCCAAGGTCACCCAGCTGGCTGCATGTGGGGGAGCGGGGAATCGAACCCGGCTGGCCAGATTAGAAATCTGCACTCCTCACCACTATACCAAACAGAGATGCTTTTTCATCTGCACAGGCAATCAGAAACCCACCTGGGCATAAGACCACCGGACCCTGCCTACTTTTGAAAAACATTTGATGGGCACGAAGAAAAGCATTTGCCCTGGCGCCCACGGGCACCGCGTTGGGGAGTCCTGGCTTCGGCCCTGACCTCGAAGCCAGGCATGATTTCCCTGCTGCCGTGCGAGGCGAAAGGATTCTCTCTTCCGACAGCTGCTGGGAGCTTCTGCGGACATCTCCCTGATGCTCCGGGAAAGCACGGCAGGCCCACGGAAGAGGGCGAAAGCCTCACACGCCCGCCCCCGCCCTCCCCGGCTGGCCCGGGGCCAGGGGCAGAAAGCAGAGGCCGACTGGCCAGAAGGCTCATCCTGTCGCCAGCACCTGGGCCTGGGCCGGACCCCACCGAGGCGGCTCCTGACAGGGGTCCGGTCTGCCCCTCCCCGGTGGCAGGTTGTGCCCAGAGAGAAAGAGAGTCTGCATGGCTCTATTGTTCCGTGGGAAATTGGCCTCTCTTCCGGCTCTTCGTCTGTCAGCGAGATTTTGAGAGAAAATGCTCCCAAATATGAAGTGAATGCAGCCGGGCTGGGCTGGAGTCCTCTCTCGGAGAAGGAGGGGGGGAGATATTAAACGGGGGAGGGAGGTGGGGGGGGGGATGTAAAAGAGTGCGTCCAAACTAATCCAGCAGTCGGTGAGAATCAGCGGAGAGCCCCACAGCCTGTGAACTTTTGCCCCGGTAGCAGCCAGGATTACCACGGCCCCCTCCTCGGGGGGGGGGGTGTTGTTGTCTGCTGAGAACCCCCCCTCCCAACAACAACAGTCCCTTTCTAGTTCCTTCACAAGCATCCCAAACAGGTACGAACAGCCCAAGGAGGGCTGCTGCTTTACTGAAGGCTGGCAAAGGATCCTTTGTGGCCATTGTCACAGGTGAGGGTGTCGGGCTGCCAACCTCCAGCTGGGACCTGGAGACCTCCTGGAATTACAATGGAGCCCCAGTTGACAGAGAGCATTGTATGGCATTATACCCCACTGAGTTCACTCCCCACAAAGTCTATCCTCCCCCAGAAGCAGAAGACCTTCATTGGCATGAAAAGCCCAGAAAAATTACATCTTAAAGTGCTAATTGTTTTTGCAATTGGGAGACTTCATAGCTGGCCACAGAAACTGGGCAACCCATTCAGTAGAGCCCAGGGGAGGCAGAATTTGGCAAGGGGAAACTCTTTCCATCTCTGTCATCTGGGGACCGGTTGTAATTCTGGGAGGGCTCCAGGCCCTTCCTGGAGGTTGGCACCCCTACCCCACAGGCAGGAATTCGCCCTCCGCATCTCAGCCTTGTTAGTCGTCTGGAAGGTTCCACGATCCCAGCTGCCTCCTTCTGAGATTTGCTTTTTGGCCGGGGTCTGTTTTGTGTCAACGCCGGGGTCTTGTGCTGCCTCCGCGCCCAGCCCCTCTGCTCTCGCAGCCGGACGCGTCTTCCTGGCCGGCCCGAGGCTCCCGGCTCCTCGGCTTGTTTGCAAGGTCTGGAATCTCCTCGGGATGGGCTGGCATGCCGCCTCTCCGAGAATGTTATCGATCCGGCCCAGGTTCGGATTTCTCCAGGCTCGTTCGCTTTCGGTGACAGGGATCCTTTGGCAGGGACTGGAATGGCGAGGCGGGAAAAGGAGAGGGGGGGGTCCCAAGGCCGGACTTTGCCTCTCTCGAACTTGAGAATGCTGTCTTGCCACATCTGCTGGCCCTACTTGATACCTCAACTCCCCCCCCCCCTGCCTTGAGGGAGGACCTCTACCCTGCCTCTTGCTTCTATTCTGGTTCTCTTGCCCACCTCTGGGTACCTTTCACCATCGCAACAACTTGCTCTCTGGCTTCTGCTGTTTCGCCAGACTGCTG
The DNA here is from genome assembly GCF_049243985.1 of Paroedura picta. Lineage (NCBI taxonomy): Eukaryota > Metazoa > Chordata > Lepidosauria > Squamata > Gekkonidae > Paroedura > Paroedura picta. The sequence continues at coordinate 6,340,906 of NC_135383.1, read as the reverse complement.
TTTTGAACTTTCTTGTACGTAACTGTCTCGGACAGTAGCCAAACAGCCCCAGGGGGTGGGGAGAGACGGACAACCAGAGGGCACCAAGGCTAAGGCCTTCCCCTGCTTGTTGCCTCCTCGCTCTGGGATTCAGAGCCTTAGTGCCTCTCAACATGGAGGTTCTCCTGAGCCCACCTGGGCGAGTAGTCATTGACAGACATCCTCCATGAGTCGATTGAATCCCCTTTTGAAGCTGCCTGTATCGGGGGCCAATGCTACATTCTCCGGCCGCGAATTCCACACTTTAATCCATCCCTGGGTAAAGTAGTGGGGTTTTTTGTCCACTGGTCAGAGGCCATTCTTTTCAGCCTTACCTCCCCCAAAAAAGGAGAAGAAGAAGAAGAAGAAGAAGAAGAAGAAGAAGAAGAAGAAGAAGAAGAAGAAGAAGAAGAAGAAGAAGAAGGGGCCGTGGAGGAGAATAACTTCAGCCTACCAGCGCTACCCGAGACACCATTATTCAGGGGTCCCCAGCCCTTTTCAGCCCACGCCTCTGGAAGTTTTCCACACTGGGGTGGCCACGGCTGCAAAATGGCTGCCTCGGTAGGCGGAGCCGGCTGCAAAATGGCTGCTGGGCCCCACCTTCAGTCTCACAGCGACTGCTGCTGGACAGACAGTTGTACAGTCAATCAAATTGCCAGGGGCCAATCGGAAGCCTTGCTGGACAAAAGCCCCACCCCCTTTCTAAAACAATCGCTTGGTGGGCACCACAAAAGGTGCCAGGGGCCAATGGGCATAACGTCGGCGATGCCTGGCTTTAGGGACAGCTATAAAAAAAGAAATACACCTCCCTGCTTTGGAACACTGAGGACCGGGAGCTTACGTGCTGTCTCCTGACGGATTGGGCCCTGCTCTGCCTTTTCCTTTCCAGGTGCCTCTCCTGAGTCTATAATGTTGAAAGCGGAGCTTGCCCACCCCCCCCCCCCCCCTGCCCCCGTCTCTCTCCTCGCGGCCTGGCGGGGACAGTGGCCCACCAGCTCCCTCGCAAACGGAACGAGGGCAGGTGAAGGAACGTACTTTTGCTAATCCCGGCTGGCTCCAGGGCTGACTCTCAGGTTACCAAATCCGTGAATGAGATCTATGTTTCAAAATGCTCGGGCTTCTTGGAATTTCGGCCGGACCAGTTATCTGCGCTGCTGGTTAGGAGCCCCTGCCAGAGAATAGGCTCACGTGCAAAGGGGGTCCGGAATCTCACAGGCTCCTGGGCTGCGGGGAAGCCTAACCCTAGGGCGGGAGGATGGGCGTCTCCGAGGAACAGCCACGGTGGCCAGGGGAGGCTCCCAGTCGATGAATAAGAAAAGAAATCTCTGGCTTTTTCTCCTAACCAAGTCGAAAGTGCTGAGGAGGTCTTCAAACAGAGTCACCCACCTCCTATTCCTTTCAACTTGAGAGATGCCGGGGATCGAACCTGCCACCTCTTGCATGCCAAGCAGATGCTTTACCCCCTGGGCCAGAGCGCCTCCCTCAGGTAGCAAATGTGGCCTACCCTGACTGGCAGCAGACCTTCAGGTTCTAAGGTCAAGGTCTTTCACCTCACTTATACCGGAGCTTTTAAACTGGAGATGCCGGGGACTGAACCTGGGACCTTCTGCGTGCAAGGCAGGCCCTTAACCACTGAGCCAGGGCTGCTCGCCTCAGCCCTTTCTAGCATGGAGAGGGGTCAGTGGTGGCTGCCCAGGCAGAGGAAGCTCTTTCCAAACTCTTGTTCCTTGAGTGCCTCCCGTAAGTTTCCTTCAGGGATTCCATGTGGTTTCCAGCAGTTTTATCGACTGCTCTTAGCCCGAGGACTGGACTATTAATACCATTTATAAACGGCTCTATTCATTTTACGCCCGGGCTCGTTTTCGCCGGCTCCTTCTTCTTTATTAGCTCAATTTGTTTTATTGCCTCGGGTTTTATTGTCCTGCTTGCTTCGCGTTGACCCCAGTCAGTTGTGCGAGCCACCGCAAACTGCCCCCCCCCCCCGAGAGGTGGCGTGCACGATTTCTCCGTTAACTGCTCGTGCCGGGGATTGAACCCACGGTCTCCGGCTCGCCAAGTAGCTACGACCCTGTCGATGAACATGTGATACTCGCTGCCTTGTCCTGAATCTGCCAAGCTCAGACACATTCGCCCGCTCTGACCGGCAGCTGCTCTGCAAGGTCTCCGGTGAAGGTCTTCCACGTCACCTCCCACCCAAGACGTTTTAGCCGGAGATGCTGAGAAGCATGAACTCTTGAAGGTATCTCTGTTTTTCACAGCCTTTTTTTGGCTTCCATCTCTGGTGGCCACATCTCCTGGCCACCAGGAGGGGTTGAGGAGGTAGGGTTGCCAGATCCAGTACTGGGGAAGTCCTGGAGGTTCGGAGATGACGCCTGGGGAGGACGGGGACCTCAGTGGGCTACAGGGTCATGACGTCCACCCTCCAGGGGGACTGAGCTCCATAACGTGGAGACGAGCTGCAATTCTGGGGGATCCCCAGGTCCCACCGGAAGGCTGGCGTCCCTGCTTCCACTGCTGCGTCCAGGAATCTCCACCACGGCTTGCAGGCCTGGCAAAGTGGCCCTGGTGGGCAGGGCAGGAGAGTCCAGATCTTTCCATCCCTGCCTCCAGGTGGCAGCCGCAGTTGCAGGACGGTCAAGAGGGACTCTCCACAAAACAGCCTCCTGCAGCTCCGGCGGGCCTTTGACAGGGAAGACACCAGCTGAGAGATAACAGAAGATGTCGAAAAACAAGCAGCGCTTTGATCAGCATTTCCTGTTACAACACAGCCTGGCCGATGCGTGCCAGATTCTGCGGGGAGCCAAGGCCCAGGTTTCAAGAAAACATTTGCTGTGTGGGAGCGGGGGGCTGTCTTCGCTCGGCTCTGGCAACGGCAACCATAACAGGATGAGCCTCGTCCCCTCGTAAATCTGGAGGCGAAAGGGCCCAGTTCGCAGGGAGGCGGTCTTCCAAGCGCTTTGCCTTCGGACCGGACTGGTATCTGGGAGGCAGAGGCCGAGTTCGGCTGGACGGGAAGGGAGAGGCTCTGCGGAAAGCCTGAAGAGGGATCCCGGCTGAGGGGGCGTCCCGAAATGGCCAAGGAGCCTCTGGATTGGCTGGACAAGGTGGCCTCCCAGGGGCTTCAAACCCATGCAATCCGGAGTTGTGCAGAGTTAAGCTTTAGGGCTGCATAGGGCTGTGGCTGGAAGTGAATCGCTTTTAAGTGAATCCCGGTCCGGAAAGACTTAAGAGGGATGCCTGTTGAGAGGGCATCCCAAAATGGCAAGGGATGCTTGCAGGGAGGGCTCCGGATTGGCTGGACAAGATGGCCTCCCACGGGTTTCAATCAATTTAGCCTAAGGGATCTCCTCTCTGCCTACACCCCTCAGAGAGCCTTACGCTCTGCTACTCCCACCTGCCTAGTGATCCCTGGCCCCAGGGAAGCTCGCTTGACCTCAACCAGGGCCAGAGCCTTCTCCATCCTGGCTCCTACCTGGTGGAATGAGCTCCCGGAGGAGATCAGAGCCCCAGAGGAACTTAAATAGCTCTGTGGGGCCTGCCAAAGGGAGCTCTTCCGCCAGGCATTCGGTTGAGGTCGACCTGAATTCAATCACTTCCCATTGCCCCCTGAGGGGGGGCCCAAGAGAACCACCACCAACATGTCCATCCTACGGGGCCGTCAGTACGTTACAGTTAAAATTGGAAGTTCTCATCATGTTTGTTCCATTCTGTTGCTGTTCTCCTGTTATGACTGGTTCACTATAGTTCAATTTATCATGTTATCTGTACTGTTTTTCTCTCTCCATTTCCATGTAGACTGCCCTGAGCCTCAGCGGAGGGCGGTATATAAATATATAATAAATAAAATAAATAAATGAAACTGTCTGCTTAAGACTTTTAATGGTTGTTGGTCGGACAAAGTGTGCCGTGCCCCCAAAAGCTTACCCCTCGAATAAGACTCTGTAAGCCTTAAAGAGAGCCTCTTGTGGCACAGAGTGGTAAGGCAGCAGAAATGCTAGCTGAAGCTGTCTGTCCATGAGGCTGGGAGTTCAATCCCAGCAGCTGGCTCAAGGTTGACTCAGACTTCCATCCTTCCGAGGTCGGTAAAGTGAGTACCCAGCTTGCTGGGGGGTAAACGGTAATGACTGGGGAAGGCACTGGCAAACCACCCCGTATTGAGTCTGCCAAGAAAACGCTAGAGGGCGTCACCCCAAGGGTCAGACATGACCCAGTGCTTGCACAGGGGATACCTTTACCTTTACCTTTTAAGCCTTAAAGGGGCCACTGGACCAGTATGAAAATATCAGAGCCAAGGACCAGTCTGGCCGAGCGTTTGCAGCATCTACCTGTAACTTCAGACCGACGCGGCTACCCACTAGAGTCCATCTAAAAAAGACTGCAGCTTTAAGTTAATCATCTCCCAATCAGGGCTTCTATGACTAATAACAATATAGCTTTTCCACATCATGCATATCTGCATCATACCCCTTCCTTCTCTTTCTCCAACACTCTGTGGCCTCCCGCAATTTGAGTTTTATATTGTAACCTCCTTGGGGCAGTGACCTATGCAATTGCTTTAGGATGCTTTGGGCTGATCCTGCGTTGAGCAGGGGGTCGGACTAGATGGCCTGTATGGTCCCTTCCAACTCTATGATTCTGTGATTCTGTGATTCTATGACCTTGGTTTTACCTTCTGCAAAGCACCTTGCTCACGGACAGTGGTCTAACGCATGACATTCCTGGGGCATCTATTCCCGAAATGTTTTGGCTGCTTGCTCTCGTGCTGGATTTAGCGTTGGGAGAGAAGTCCTTCCGAAACACCAGGCCAGCTTCCGTTCTACTCTTCCGCTCCATTGTTCCATTACAACCATCCTGCGAGATAGATTTGGCTGAGTGGGTGTGAGGAGGCCACGCTGATTAGCCAGGATTCGAACCCGGGTCTCTCGGAGGCCGATCTGGCAGTCTAACCACTAAGCCACACTGCCTCTCACGTCAACTTTCACCAAACTGCTTCACTCCCTCCTTGCCTGAACTCCTGCCTCTTCCTATTGTTCCTAAGAGACAAAGCAACACATTGGGGGGGGGGGGAGATAACAGTCCCTTTTGCTCTAACCTTTGGCTACCGCCACCCCCACCCCGGCCCTTGAAGCTGCACGGGCCAAGGAGGGGTGGGATCTGCCCCCCCCCACCAACCTGGCTTTTCATGGGATCAATGAATCCGCCCCATTCTCCGTTAGCAGAGGGAGCGATGCTCAGTTTGGGTTTCGCCCCCTAACACGATTAAGCGCTAATCTGGCTCTCCCCTTTCACCGCTTAGACGCTGTAAAACCAGTCCTAATCCCACCTGCCCTCCCCCGGCCGGGAAACTCATCCCTATTCAAATCCGTCCCTTCGGAATGTGGGAGCCTGACATTTCCTTTCATGTCCTGCCAGAGGTGACATTCTTGGCACCAGAGCTGGGTTTCCAAGATATGAATGGGCTGGGGGCTCCCGAAGAAGAAGAAGAAGAAGAAGAAGAAGAAGAAGAAGAAGAAGAAGAAGAAGAAGAAGAAGAAGAAGAAGAAGAAGAAGAAGAAGAAGAAGAAGAGTTGGTTCTTCTTTGCCGCTTTTCTCTACCCAAAGGAGTCTCAAACTGGCTTACAATCTCCTTCCCTTTCCTCTCCCCACAACAAACACCCTGTGTGGGAGGTGAGGCTGAGAGAACTCTATGAGAACACCGCGTTTGTGTTGTGTGTGTGCTTTTATGTGTGTGGTGTCTTTCTGGCTCTGTGTTTATGTGAGCTATCTCATTTCCCAGGGCTCTGCTTACGAGATAATGACAAATGTTGACTTGTAACCACTGGCAGGCAGGCAGGGCAGATATGGGGAATTAGAAGGGGAAGGTACATCTCATTCCTCTCCAAGGACAGGCAGTCAACCTTACTGCCCTGCAGGGGAGAGAGCCAGATTAGCATACAGGGATTTAGTCCCCTGCTCAGATATCGCTGCTGTTTTCATGCAACTCCGTGATGAGCTGGGCTGCTATAGATCAGGGTGACAAACGGATCTCTCAGCTCCCCAATGCAACACCAGGCAGGAAGTTCTGGGGTCTCCATTTCATGGGACCGCTTTCACTGCAAGGAAAGAGAGTTGGAGGTTTGTGGTTTTCCCCCCTTAAATTCATCGATTTAGAATCACAGAATCATAGAAAAATAGAGTTGGAAGGGACCTCATGGGTCATCTAGTCCAACCCCCTGCACTATGCAAGACACTCACATCCCAATCGCTCATCCAATCTAACCTGCCACCCCCTTGAGCCTTCACAGAATCAGCCTCTCTGTCCGATGGCTATCCAGCCTCTGTTTAAAAATCTCCAAAGATGGAGAACCCACCAGCACCTCCTGAGGAAGCCTGCTCCACTGAGGAACCGCTCGAACTGTCAGGAACTTCTTCCGGATGTTTAGAATTTCTTTTGAATTAATTTCATCCCATTCATTCTGGTCTGTCCCTCTGGGGCAAGAGAGACCAATTCTGGGGCAAGAGAGAACAGATTTACATAAAAGCCCAGTTTCCAGCGGTATCCAGAAAGCCTCTAGGTTCTCAAAACCGCGTCCCGCGAGCCCTCTACGCCACCCAGCCACCTAACTGCAATGTCTCTCTCTCTTTCGCCTGCTCCATGAAAGCAAACGGCCCGGTTTGCTTCAGCCCCAATAAGGTGGGATTTGTCGGGCACCTCGTCTCCACCGGTGCTCTTTCAAGCAGGCCGGTTTCCAGCCACCAGAAAAACACAACTGTGTTAACTCAAGACACCTCTCCGGTGACTAAGCTACAGCAAATCAGGAGCGAAAGCCCTCTGGGCTTTTTTAGCCGGCTGGGCAGAAAGGGGGCAGCCAAAGAGCCATGCCATGAAGCAGGGAGAGGGGGGGTCCCCCTACCCACCCTCAACCCTCCAGGAAATAGACTCCGAGAGGTGTTGGGTCACCAAAGTGAACGAAGCAAGGTTTGGTTGCCATGGTTCCTAAGGCCACACCACACAAGAGTTTTTTGGCCCTCGGCCCGCGGTTGGCGAAAGCCCTGCTCCAGAAACGCGGAGACGGAACAACCAGCGCAGGCCCAAGTGAAAGCCTAGATGTCTTTGCAGACAGGTCCTCTTCTTTGTGGAAAGGGCTGGGACTGATCCTGCACGGAGCCGACAAAGTATCTTGAGGAAATCTAACTGTTGGAACTCTCTGCCACAAGATGCGGAACGGGCAACAGGCGAAGGTGGTTTTAGAAGCCAATTGAACGCACGGATAAATGACAGCTCCTTCAGTGGCTGAGAGGGCCTCCATGTTCAGAAGCAGTCTACCTCGGAGTTCCCACCGCTGCGGGCGACAGCAGGGAGAGTCCTCGGCTTTCTGCCTGTTTCTCAGAGGCCTCTTTTTGGCCGCAGCAGGGATCAAGATGTTGAACCCAACGGACTTTCCCTTTGCCCTCTTCCAACAGGCAGCGGGATCTTGATTTGGGATATTTCCCGTGATCGTCCAGGCGAGTCCCACGAGGCCAACGATCCGGCCAATATTCGGATCCTTTGTCATATCACCCTTTTTCATTGCCCGATAAATATTCCTCTCCGAAAGGCGGAGGGCAGCAGGAGAGGAGGCGTCACGGACACGCTCTGACTCCCCGGCAATCTGCTGCCCAGGCTCGCGGCCTCCGCTTCCATCCCACAAAGTCAAGTATCAAAGAAAGGACACAGCTGGGAAGGGAGGGGACTGCTCTGGGGATCGGGGCAGGGTGGGGCCCTCTTCTCAGGCTTAGCCCCCCACCCCGCCCCACCCCGGTCCCGGAAAAGTCGGCAAAGCGTTAGCTCATGCCGGCCGCCCCGAGAGCAGACGAGCCGCACGACACCACCTGTTCCCGATAAGCTGCTTAATCCCGCTCCATAATTATTCTTTATTAATGGACACCCTGTCTTCATTACATGCCTTAATTAGTGTGTGGTGAGCCAATACAAAAGGGATAAGGGTATGTCACATTTTCCGAACGGGAGGTTTACGCAGCGCTACCAAAATAACCTCGTCTGGGATGTTGGAGTTCCTGTTTCAGCGCTGCCCATCGGCCGCACTTGTGAGGAGGGATCCCGGTTAATCCCCACGGCAAGGCCGGGTAAACTGGAGAGCGCTGCTGGAGGGTGCCCCTTCCCTCGTCCCCCTCCTGCCCCGCCCTTGGCTGGAGTCGCTGAGCTCATGAAGGCCAGAGGGAGTTTCTGTTAGGCGAGGGCTCATCCGCAGGCCTGGAGTTGAACCGAGCATCTTGACTCTGGTACCCGCTTCCCCGCAACTGCCTCGTCACCCTCCGATTCCCCTCGGCTCATAAGCAGACGGGCCGTTTTGTTATCGCCGACGGCATCTCGTTCAATAGCATCGGGTTTCCTTGTACACGCTGACCCTCCTTATCTTGTGTGTATTAAGTGGCTTCCGGCTTAGGACAACCTGGGGGGGGGTTTCGACCTCCAAAACGCGTGGACTTCTTGTATGGGCTCCTGCCACCTTCCGCTTTTGGTCTTCCGCTTTTCCTAGCACTGTTGTCGTTTCCCGTGACTCTTGGCTTCTCAAAGTATTTTGTTTCTGTTTTATTTCTCTGTCATTCCATTTCTATGACCGCCCCTCTCGGCGTGGCCGTATACAACGGTTCGATAAAACAATTCAATAAACGATTAAAAAAAATCTATTTAAAAGTTTGAATCCTTAAAAAATGAATCCGCTCAGTGCAACTACGAAATGTAATGGTCTGTCAGGAGAAGGGAAGCAAGAGAGGAGGCATCACAAACATGCTCTGACTCCCCGGCAATCTGCTGCCCAGGCTCGTGGCCTCTGCTTCTGTCATCCCAGGAGGAAGGACAGCATGACCACCGTCAGATGAATAATGAGATGCATTATAGCAGGGGTAGTCAACTTGTGGTCCTCCAGATGTCCATGAACTACAATTCCCATGAGCCCCTGCCAGCAAGCGCTGGCAGGGGCTCATGGGAATTGTAGTCCATGGACATCTGGAGGACCACCGGTTGACTACCCCTGCATTATAGGTATACAAGTGAGGTAGAAGAAGAAGAAGAAGGAGAAGAAGGAGGAGGAGGAGGAGAAGGAGAAGGAGAAGGAGAAGGAGAAGGAGAAGGAGAAGGAGAAGGAGAAGGAGAAGGAGAAGGAGAAGGAGAAGAACCTGCCTAAGACAAGCAAGCCAATCTGCCATCTCCCATCATGGAAAACGCAAGAGCTCAAGCCATGGATGAAAACAGGAAGGAAGAGAGGCAATACAGGGTCCCGTGTCTTCCACATCTTTGGGAAGAAAAAAATGACGCTTGGGCATCCCTGTGCTACATTCCCATATGTTTAGGGAGTCCTGCAACACACACACACACACACACACACACACACCAACTTCACTGTCCCTTTCTTGTGGCTCAGTGCCTCCCCTGACCTTTCCGAGATAAAAGACTGAGCAATGTGCAGAGACCGAAAAAGCCAGAGCGTGGTCTGAGGCTTACAAAGCCAGGCTCAGCACGAGCCCTTTCTCCGCCGGCCACCCTCTCCCGGTTAATGATTGTCGTTGTTGGCAGCTAGTTCCAAGTCGCTGCCCGGCAAAGAAAAGGCAATTAATTCAAAACTAACCGGATTGGAGGTTCGAAGCAGCCGGGGACAAGGGGTCCGAGGGGGGGGGGCTGATTAGATACCGGGGAGGGGATTGACCTGAAATGCAAGGTGGCTTCCAGGATAGCTTGCTGCCTTTGGGCCACCGAGGGGACTGCCAGGGTTGCCAGCCTCCAGGCGGGGGGCTGGAGAGCTCTTGGAATTAGAAGGAGAGGAGGAAGAAGAGTTGGTTCTTATTTGCTGCTTTTCTCTACCCGAAGGAGGCTCAAAGCGGCTGACGTTCGCCTTCCCTTTCCTCTCCTCAACCAGTCTCCAGACTACAGCACCGCAAGCCTCACATGCTCTGTGTGTGTGTGTGTGTGTGTGTGTGTGAAGGATCCCTTTCCAAAACAAAGCAAAACTAGCATGAGGGGCTTGACATAATCGGAGCAGAGGGGTGTGTTTTCCCCTCCCTGTTGCCTCCAGAAAGCAAATGAATGATAAGACACCCCAGCAGGGGAAGGGGACGGACCCTGCCGTGTCCCGCTGGTGCTATTGACGGATGTTCCATGGACGTTGCCAAACAAGAGGGCAGGAGATGAAGGGGAGGTCAGCAGGGGAGGAGGGATGGACAGAGAGATGTCCCCCAGAAACACAGAGAGTTTCTGAGAGTCAGCAAGTCCTTCTCTCTCACACGCACATGTGCAACTCAGAACCCAGACTCCACTGCCTGGCATATCTGGCAACCTGCTTCAGCCTGGACCCAAACACCTCTCCGGTGCCCTGAAATAAATGTCACAGAACAGAGTGGAAGATGAACAAGACCAGAAAAGGTGACCTGCCTTCTTGCTTTGGCTCCCCACTGAAGCAAATAAATATCTCACCAAAGTAAGGGGTCCCGAAAAGACAATAAACAAACACATCACACAGAAATAGTGATGGACTAGGGCAGGGTTGGCCCTAGAGTTGCCAACCTCCAGGTAGTGGCTGGAGCACAGGAATGCTCATGGGAATGCTCACAGGGATGCTCATGGGAATTTCATGGACACCTGGAGAGCCACTGTTTGGCTTCCTCTGGATTAGGAAAGGCCCACCAGGCTTCAGGTGGGGGGTAGGGTTCTCCGGGAGTCACTGCTGATCTCCGGATGAATCCCCCTGGAGAAAATGGCTTCCTTGGGAGGGCGGTGCCCCGCTGAGTTCCCTGCCCTCCTCCAGCTCCGACCCCAAAACCTCCCGGCACGTCCCAAGCAGCAGCCGGCAACTCTAGAAAGGGAGCAGAGAACAGGGACGGTCCCCCGTCAAAGCGGACTGTGGGAGCGCATGGATGCCCAGACCAGAGAGAGCTGGCAACTCAAGAGGAACGGCCTCCTTGCCAGGCAGCAAACACAAGGAAGCAGATGGAGCGTGAGCCAACGCTGGCCGTTCACTGCTTCCTGGGCCGCGGCCAAGGGCCTGCCAGTTTGCTATTTGCCTTGGAACGGGACTTTATTTCCCCCCCCCCCCTCCTATTTATACAGCTTACCTCAGGAATAAACCAATTACTCTTGTTTTTGTTTTCCTGTGTTTTTTTTTCTCCTTAAAAAAAAAAAGAACCTTCTCCATAATGTCCCGCTCACATCTGTAACCTCTGGAAAGGACATCCTTGCTTGGGGCCCGCCAGCTGCGCTCCCCGTTGCCAGTGGCCCACGCCCAGCTCCCTTTTCGGCCGGCTACGGGCCTGCTCCCAGAAGGCCCCAGCCGCACGGGCTGTTTATCGGGTTCATAAACAAATTGCGGCTATAAAAGTCTCCTTAAATAGCCTGAGTGGAGCAAAAGCTCCGAGGAGCCAAAGAGGGAAGGGAGGGAGGGGGAAGACCCAAGATTCACCGGCCCATTTTTTCAGACTCAACTGCGGAGTTTTATTCATGTGGCCAATCTCTGCGTGGGTTGGAAGTTCTCAAGGTAGGACTCCCCAGTTTCCAGATTTCTTCACCTCTTCTCGGGGTGAAAGGGACCCGTCTGTGGGGAGAGGAAGGGAAGGCGATCGTAAGCTGCCTTGAGACTCCTTTGGGGGGGTGAAAAGCAGGGGATAAAAACCTTCTTCTTCTTCCTCCTCCTCCTCCTCCCTCCTCCCAGCCTTCTTCCAAAGAGCTGAGGATCGCCAATGCTGTTTTCCTTCTCACTTGATTTTAGCTTCACAACAAGCAGATGTTTGTTGTAGGTAGGCCTCATCCAGCAGCTTCTCCTCTGGAGTTGCCAGCCTCCAGGTAGTGGCTGGAGATCGCCAGGAAATAAAGGTGCTCTCCAGGTAATAGAGATGAGTTCCCCTGGAGAAACTGTCCGCTTTGGAAGATGGACTGTATATGGTATTATACATCACTGTCCCCCTCCCCACCGTAAACCCTGACCTCACCAGGTTCCAACCCCAAAATCTCCAAGTATTTCCCAATCCAACGCTGGCAACCCTCGTCCTCCTCTGTTCTTGGCCTCATCCAAGCTCACGCTTTCCGCTTAACCTACCTCGCAGGGTTGTTGTGAAGATAAAATGAAGAGGAGAATGACCTCAGCCCCTCAGGGTCTCCAGTGAGGAGATAAATGAAATAAATGAAATGAAACGAAATAGTATGATGGTCATCTCTTCCCCTGGACGTGACACCAGGAACAAAAGCCCAAGGTCAAGATTTCTTTATCCACAACCAACCAGCTGGAGAGACCATAAAAGGAAGATAAGAACAGTCCTGCTGGATCTGACCTGGCCAGGACTGGTCTGTCCTCCCCTGCTTTGGCATATCAAGATATACTGCTTCTGCCCAGGGAGGCTCCACCTAGGAATCACAGCTAATAGCCACAGGAAGTTCTTGGTTTTACTGGCAATTCTAGCTGTCCCCACCTCCTAGGGCAGGGTCAGCCAAACTGTGGTTCTTCTGATGTCCATGGACTACAATTATCTGTAATATTTTGCTGTGTTCTCCAATCCTACCTTTCCTCTAAGGAGCAGAGAACAGGATAACCAGGGGCCCCTTGTCCCATTTTAGCGTCAAAAACCACCCTGTGAGGCAGCGTAGGCTGAGAGACTAAGACAGACCCTGAGGCATCCAGTGGCTGAGGGGAGGATTTGAACCCAGATCTTCCCAGTTGTCGCCAACCCACCATGCCACCCAGGCTTAGTCCGAGTGTCTGGCAAATAAAGACGGAGAAGCAGGGAATTGGCTGAAAAAGCCAGTTCGGTTCAGCAACAACAGTGGTGAGAATCCAAGTCTCTGAGGTCCAGGGAGAAAACTCAGGTTCAACCCCCTTGGGTGCCAAGCCCTGAAGGGCTTAAATTAGATGTGATCGTGTCTCCCTCTAGTGGTCAGTCTGGCTAGTGCTGCCAGCCTAAGGCCTCCGAAACACCTGGCATAATTTACCTGAAGGCAGGTCCTATGGGTCAGGATGCGTCAACAGGTCTCTCTCTGCCCTGCCTTGTTGCTTGTAAGCCATTTGGGCACCTGAAACTGTCTGGTACTGAATCAGCCTATTGGCCCATGCCAGTATCGCTTACTCTGACCGGCAGCCGCGCCCCAGGCCCTGGGAGGAGGGGTCTTTCACGCCACCTGCTGCTTGAGATCCTATATCTGCAGATGCCGGGGGCTGAACCGGTGACCTTCTGCACACACAGCAGGTGCTTGGCTGCCAGATTACGGCCTCTCCCCACAATGACCAAACGGAATTCACTAGGAGCCAGTGTGATAAAGTGAGACCCGAGTTCAAATCCTTGCTGACTTGAAAAGTTTTTTTCTCAGGCTAGCCTACCTCATAGGGCTGTTGTGTGGATAAAGTCCTTCCTTGGAGGAAGGAGAGGATTGCCCACCGTCATCAGATGAATAATTAAAGCGGTTTATAGCAGCCTGGTTGCATTCCACAATAGTATTGGAGCCATGCCAGAACTGGAACAGGGAAACGCCCTGCTGGATCAGGCCAAAATTCTGCCTAATCTAATTTTCCTGCTTCACTAAGCATTTCTCACTTGCCTTCAGATATACTTTTACCATCATAAGGACTAGAAACTTGGGAGTTCTGAAAATGAAAGCACTGATACAAGGCCACCCACAATTCTTTAGATCTTATGGGAGATGTGGAGAGCTGCCCTGCTCATATGTGAGCTCCAGGGTGAACTGACCCTTTAAGTCCCTGGGGAAAGTCTCAGCAGGCTGCTGCCCCCAAAGGCCAGTTGGGGGGGAGGGGCACAAGCAAGGGGAACCAAGTGACCCCTGGGATGCTGGCACGCCCACAAGGCCGCTGGGCTCTGCCAGTTCCAGAGCTGTCTGAACAGCCCTGTATGCTCCTGGCATTGGTCTCTCTAGATCGGTATCGCCCGCCCAGGCCGGCAGCTGCTCGCAAGACACTTAAGAGATTTCAGATCGCTGAGTCAGAGACATCGCTCCTCCAAGCCTGGCCTAGCCCTGGCCCACCCCACTCCCCTTGGTCACGTGGACCAATTTTCCAATCCTGTAGAAGGCAACTCTGCTTGATCCTAGGATTTCCCCCCCAGCAGCAGGATTGAAGGGAAAGCTACACTAGTGCTGGTTGGGGTGGGGGGTGGGGCTGCAGGACTGCACCACCTCCCTCCAAGCGAGCGGAGGGGGGGGCGAGAGATCAGCCTGGTTGCCTCTGGATCGAAAAGGGGAACACGCTTGCCCCGCTCTCCCTCCTCTGCCTTTTCCTCGCCCGTACACATGCCGCCTCCGAAAACAGATGCAGGCTGCTCTGGGAGCAAACCGCCTACAAAGCGACCCCCCCGTTGAGGAAGAAGGGACAGGACTTGGCCCTGTTGTCCTCGGCCGACATTGCTGAGTGACCCTTTATTCTTCCTGGCCGAGGCCAGCTGGCCGGCTGATTTTGTGTACCTGGGCAGGAGCGCAGGTTTTCTCGGCGTGGATTGGACTCTTCCGCAAAGCCGCACAGAGAAACGGAGGACAGGTTAAGACCTGCCTGTTCCAGCCCTTCCCAGTTCCCTGCCCTGCCTTTGGCTCTGCCCGGGTTGGGTGGCTACGCTTGAGTTTGCATAATTTTCTGCTCCTGTTCCTCCTGGAGAGGGCCATGGAGCGTGACATGGCATTCCGTCGCCATTCCCTGCCCCCCTTTTTAAAAAAATCCTGTTCGGCCTGCAGCTAAAATCCCAAGTAATTTCCGCATACCTCCCAGTCTCCCTTGACCGTCATAAGGACTAGGAACTTGCTTTTCGACACGTGAAAGCCCGGGTCGCTGGATTCTGCACCTGGCAACATTAAAAGAGACTCCAGTGGCCGCTTCAGGGTTATGTTTTGCCGGCCAGGTGCGGCTGACTCTTGAGCCAAGAGGCGTTCAGGGGTGGTTTGCCAAGGCCTGCCTCTGGGGAGGTCCTTGGGGGTCTTCCCTTCTGAAGACCCTGCTTAGCTCCCCAGTTCGGAGCAAATCTACCCAGGTCAGGGGCTCCAAGCCTAACCACGTTTCCTGCAGCAGATGGTTTCGAGACCCAAAAGGCCGAATAAATTCAGGTAAATAATAAAATAAAATAAATTCATAAGCGCTTGTGTTGAAATGAATTATTCTTACGGATGTTCCTGGATGTCCGTTCCATCTTGCAGCTACGAACCGTCGAATTCCTTGGCAGTCTCCGAATACTCACCAGGCCTGACCCTGTTTCTCTTTAGAAGATCTGATGAACTAGCCTGGGCCACCCGCATCAGGATCAATACAGCTGGCAGAGAAGCCAAATTTGCTCCCAGTCCCAGTTGGAGCATCGTGATGGGTTTTTGTTTGAGCTGATTAATCAACCAGGGATCAGACCCTGAGTTCACTTATTAGGAAGTAAATCCCATTGAACTCAGTTTGCTCAGCCAAGGGAGGGGACATACATCCAGGTACAGGTACGAAGCACCTGCGTGGAGGTGCCTATCCTTTCATGGGATGCATCGGGCACTGTGCTTATGGCCGATGTTCCTGGCCCAGTTTCTGCCTGGCTTAAAGCTGAGGAAGAAAGGACCTCGCTCTCCCTGCAGGGCGCTTTGCCTGACCCAGAGGAATAGCATGGCATGTCACCCAACCAGTTGCCCTACTCTCCTGCCTTGGGGTATGGCTCCAGGAAGAGAGCGACTCTGAGCATGCAAAGAGGGTTTCCGGAGAAAGTGCAGAGTTTAGCAAGGTTTTGGCTCCCAAATGCCGGAATGCAGGGAAACCGAGTTCGGTTCCGGAAGCAGAACAGGAGGATGGTGCAATTGGGGCCCGGCTACGAGGCCCCCCCCAAATCCTGCAACTCAGCGCCAATATTATGGGGGAGGAGGGCAATCCATCGCAAAGCTCTAGATTATATTATGGAGCCATCCGGATAGTCTGGCAGCGAGAAGAGCTCACTGGAGGCCGGAGTTTCGCGGGCCTTCCTCTCGAGTAAGCGCGCGCCTCCGGAAGGGGTCAGTCCGGCGCAAGGCTTCGGCGCAAGGGCTGCGATCCTGCCGAGGGAAGCGCGAATCCGGCGCGAGGCGAGAGGCGAGGCGGCTCCCGGGCGCCTTGCGCTCCGCCTCGGGGGTGTCCCCGTCCCGCCCCGGGAGCCGCCTCCTGGGGCCGCGCCCCGCCCGCCCACCGCTCCATCCCGGGAGCGCCCGGCCGAGCTGACAGTCCGGCCGAGCAGCTGCCGCCGGCGCATCAGCCCGCCCGTCCGCCCGCGCCCCGCCGCTCGCCTCTGCCCGTCGCGGGCGGCACCTGAGCCTGGGCGGCCGGGCCGGGCCGGGGCCCACCGGCCGACCCCTCGGCTCCGCCGCCTTCGGTGCGCGCCGTCCAGGATGAGCCCGCGCTACTTCCTGCGCTCGCTGCTGCTCCTCATCCTGGCCGCCTTCTCGGCCAACGCCAGCAACTGGCTGTGAGTGCGGGCGGGCGACGGAGGGAAGGAAGCGGGGGGGAACCACCGACCGACGGCCGCAGAGGGACGGCTGCAGGCTGCAGGCGGCCCCCGCAGCAGGTGTCGCCTGCAGCCCCCCCAACCCACCCACTCGCTTTGCCCGCGCCACCGCCTCGCACCGCCCACCTGGCTCCGGCGTATGCTGTTTAGGGCAGGGGTAGTCAAAGCGCGGCCCTCCAGTTGGCCATGGACTACAATTCCCATGAGCCCCTGCCGCTGGCAGGGGCTCATGGGAATTGTAGTCCATGGCCATCTGGAGGGCCGCGCTTTGACTACCCCTGGTTTAGGGGGTCGGCGCGGAGGAGGCCCCGCGGAGGAAGGAAGGCTGGTGCCGCTTGCCTCCTCCGGGCCCGCCAGCTGCCGTCTCGGGGAGGGAGGGAGCGAGGGAAGCCCCGGCGAGGGCGGCCTTTGCCCACCGCGGCGAGCTCGGGGAGGCTGTGCTCGGCAGGCAGCGGGAGGCGACTCCCGGGCAAGGAGCGCCCGGCGTGGGGCTCCTCCCGCGTAAGGGTCTGCAGGATCGCGCCCCGGTGTTTTACGGTGCTTTCCGCAGGATCAGTGTTCCCGAGGCGTTTCAAGGGCGGAGCCCCCATAGCCGGGCCCTCTGGAAAAGTCTCCCGCCTCCCCCAGCTTGGTCTACCTTGCAAGGTTGTTGTGCGCATGTGAAGTCGTGCTGGGGGTGCCTTCCTGGACTCAGAGGTTGGTTTGCCTTGCAGGATGGTTGCCTGATTGGGAATAGCCCCGGGGATGCCCTCCTGCGTTCCTCGGGAGAACAGCTGGAGGGAGAATACAGGAAACCCATTTTAAGGGCCTGAGAGAACAAGTCCGAGGCCTTTATCGGGAGGGGGTATCCTTGAGTGCCCCCACATCTCTCTGCCTAAGTGACAAAAGATTTTGGGAACAGAGGGCCCACTGTTCAACCCCAACAGTTATCTTTTTTTGCGGGGGGGGGGGGAGTGTTTAGAGAAAACAGTTATCATTGCTTTCAAAAATATCCTTGTAACTGTTGGTGTTGATCAGATTGTTTTTTTATATATATATACCTTGCCCAGGTAGGTTGTAGGTAGGTTGTGTTAAAGTGGCCGGTCCCTGCTCTCCCCCCCCCCCCCCCAAGCTTTGTAGCTGAGCAGGGATTTATTCTGTTGTATAAACATTGTTTCTGCAATCTGCATGATGCCTTTTTAAAAAAGAAAGAAAAGCAACGTAAGGGGAAACAATGAACGCCGCCATACGGATCCAAGAAATTGTGCCGGGATTGAAACAGGCACCCTTCCTGCTTCGTGCCAGATCGGCTAAAGGGCCAACGACCTCCCAGCGAGCCTTCTCCCCCCCTGGTCCCGTCACTGCTGCTTGAAAGGCACCAGGCCTCAGAGCCTGGGGTTCTGGCTTCTGTGGATCTTGCATGTCTCTGGCATCGCAAATTCGCCTGTTTCCTGGGATCGCCGTTTGCGTTTGTGGAAATCGAGCCAAGGTGGGGACGGTGCCCGGGGCTTGCACAGAGACTCTGCCCCTGAGCTCTGTGCCCAGAATTATTAACGCCTGCGATGCCCCCGTCTTGCCCAGTTGAGCAGCTGGTATCCCACTGTAACCTGCTTGTTGTGCTTTGCAATGCCGCAGGGCACCTGTGGGGCTTGGTTTTGCCATGTAGGTGACGTAGCCTTGCGCCAGGGCCGTGTGTTAGAAGTAAATTCTGCTGCAATTGGGGGCTGATGGGTCAGACATGGTAGAGAACTTGGACAGGGCCTGGCTCCGTAGCACCGGATTTCAATTAAGTATCCTGACGTTTTTGCCCAGATGTTGGTTGAGTTGCAAGAACGAGCTCGGAATCGTCTTTTCGGAAGGGCCCGTGTCAAGGACTCAGGCCCTTCATGCTGCTGGCAGCCTTATTTTATTTATTTATTTATAATTGGATTTGTATGACTGCCGCTCCCAGAGCTGGCTCACAACGGTTTGCCATTTTGGCCTTCTTTGCCTTACCCCGTTCGGACCCAGCTGCTTAGTCGCATTCAGCAGATTGTGTCCTGGGGGTGCCGGCCTCTGGACCGCTGCATTATTGATTGTGGTTTGTGTTCATATCTACTATACTAAATTTGAACTTAGCTGACTTTGGTGGGCGGGGGGGGAGTGTGGACAAACCATGGAGCAGGGGTGGGGGTGGGGTGCTGTTAAATCATCCTGCCCCCTGCTGCCCTTCGCTTATCTTTCCCCTGGTATTGCTAGAAGATGCGATTAGGTGGTCCCTACACAGGCAATAATCTCTGCCTGTCTTCGGTGCCCTCCAAAGGGTCTCCCCACGGAGCTTTCTCTATATCTAGTCACCTCTGTCACCCACTTGACTCGGAAGGGCTTTTGCAGTGGTCAAGCTAAAGGCATGCGTGGCTTTTTGTTAGTTAGGTGCTGGGGAGCTATTTTGGAGGAAGGACCGTCCATGTGGGGGGTGGGGGCGGCGTATGCATGCCCAATTTAGCACAAGCGTGACCTTTGTTCCCCTGAACCAATGTATCACGGAATGTAGAATTCAGTTTTCAGAACTGCCTTTAAAACAAGTTTCTAGTCCTCATGCTTGGAGTATGTTGAGTACGGACAGTGCCTGGACATGTCTTAGAAACTGGCTGCTCCCCAGAGAACTGCAGCCTCCTGCAGCCTCGTCTGTCTCCGGGCAGCTGACAACCGCCTTCCCTTCCTCTCCCCACAACAGACATGCAGTGAGGTAGGTGGGGCTGAGAGAGCTCTTAGAAAACTGCTCTGAGAGAAGAGCTCTAAGAGAACTGTAGCTAGCCCCCCGGTCACCCAGCTGGCTGTATGTGGTAGAGTGAGGAATCAAACCTGGTTCTCCAGATTAGAGGCCACCACTGCTCTTAACCACGACACCACGCTGACTGTCGAGCAGACCAAAACGGACCACGCTCAGCGGCCCAAACAGTGCTGCCAGTTCTCTTGGGCTCTGCTTCCCTCTGGGCTGCCGGCAGTTCACCAAGAATGTTCCCAGTCAGTCAAAGGCCTGATCAACCTCCAGAGACGCTTCCCGTGTACGCCAGTCCTGTGAGGAAGGTACAGGTTAGTGAGCTGGTGTCACGTGGGGGCTAAGCAAAGGAGCTCATTCCAGCGACATGCCCTTGTTCAAATCCCAGTGCTGCCGTACGATAAGCAGAGAGCTTTAGGCGAGAAATCTTCTTCCAGCCTTGTTCCGCCCTGCAATGACGCTGGGTACTGTCGGTCCCCCTTACAGGGCTGTTGTAAGGATTGCAGCAAGGAAATGTGTGCAAAACATTTTCTCTACGTTGCATGCCAATTGACAGCTTGCTCTTTGCCTATCTGTAGGGCCTGGTTATTCCCGCTTCATCGTATCTGAGGAAGTGGGCGTGCACATGACAGCTCGTGCCTTGAATAAGGCTTCGTTGACCATCAAGTTGCCCCCGGACTCAGACTTGGTTCTCCTTCTTCGGACCAACCTAGCCGCCCCCGCGAACCAATGTCAATCAGTCAGGGCCATGGTTGAGGAAAGACAGGCAAGGGTCCCTGCGTGTTGGGTGGCTGACCCAAGGAGTGGGGATTCGAACCCGGGTTTCCCAGGTCTTAGCCTGGCCCATTGACCTCTGCGCAGGGCTGGCTGTTTTTGACAAAGCTCTGCTGAATCGCGCCAGGAGTTCATCTGGCACAGGACCGGGTCTCCCACAGGGGCTTTGGCAAACTCCTCAGTAGGTCACGGAGGCTGAAAGCTACCCTCTCCCAGCATCTAACATTAGGAGGAGCGCTGCCTCTGAACAGGGAGGTTCCATTTATCCATCGCCAATGTCATACCTGGCTGCAAAGCCAGGGTTGCCAGCTTCTTGGTGGGGCCTGGAGATCTCCCAGAATTTACAGCTAATCTCCAGACTGCGGATATCAGTTCCCCTAGAGAAAAGAGCTGCTTTGGAAGGGGAGAGCTAGGGCATGACAGCTCTCCCCTCCCTCCCTGGGGCTCCACCCCTAAATCTCCAGGAGTTTCCCAAGCTGGAGTTGGCATCCCCTGCTGGCACTCATAAGGTGGCTTCCTAAGGCATTTTGCTCCAATGAGGGCAAATGGCTCCCCAGGCTGGCTGCTTGGAGTTTGACCTCAAGAAGAGCTGTGGGTTGGGGGAGAAGAGAAAGACAGCTTATTTAGCAGCATGGTGCTTCTTCTGCAGAGCGAGAGCTCTTGGCGGATTCTTTTTATCCAGCTGGAAAGATTGCGGGGAAGCGGTATATTGCAGCTGTGCAAAGTGGGAGGAGGATGTTATCTGCTGGGAAGGGGGGGCTCTGCTGTAATGAATGCAAATGGGCCCTAAATGGGGCCGCCCGGGGCCCCTGATGCATATCTGTTTTCGAAAACAAGATAAGGGAGGACTAGAGAGAGAGACCACTCCAACTGGGTGGGAACCTATTAAATGAGCTGCATTTCCATTGCAATTAGATTTACAATGCCTCACTTGGACCGGCTCCAGGGGTGTGGGGGGGGGCACCGCATACCAACTGCATTACTGGAGCTGGGAGCGCAGTCAGTGTTGCAACTTGTTTGGGGCGCACGCTGAAGGGAAAACGTGCCCCGGGCGTCCTTTGGCGGAATCGTTCCTGATTCCGACAGGTCTCTTCTCCAGGGGAAGGTGGGGCTTCTTGCGGAGTGGGAGCCTGGCTGGGGAGGGGGGGGGGGCGCGTGGTCTGGGGTTGGAGGAAAGGGAGAAGGGGTCCTGGGGCCACCCCGGAAAGTGAAAGAGAAAAGCCATTTTGGGCGCAATGCCGTTTCACGCTGCTAGTCCCTAAGAACCTGGGTGGCTCAAGCTAGCTTGTTCTGGTCAGATCTCAGAAGCTAAGCAGAGACATAGAATCACAGAGTTGGGAGGGACCTCCTGGGTCATCTAGTCCAACCCCCTGCACCATGCAGGACACTCACATCGCAATCGCTCATCCACTGTCACCTGCCACCCCCTTGAACCTTCCCAGAATCAGCCTCTCCGTCAGATGGCTCTCCAGCCTCTGTGTGAAGTCAGCCCTGTTTGATATTTAAATGGGAAGCCATAAGGATATTTTGGAGGGTGAACTCCAGGGTGTTGTTGCCCTCGGAGGCCTTTTTCCTCCCCAAGCTCCATCCTCAAATTGCCGGGGAATTTCCCCACCTGGTCCTGGCAACCTAACCCTTCCCCGCCCAATTCCCTGTCAATGGCCAAGGGGGACCTGGCAGCCGTAACTGAACTGGAGCCCCCACCCCCCAAGATCTCAGCTCCTTCCAGGCCGTCCTTGAAGATTCCAAGACCAAAACTCCTCTCAATATGTCATTCCTTCCCCCTGGTTTGTTTGGAAAGGATGAACAGCTTTGACAGGCAGAATCTCAAGGCCTAGGGGAGGGGGGGGCGCCTCCCCCCCCTACTTCCCCCTCCCCACCATTTTTTTATTTTTGCTGTCAAGGCACAGCCCTCGCATGGCAACCCCCGTGGGCATTTCGAAGCAGGAAATGTTCAGGGGTGGTTGGCAAGCCTCCGTACTGCCAACCAGGGCCGACATTGCTCAGCTTCTGAGATCTGCTCAGCTTCCGGCATATGCATGTAATGTAGGCAGGGGATCCCAGGCCTCTCTGGCTGCTGGGCCAGAGATGTTCAGAGGCGGTTCGCCATTGCCTGCCCCCCACGCCATAACCCTGGTGTTCATTTCAAGGGCTCGCCAGGACTCTCCCTGCTTAGCTTCCAAGATTTGGGAGGATCGGGCCTGCCTGGGCCATCTGGGTTAGGGTGGACTTGTATTGGGGAGCCAAAGCTATGGGGAGGGTCCTTCATCTTTGTGCAGACCCTGGAAATAGCAGAGGGGTCACTGATCGCTCGGGGGCTCTTCCGGTCTTCCTTTGGTCAGCAGGTTTATGTCCTTGCTTTTCCATGCTTGGTTCAAGCTTATCAGTGCTGAGCAACCCAGAGCAATTAGAGGTTTTAACTCTGCTCTGATCCATTTGTGATCCAAGAAAAATGTATTCTTGAGCGCATTCGATCTCTTCCTCACCCATTGCAACTGCGACGTGTCTGTTTACAAAAAAATCGGTGGGATGGAGTCAACCCAAGGCCTTCCGTGAGAGCAACGCGCACACTTCGATATTGAGTTCTGCCCCCATCCTGCTACCACTGGGACGGGTAGGCAAGAAAGAAATTTTCAAGCTGGCGATGGGGCCATTTATAAGAGAGTTCCCTTCACGGACCTTTGATATGAATAGACCCAAGTGATATGGCTTTAAATGTACCGTAGTGCGTTCAAGACGTTGTATCCTTGGAAAAAAAACAATGAAAAAAGCCAATTAAGAAATAAGTTCACCGATGAAATAAAATACGAAAACGAGGTTTTATACCTAGGAACTCGTTCTGTTGTTCGAATATTTTTTTGCCATCGCCAGCTTGAGAATTTCTTTCAGTTTGGTGTAGTGGTTAGGAGTGTGGACTTCTAATCTGGCATGCCGGGTTTGATTCTGCGCTCCCCCACATGCAGCCAGCTGGGTGACCTTGGGCTCGCCACGGCACTGATAAAACTGTTCTGACAAGGCAGTGATATCATGGCTCTCTCAGCCTCACCCACCTCACAGGGTGTCTGTTGTGGGGAGAGGAAAGGGAAGGCGACTGTAAGCCGCTTTGAGCCTCCTTCGGGTAGGGAATATAAGAATCAACTCTTCTTCTTCTTTATCGACTCATCTTCGGCTGACGGGTCGTCTCTGCTACCACTGCGACTTGAACAGGTGAGCTGGCCCTTATATAGTTCTGAGATGGCCCACTGGCACCGTCCCCTCTCGACCGTCCAGCCCGGCCTGCCCCGTGCCACCTCTCTCTGAGAACTGGGGAGGCCAAGCACGGACCGGGGACCTTCATCAAAAGGCATGCGCCCAACCCGGTTTCCGATGTGCCGAAAGACGGCAGCCTGCTGGCCCTTCGGAGTGAGATCCTTCTCCCCCACGCACATGGAAGAGAGCCGCGATCGCCAGAGGCCAGAAAGTGTCGCCGGACGACTTCTTCAGAAGATGACAGTACGAGAGAGGCTTTTGCGCTGGAATGCACCTGGTCTTGTAGCATTTTTCCCCCTCCGCCGGCCTCGATAGGCCCGGGCGGGTCACGTGCGCGTCTCCAGCAGGGCCTGGGAGCTCGGGCTGGCTGGGCTCCCGCTCGTTGTGTGCCCAGGTGTGCGTGGCGTTCCCCCGGGCCTGTTGCTTTAGGCTGGCGGATCGGTGCGCCTCCGTGTCGGTGGAGCTTGGCTTCTCCAGAAACCTGCCGGATTAGTAATTAAGCCCAGGGAGCGTTTCACAAGACAAGAGGGTGCTTGGACCCCCCCCTGCCCGCCCGCCCGCCCGCCCGCCCGCCCGCGTGTGCACACGCTTCTTCGTTCCCTTGAAAGCCTTCTCTCGCCTGTCGGGACTCGCATTCTCTGGCACTGCGGAGAAACACGCATGGAAGGGAATGTTCTGTCGGCGCTGCCAGCCTGACTCCATCTTGCACGCAGCCGGGTCTGTTATTTTTTCGGCCTTCTTATATGTATTCAAAGCAGGCTCTTGGAGGCTGTGCATTTTCGGAGGGGGGGGGGCAGAAGGTGGGAGGGCAAGGAGCTGTCAGCCCTTCCCCTGGACAGCCCGTTCTTTTTGCTGCTTTAGCCCTCCCTTGTGGTTGCTCTTCAGCCTGCAGGAGGGCCAAGAAGATCCAAGGGCCTGTGCCAACACCCAGGTGCTCCAAGGTAGAAGCTGGTTAGGCTGCCAGCTTCAAGTCACTCAACAAGGATTTCATAGGCCCCTTGGGAGATGGTCACAGGAACTCCCTGCTGCTTTGTGTGCAGAGGGGCTGTCGAGTCGGACCACTTCAGGTGACCCTAGCCGGGGGCTTTTGGGGGCAGTTGAGAAGCAGAGATGTCTGGCTCTACTGGCCTCGGGAGAGTTCAGGAGCCAAGCAAGGTCAGCTGTGGCCCTTGGACCGGGGACCGCTGAGGACCATCAGGTTTGCTTGGCAGGGGAAGGCCACGGCCAACCTCCTCTGCTCATCTCTTGCTTTGAAAACCCAAGTAGGACTGTCAGTAAGTCGGCTGCCGCTTAAGAGTGCTTCCTGCTAGGGATGCCAGTCCCCCAAAGTGGGACCTGGGGATCCCCCCCCCCCAAATTACACCTCCTCTCCAGGTGACAGAGATCAGTTCCCTTGGATAAAATGGATGCCTTGCAGGGCGGGCTCCATCGCATCATACTGAGGCCCCTCCCTCTCCCAAATCCTGTTCTTTCCCAATTCTTCCCCCCAAGTCTCCAGGTCTTCCCCAGCTAAGAGCTGGCGATCCTGCCAGCGTGTGCCTGCATGTGCTCTTTGACCGTGTGGCCCAATAAGAGGGGGGTGGGACTTCACCTTTTGGCACGAGCACAGTGGAAAGGAAAGGAGGGTCTGTGCTCAGGCAGACGGGAGGCCGGGCTGACCTGGCCGTGCAAGAGGCAAAGGGCCTTCCTTTGTCTCGGCTCTTCTCCAGACCCTCGCGGTTACGCAATCTCGCCTGGAGACGGCTTGGCTCGGAGACTGGGCACAAAAGTGGGTTTGCGGCGAGCCGGCGGTGGGACCCCAGGGGGGCTTTCCAAATGGGGATCTGGGTTCTCTACCCTGACCTGGATAGGCCTGATGTTGCTCCCAGCCCTAAAAAAGCACATCTGGCCTTGGCCCTGGATGCCCCCCTCCCCTGCAATACTGGGCTATCTTGTCTCTCCTTCCCTCTAGAGCAGGGGTAGTCAAACTGCGGCCTTCCAGATGTCCATGGACTACAATTCCCATGAGCCCCTGCCAGCGAATGCTGGCAGGGGCTCATGGGAATTGTAGTCCATGGACATCTGGAGGGCCGCAGTTTGACTACCCCTGCTCTAGAGGGGAGTGGGGAGTGTGGGGGATGTTTCCACCATGCTGTTGGTTTAGTGTACCTTATATTTTCGTGTCCATTTTAATGGGGGTTTGAATGGGGCTTTTAACTGGACATCTGTAACCCGCCATAAACCAGCTAGGGAGTGGTGGGTAACAAATTAAATAATAATAATAATAAACAATGTTTTCGGATCTCAGAAGCTAAGCAGGACTGGCCACCGTCAGTGCTTAGATGGGAGACCGCTGAAGCAGTCCAGGGTAGCTGTGCAGAAGGAAACAAGGGCCAACCACCTCTGAAAACCCTCCAGAGTCGCCATCCATCGGCCTGCCCAAAAGGCCTTCCCTCTGGATTTTCAGGTGGCACAGACAGGGCCCTGCCCTCGACAACGTGCTGATGTCAGGTCGGCTGGGATCCTGCAAGGAATTTCATGACGGGACAAGAGTTCTGAGCCTCTTTAAGTCCCGAGTTCTAACCGCTATGACACGCTGGCTCTCGCCTTTATCTCTGTAGGTGTGAAAGACCGAAAATCACAAAGCCCCTGAAACCGCAGAAGAGCAGGAGAACAAGGGAAAACAGCTGTGACCCAGCAGGTCGCAGTTCAAGGTCTGAGTCACAACAGAGCTGGCTGGGAGCCTTGTCATGAAGCCCGTCCCGGCAGGCTGCCAGCCAGCTTTGGGCATCTCCCCCTCTCGCCCCGGAACTTCCCGTACCATAATCGAAGCGCAGGTCTACTCTGCAAAGCTATAGTGGAAGCTACTAAGATGACCTCTGCAAAGTACGTTTTAGGGAAAAGGCTTTATAGAAACAGGGATGGTTTGTTCGCTGATTGAATTTGTTTCTAGCCCGCTTCTCTTCCTTCCGGGGACCCAAAAAGGCCGACATTCTCCTCCTGTCTTTGCCTTTGGTCCTCACAACCACCCTGTGAGGTAGATCATGCAGAGAGAGAACGACTGGCCCACGCACTTCCATGGCACGCAGAAGGATTCGAGCCTGGGTCTCCCAGATACTAGAACAACACTCCTTAAGCCGATATCGTGCTTACTCCATTATTATTATTATTATTATTATTATTATTATTATTATTATTATTATTATTATTATTATTATTATTATTATTATTTATTACTACAGCCTAAGGTGCACTACCAAGGGAGTCCATTCTCTGCACTTTCCTCCAAGCAACAGCTACATTCCCCCACCTAAACCTTTCTTAACTGTTAGTTTTATAGGCCCATGAAGGATTTCTGATTCTGAACCTTTGTTAACTCCCTTGACTTGCTGTGAGTATTCGATCCCGTCCCTTGCACTGCTGTCTTTAACAATGAATAAACATGGATGATGGGATGCCCAGGGGACTTGGCTTACATTATGGTCATCTTTAAACCGTCCCTGTAAGGTAGGTTAGAATTGTTAGCATTGCAGCTGGAAGGGGCGGGGGCTTAGAGTGGCCCATCCGAGGCCACCAAATGAGCATCCGGCAGAGATGGGATCTGAACCCCGAACTATGATTCCTGCGCCTGGTTCTGCCTTTGCTCAGTCAAAAGGCCTTTGGCAAAGAGGAGCCAAGCCGAATGCCGCCTGTATGCCTGGCCCACATTTCTACCCCGCGGTCCCTCCGGGCAGCTCAGGAGACACGGCGGGATGAAGCTGTTCCTCCACTGCAATGACCCTGCAAGGTAGGCCCGGCTAAGGGAGAGCGCCTGGCCCCAGGTTGCCCTGGGAGCTCGACGGCCACTTTGCAATTGGCCATCATTCTGAGATGCCATCTGGCTTGCTCCAATCCAGTTCAGGCTCTTTCTGCTCCACGAGGGCACGGCAGGACACCGTACCCGGGCTGTGGGGTGAAAGCCGCCGCTTCTGCCTGGATCAGGGCGTGTCACCGCCCTGCCTGCGCTTATTGACAAGACTGAGGACGGGTGGGGATTATGTCTGGGGGTGGCGGGGAGCGAGGTTTGAAGAGCCAAGCTTCGCCTCCCTGCGTGTGTCTGAGCAAGCATATGCATGCTAAGTGGACGGGGTGCGCGGGCAAATGTTTTCCTTTCCCAAATAGCCCGGGGAGTCGGATACCTTGCCTGTACTTGAGGGAGGAGAAAGAGGGAGCGGAGGGGTTAGCGCCAAGCCTCCAGCCCTTTCAGTCTGCGGTTCAAGGGCTGGTGGGAGAGGGAAAGGCAGAAAGGGGGAGCTGAGATGGCGCCTCGCTCTTTCAAACTCCTCTACCAGTGCGGCACTGTGGTTAGCGATTTTAACTAGGAGAGCCGGGTTCCGATCCCCTTCTGCACCAGGGAAGCTGGCCGGGTGACCTTGAGCGTGTCGCACACGCTCTGACTATCGCAGGGTTCCAGGTCCTCCCTGGCCAGCACAGCAGGGGATGAGGGAGTACGGTGGCCACACTGGGAAATTCTTGGAGGTTTGGGGATGGAGCCTGGGGAGAACAGGGACCTGAGTGGAGTACGATGCCTTTGTGTCTGCCCTCCAAAGCACCCATTTTCTCCCAGGGGCTCTGGTCTCCATAATCTGGAGATGAACTGTAATTCTAAGGATCCTCGGATCCCACCGGGAGGCTGGCATCCCTAAGCCTAACCTACACCGCAGGGTTGTTGTGAGGGTAAAATGAAGCATGGGAGAAGAGTCGATAAGTGGCTTTGGGGAGAAAAGCGGGGTATAAATACTGAAAATAAATCCGGAGGCCTGGCTGTTTGTCCCTGCCATGGCTACCTACCCTTTGGCACTCCGGCATGGGAGGCAGGGAGGGAGAAGAGGAGCCTTTGCTTCTGTTTGGCCTGGTCACATGCACTGGATGCCCAAGCCAGCTTGGTGTCGTGGTCAAGAGTGGCGGCCTCTCATCTGGAGAGCCGGGTTCGATTCCCCGCTCCTCCTCTTCATTCAGCCAACCGAGGGACCTTCGGCCAGTCATAGTTCTCTTAGACCACACCCACCTCATAGGGTGCCTGTTGCGGAGAGAGGAAGGGAAGGTGATTGTAAGGGATACGTTCACCTTCTTACAGGCTGCCGTGAGGCCCTATGCGCTCATGTGCAATGCTGTGCAGCCCTCAGGCTCAAGGAAGCTCAAGGAAAAGGGAACGACCAGGGAAGGTAGGGAGCTCTGGAGGAGCCCTTTTGGCCTTGGGAGAGGAGGGCAGCCCCTTGCCAACAGGGACCCATGGATGCATTGAGGCAGGCACGCCAGAGGCCGGCTGAAAGAGGGCAGGCTGCCGTCTCCCTCGGCCTCCGAGAGTCTGAGAAGCCAAAGCATTTTTTCGTTTGTAAAGGAAGGGAGGGGGAACCTGTCAAGCTGTCAGAAAGGGAAGGCTGACGGTGCATGTCCCTACTAGCAGGCTGCTCCAAATTGCCTCAAATGAATTCAGCCTCGAGGCGACTAATAAAGGCTGCTCTCAAAACACCGTTCCCCTGAAATCCATATATGCTTTTTATTGGGGAGGGGAGTATTTGGGGGTTTGTGCCATGTCGTCTCCCCCCCCATACGCAGACACAAACACCAGTTCCCGAACCATTTCGCAGAACTGGTATTCACGCCCATCTGGTTCTTTTCAGGTGTTACCTGGGAATGCAGGTGGCAGAAGTGCTTCCTTTTAAAGAAATACCACATGGGGAGCAGAGATATGACGAGGGGGGGCAAGATATGTGTGGACCCCCCCCTCCTGCTTGCTGCTTCAAGTGCCTCCATTGGGTGCTTAGCTCCCGAGACCTGATGGGTTCGGGCTGGCCGGAACCAGGCGCATCCCGCAGGCTCCCGAGGATGCTGTTCCACTGGGAAATTCCGCCCTCTTGAGAGCCTCAGTTTCCCACTCAAACGCAAGCAGGTCTCCGTTCTTACAACTCCAGACTCCACTTCTCTATGAGGCTGTTCCAGGCTTGGCCAGGCCTTGCAGCAGGAGGGGGATCCCCGTGGCTCCCCCTCCCGTCTGCCAAGTGACCAAACCAGATGAAATTACGGCAAGGAGCTCCTTGGGCCCGATTTACCCTGGATGATGATGGGATTTGGGCAGGAGAAATGCAAAGTATTTCGAGAGCATCCACGGCTCTGCAGAGAGGGACACACAGAGACCGTTCCGGGAGTTTCCGCGGAGCCGGGTGCCTGCAGGAGAGGGCTGCCTTGCCCCGCCCCGCTCCCTGGACCGTCATGCGCCGCAAGGAGGGACATCTGGGAACCTTATTTGCACAGCGAGCCGCTCGGAACCCACGACGACGCCCACTGCCCTAGCGCTGAAATAACACATTAATCTCCATTTTTATCATCTCCAGCAGCCGTGCATTTGTTTGGGGAAGCCGTTATCGGAAGCATCTGTTTGGAGACATTTGAAAGGGGCCTGTTGCTCTCGGGGCTCAGCCTCCGCGTTTTGAAGTTTGGACTCTCCATCGCCTGGAAAAATCTGGGAAATCTCCGGGGGCTCTGAGCAATCCGCCTCTTCCCTTCCAAGCAGAACGCCGTCCTCCTCCGGGGAGGGGAGGGGAGGGTTGTCCCCTGGCCCCAGTCTCCCCGGGACCATTGGCTTGTTCATCAGTGTGGCCTTCCGGAGGATACAGCAGAGGCAGCGAGAAAGCCCTGTGTGTGTGTGTAGGGGTTGGAGTGCCAGCCTCTGACTGGGGAGAGCGGAATTGGCATCTCCGTTCGGCTGTGAAATTTGCAGGATGATCTTTGGCCAGCCTCTGTCCTGCGCCTAAGCCCGCCTTGCAGGGTTGTTACTTATCTATTTATTTATTTTGTTGTATGGCAATTGTGTCATGTGGCAAGGTATGTTCAGAGGTGGTTTGCCGTTGCCTGCCCTCCACCCCACAACCCCAGCGTTCCTTGGAGGCTGCCCTTCCAAGTGCGAGCCAGGGTGGACCGAGCTTGGCTTCTCGTGGTGAACGTGACACAGGGGAAGGGGGACACGTACCCTGCCTGGAGCTCTTTGGAGAAGGGGTGGGAAGAAGGTCAATGAAGTGCCGTTAGTTGGCTGAGCCCGGGCCGAAGACAGGGGCCGTGACCTGGAGTGGGTCTTGCCAGAAAAGCATGCTGGACATTGCCAAAATTCTCCATCCGGAGCGACTCTAGCACGGGGGCAGCACGTGTTGCTTGCAAGCCTGAGTCATGGCATCTCTGTTTTAAAAGCACAGTGGTTAACTTAATTGGGGAAGACCTGTCCTTGAGACCTCGGAGAGCTGCCGCCTCTCAGAAGAGACAGGTCAGACGGGTCACTTGCATCCCTTGGCCTATGTTGGTTTGGGAAGAGGGCCTGCAGTTCGGTGGTGCAGCATGGATTTTGCGTGCAGAAGAGCTCCAAGTGGAGGGTAGAGCGTGTTGCTCATGTACACCTGGGGCTCGTGGTCCACGCGTTCATAGCAAGCTTGCTGATTGGCCTGGGGCGAGCCGTACACTCTTGGCCTAACCTACCTCGCGGGGTTGTTGTGAGGAATAAAACGGTGGGAAGGGGAACGGTGTAAGCTGCGCTGGGTCTCCGAAGGGGAGAAAGGCGGGGAGCGAATGGATCAGATCAAATCCAGAAGGATCTTCTGCTTCGGGCCTCCTCGGCTCGGGAGGCGGGAGTGAGGCCGCAGTCCGGAGGCCTCTGGGGGACCCCCGGAGGATGTGCTGACCTCTGGCGGGTCTGTCTGCAAGAGGCTTCTGTCTCGGAGCCCCCCCCCCCCCCCCGGGCCATTCCAAGTGGTTGAAAGGCCTGGCTCCGTTCGGTGAAAGAACCCAGGCGCGCTACGCCCGTGGTCTCGGAGGAGGGAAGTGGTTTGGAGGAAGCCTCGGCCGACCGGGCCGTACCCGTGCTCGGGGAGCCTTGTGGCAGCCGGAGCTGGCAGCCGGTGTCCTCGCTCTGCTGACTTTGGCCGCTTCCAGACCACTCTGGCTTCTCCTAATAGCCCTTGGATACACTGGGCCACGTCAGGTTTAGGCCTCTCCGTCCTGGGGAGACAAAGAGCGGCTGTTGAGAGCGAACAAGCCCCGGGCAGAGCTCAGGGGAGGGGTGGACCCCAACCGGCAGGCAATGGCACGGTTAGCCGGGGGGGGGGGGGGGGACAATGCCTCAGAGTAAGAAGCTCTGGTGTGAATGCGTCTGGCCCATGTGCTCGTTTCACATAATGTATTGGAGGGGGGGGCTGAGTGGAGAACTGAGTCTCCCTGGACTGGATCCCCGAGAATTGTTTTGGGTCGAGCCAGCAAGCGGCATCTCCCGCAAGGGCTCTGGGCTTTCCCTTCTCCCTCCCCCTCCCACAAAGGAAATACAGGGTAGCCAGCAAAGACAGAGAAGCCCCTTCAGCAGCAGCAGGTCAAGGGGGGGGGGGGACTCGGATCTGGGATCCCTGGCTCGCAATCCGTGCCCAGCCTGGTGTGGCAACTGAGAGTGGCAGACTCTAATCTGGGGAACCAGGTGCGATTGTCCGCTCGTCCACCTGCAGCCAGCTGGGGGACCTTGGGCCAGTCATAGTTCTTTGGGAGCTGTTCTCTCAGAGCTCTCTCGGCCCCAGCTACCTCGCGGGGTGTCTCTTTGGGGGGACAGGAAGGAAAAGGGGTTTGTAAGTCGCTTCGGGGCACCCCCAAGGTAAGCCGGGTGACTTTGAGCTGGTCCCGATCCCTCCCTCTGCCCTACCCGGCGAGGTTGTTTGCAAGGATCAAAACAGAAGAGGACAGTGTAAGTGGCTCAGGGTCCCCCTTGGGGAGGGCACTGGAACATAAATGCAGTGAGCCAATAAATGGGTGCGAAGGCCGAGCTGTTTTCCCCCCGGGATTTTAACACGCGGTTTCAGAGTGATTTTAACACGTGGTTTTAGAGCGATAACCGCGGGGGATTCTCTGTTGCGAACAAACGGAAGGGAAGGCGTTTGCGTCCTGGTGGGAGGCACAGAGCCGGGCCCTGGGAATTGGGGTGCCCATGGCGGGAAGCCTGCCATCCCCCCCCCCCCCCCGAAAAAAAAACGGTTTGCATTTTGCATCGCCCTAACAGGTATTTAGCCAAGCTGTCTTCGGTGGGGAGCATCTCGGAGGAGGAGACGTGCGAGAAGCTGAAGGGCCTGATCCAGCGCCAAGTGCAGATGTGCAAGAGGAACCTGGAGGTCATGGATTCGGTGCGGCGGGGGGCCCAGCTGGCCATCGAGGAGTGCCAGTTTCAGTTCCGCAACCGCCGGTGGAATTGCTCCACGCTGGACAGCCTGCCGGTCTTTGGCAAGGTGGTCACGCAAGGTGAGGCTCCGCTTTACGTGGCAGGGGGTGGGGTGGGTGGGCTTTTGATCGACCGACCGGGGCGGGCAGGAGTCGGCGACCTCTCGGCCTGCTTTCGGCCGTGGCAGGGTCTTTGTGGAATTTGGGAGAGCTTCCGTGGACTCTTGAGCCTCCGGACTCCTCCGCTGGGAGAGAGCGCTCTTGTGTGAAACAGTGTTTGTGTGTGTGTGTGGGGGGGGGGGAGTAGGAAATGCTCTGCCAGCAACCAGCCAACCCACAGCAAACTCAAAGGGACTGAACTGGAACCCGCACCTTGCCAACTGCAAAGCACGCCTCTAGCGGCACACCCAGTTGGGCGCGCTGGACGACGGAGGTGCATGCGGCATTTGGAATCCTATGCAGATCCAGGTGATAAAGCCAGCCACGATGATTGGAACTGGGGCCTGCCAATCACTCTGCTTCCCACCTACCCTTCTGGCCATCCCTCCCCTACAGTTAGGCAGTCCACCCACTCCAGCGGGCCTTGGTCTCCGTCTCCCCTGCCGATTAGAGTCTGGGACTGCCCGCCATTGTGCTCACCCCCTTCCCGCCACCATCCGGGCAGGCCTTGTACTCTCCCGTCCCTCCCCATCATGAAGCCTGCATG
Source organism: Paroedura picta (assembly GCF_049243985.1). NCBI lineage: Eukaryota > Metazoa > Chordata > Lepidosauria > Squamata > Gekkonidae > Paroedura > Paroedura picta. The sequence goes on along the minus strand of NC_135383.1, from coordinate 6,307,763 downwards.
GCTTATTGGTCATCAGCCAGGGGGATTGGGGAGTTTGAGGAGCCTGCCCCTCCCCTCCCCACAGCACCTCTCTGCAGACCGTAGCATGGCTCCCTCCCACCCAGCAGCACACAGGTGAGGTTAGGAATGTGGGCCTAGATCCGTATCTGCCGGGAGGGAGAGCAGCGTGGCATCGCCCAGCCTCGTCAGACCTCAGGGGCTAAGCAGAATCGGTACTTGGAAGGGAAACCACCCAGGAACAGTTTGGGAAGGCGTGGGCCCTCGGAAGGAGCCGTTTTCTTCAGGGGAGCCGATCTCGGTCACCGAGAGACTGGAGGTCGTTCCAGGAGAGTGGCAACCCCGTACTCTGGACACTGCCGGACTGGGCCAGAGGCGGCAGAGGTCAAGGGGAGCTATGTTCTTCTTGGGCGGCTGCTGTGGGAATGGGGCGAAGGGCTCCGCCTGGCCTCTGCCAGGCTCCTCGGAGACAGAAGGGTCTGTTACACACTAACCACCCTTGGCAGCGAGGCGGTGTTGCAAGACTTAATTGATAACCACTAAACCAATATGCCTCTCTCGGTTCCCTCGCCCCCACACATGCGCTCGCTCTGTGTCTCCCCGTGCGTCAAAGGCGATGGGGGGAGGGCGCCCTCGAGGAGGAAGAGCAGAGCCATCCGCTTGCCCCTGGCAGGCTCGCAAGGGGGGGAAAGCCTCACGGCGGAGGCAGGTATTCAGAGCTCCCCCCCTGAATCACCGCTCTTCTGCTGACTCAGCTGGAGCGGCCTGGCTGGGGAACAGAGCAGAAAGGGTGTGGAGTTGGGGATATATTTGGAGCTCTGCACAGAGGGGTTTTGAAGAGGGGTTACGGCCGGCGGAAGGCTGTAGGGTTATTTCTGAAAAGCCGCTCAGTGTGGAGCTCTGGGTAGGCGAGCCCGGGTTCGGATCCCGACTCTGTTGGGCAGGGGTAGACGGAAAAACGGCAAGGAAAGGGCTGAGCTGGAACTGGGAGGAGAGCAAGGGCCTGGGATTCAGAGCAGCAGCTCTTGTGTGCTGAGACCCAAGTACCCTACCCTCGTGGGGAGCTTCCCCGCTCCTTCCTCCCTGTGAATTGGGAATGCGTTCATTATACGCACTTCCTGCAAGGCAAAAGACCCTTTTTGCCAACAGTGGCTGTCCAGAGGCTTCTGGAAAGCTCACGAAGATTTGGAGGTAGATAACTAGGATTTGGAGGTAGACTGCCACTGATTGTGGAGGTTCCGTTCCATTTCGGAAAGCGGGAATAAGATACTGCCCTGAATCTGATCCAGTAGATTTATGGAGGTTGATTCTGTCATTAGCTGTAAACTGCTACCTCCGTGTTCAGTGACAGTCTACCTCTGAACATAGCGTAGAAACACCAGGGAATGCTTTCTGGCACTGCTGGTAGACTTCCCAAAAGTTTCCCTGGGGAAAGGATGCCAGACTAGTAGGTGAGCCTTCTGGCCTCTCCTTGCTAACTTTTGGTTAACACTTCAAAGCAACAGATGGGGAGTGGAGATAAGGCGGGGCGAAGTCATCTGCATTTCATGGGCACACCTAAAAGTCCTCAGACAGATGGAGGGGTGGGGGTGGGGGGGTAAGAAAGGCTGTCCTTAATTAGGGCATGCATGCCTCGAGGTGTGAGAAACAAGGGAAGGAGGGGGGAAAGAAGAAGCAAGTCCACAGATCTGATAAAAAAAAGTAATTGCGTTTTGAGGGAACTGTTCTCCCCCCCCCCAAAAAAAAATGCGTTTTGCATTCTTAACACTGGAGCTACAAAACACAGCTTGCTTTTCACTCCTTCTGCCTTCTCCTTGCAATAGCTGAAATCAGCCACGCATAGGTCTTAAAGGCTCAGCCACACCCGTGTCCACCACAGTGTTGGTGGCACACCGCTGCCAACTTGCCTACACCCCACAGGTTTTTGAAGGCGAGAGATGTTCAGAGGTGGCTTGCTGTTGCCTGCCTTTCTGTTGCAACCCTGGATTTCCTTGGGAGTCTCCGTTCAAGTACTGACCACAGCTGCCCCTGCTTAGCTAGAGATCGGACAAGATTGGGCTAGGAGTGAGCATCGAATCCTTTTGACAGGCTAGCCCGGTTTGTGTGTGTGTGTGTGTGTGGGCTAATTGTGGCTGTCCAGATGTTCGTGGACTACAATTCCCACAATCCCTTGCCAGCAAGGCCAATTAGCAGGTGCTCATGGGAACTGTAGTCCATGGACCTCTGGAGAGCCCCCGTTGGGCCACCCTTGGAGAGACCTCTGGTCGGATCCAGCAGCCCTCCAAGACCCACCTTATGTACTTATTTTTTTACATGCGCAACAGGTAGGAATGGTTCACGTTTGCTTTGATGGGTTCATTCGCTTTACGGACTGGACCTTTTCTTATCGGTTAGAATTATTCTGTTCAGTTGACAGACCGCCCCCTCCCCGCTAACGGGCTTGGGGTGGGCAGTTCACGACATTTACAACCAACATTCGAGAAATACAGAGAGACAATAAAAGCGATTAACATCTATCAGACTGGAAAAGGCGGGGTTTTCTCTTTTGCATAAAAATGCATGCCAGGGAGCCCCCCCCCCCCCGTTGCACGCACGCGCACCCCCTTTCGTTGTCAAGCACTGTGCTGTATACTAATTCCCCTCCCTCAAAAAAAAAAAAACTCACTGCAGGCAACAGAACATAAAGAGCTCGGCTCTTGCAACAGATTGGCCTAGGACGCGGCTTTGTATTCGGCTGGATTTGGGGTCTGCCTAGAACTGGTATGGCCGCATTTCTGAGAAACCGAGGGAGAAGCTCGCTTCTGCCGTGAACTCCCTGCAGGGCCTGAGGGAAGCCTGAGTGGTTGCCATCTGCAGGGGAATATTAGTCATTCGTACCAACGTCCCCTGGCGTGTTTTCAGGACTTGGGCAAGACAAAGGACCTGAAATACCGCAGATGCTTTAAATGCTGCAGCAAGAGCTACTGTGCACAGGCCACACCCAACTTGGGTTGGGAGACTGAGGTTCACTTATTAACTCTTGCCGGGGAAAGTCGCTGGCCGATTTGGGTCATGCACTCTCGGCCTAGCCTACCTACCTCGCAGAGTCGTTGTGAGGATAAGAGGAAGAAGACGACAGTCGCTTTGGGGTTCCCTTTGGGGCAAAGGGACGGTACGGACGAAGTGAATAAAATAAGCGAATATAAGTAGATCAACTTCCCTCACCTGTCTTGGGGCATCCTGGACATGGAGGTGGCCTGTGTGTCCCCCAGGGCCGTTCCCACCCTTCTCCCTAACTGGAGATACCAACCAATGCACTGGAGATGTTGCATGCGCAGGTGCGTGGATGCGCAGATCTTAAAGGGAATTTTCATGCTTCGGGCGAGAGGATTTGGAAGGCTGTGACCAGAGGTATTCAGGAGCCCCAACATGGCTCAGCCCCAACATGGCGGCTCACAGCCTGCAATGCCTTCTGGGACGCAGTGCGGCTTGGTTGCACAAGCTGCACGGTACCGCATGCACAGCCAGCATGATGTCGTGGTTAAGAGTGGCGGCTTCTAATCTGGAGAGCCGGGTTTGATTCCTCACTCCTCCACGTGCAGCCAGCTGGGTGGCCTTGAGCTAGTCACAATCCTGTTAGTGCTGTTCTCCCAGAGCAGTCCTGTCAGAGCCCTCTCGGGTCCACCTACCTCACAGGGTGCCTGTTGTGAGGAAACAAAGGGGAGACTGCTTCGGGCAGTGAAAAGCAGGGTATAAAAATCAATTCTGTAGTATGCATAACCTTCTGTGAAAGCTGCCTTCCAGGCAGAATTTCTGTGTTGCTAGGCCTCGATGTGCTGCTGAGTTTCACTGACGCTCACCTGACGTCTTGATCCGCTTCTTCTGGCAGGGACGCGAGAGGCCGCCTTCGTGTACGCCATCTCTTCCGCGGGCGTCGCCTTTGCCGTGACGAGGGCGTGCAGCAGCGGCGAGCTCGATAAATGTGGGTGCGATCGCACCGTCCATGGGGTCAGTCCTCAGGGTGAGTATATGGGGAGGGGCAAGGCTGTGGGCCGGGGGTAGTCAAACTGCGGCCCTCCGGATGTCCATGGACTACAATTCCCATGAGCCCCTGCCAGCTGGCAGGGGCTCATGGGAATTGTAGTCCGTGGACATCCGGAGGGCCGCAGTTTGACTACCCCTGCTGTAGATGGAGGGGAGTGGTTGATCAAGGGAGTCTCAGGAGCATAACCTGCCCTACTGAGAAGGGATCTGAAAATACCCCAAACGGTCGACACTCTTGACGTGGTTGGACTGTACCACGTCACACTGTGGGGAAGGGATTGGATGTCCAGCTTCCCCGTTGTGGTTTACTTTGACGCCTGGTTTTGAACACGCAAGGAGTCGGTATGGATTTTCAAGCAAAACGGGGCGTTCAAACCGTCCGCCTGCATCTGAGAATGGTACAATCCCCCAAAAGGGTGATGGGGAGATGGGATCTCTGGATGCCAGCCTCCAGGTCGAACCAGGAGATCGCCTGGATTACGGAACCCAGTTCCCCTGGAGATTTTTTGGGAGGGTGGGGTTCTATGACACTGTGCCCCACTCCTTAGGCTCCATTCCAAACATCTCCAGGCCTTTCCAAACCTGGATCCTTCGGCGAGGGATGCCGGCCGTCTGCTCCCTAATCGCTCCTTGCCCTCCGTAGGCTTCCAGTGGTCCGGCTGTTCTGACAACATTGCGTACGGAGTGGCCTTTTCCCAGTCTTTCGTCGACGTCCGGGAAAGAAGCAAAGGCGCTTCCTCAAGCAGGGCGCTCATGAACCTTCATAACAATGAAGCGGGAAGGAAGGTAAGGGTGTATTAGGAAGGGGGGGGGGCTGTATGCTGCCTGTGCCCGGTTTATGTGTGTGTCAAGATGACCCAAGAGGTCCCTTCCAACTCTATGACTCTAAGTGCTGTCGAGAAACCCCACAGGGGGCAGCGCGGGCATGAGCAACCCATCCCGTTCTTTCCATCAGGGCCCCCAACAGCTGCTCCTTTCCCCCCTTCCCCAGGCCATCTTCAACAACATGCGGGTGGAGTGCAAGTGCCACGGCGTGTCGGGGTCGTGCGAGGTGAAGACCTGCTGGAAAGCCATGCCCCCTTTCCGCAAGGTGGGCCACGTGCTGAAGGAGAAATTCGACGGGGCCACCGAGGTCGAGCAGCGGAAAATCGGCTCCGCCAAAGTGCTGGTGCCCAAAAACTCCCAGTTCAAGCCGCACACGGACGAGGACCTGGTCTACCTGGACTCCAGCCCGGACTTCTGCGACCACGACTTAAAGAACGGAGTCCTGGGCACCAGCGGGAGGCAATGCAACAAGACCTCCAAGGCCATCGACGGCTGCGAGCTCCTGTGCTGCGGACGGGGCTTCCACACGGACGAGGTGGAGGTGGTGGAGAGGTGCAGCTGCAAGTTCCACTGGTGCTGCTTTGTGAAGTGTAAACAGTGCCACCGCCTGGTGGAGATGCACACCTGCCGATGACCCGGGGGGAGAGGGGGGGGGGACAGGAGCCGCCTTCGGGGGCCCGGGGCCGGAGGAGGCAGGTACGCCGCCCAGCCCAGAAGCGACCAAGCGCAGGGAGAGGACTTGGGCTGACGCACGTGGGGAGGCGCTTTGAGAGGAGACTGGGGGAGGGGCACTTTTTTCTATCACCAAAAGGAATATATTTAAAGTTCCGATAGCGATACGTCTCGGTTTGTCGCTCTGTTTTATTTAGAGCCTTTCCTCCGCTTGGACGGGCGTTTTTTTCTGTTTGACGGCGTGCGGCTGGCGAGAGACCCGGATTGGGCGGGGGGGGTCGGGAGGGGGGGAGGCCTTGCCAGGCAGAGAACCAGGTTTCCGTCAAGAGACTTTGGAAATGCTTGCGTTTGTATAACGGTGTCTTGTGCTGCTTCGGGGGTCACGGACTCATGCCAGTGGCAAAAACTGCACCCAGGACGGGTCTTAGATCAGATACCGGCCTCTTTATTCAGAAACTGTTTTCAGTTCTGTCTAGGAACTAATTCAAGTGTAGGACTGGGCTTAAAATCAAGGACTGATTTCCAGGCAAGGGACTGAATACAGAGCCATGGGAATGGTTGCAAAGGAGAGGAAAAGCACTCTGCACCTGCTCAGAGACATGGCTGCTCCCACGTACGGGGCCATCGAAAGTATCTGCTGTCCCGGCCTTCATCGGAGTCTCTCATTTTGTCACCAGGGACTGTCTGCAGAATGTGTGAAATACAAGGAGTGTGTTTCTGAGCATGTGCAAAATGTCTTTTCCTCCTCCTCTTCTTCCTGAGGAGCCCCAATGACTTGGAACCCCAGTGCCTCCCCTCCCCTCCCAGGGTAATTATCTGCTATTTACATCCTGTTGCAAGTCAGAAATGGGATTTCTGATGGGTCTGGAAGCCGCATGGCCTATTTGTGTTCCGCTTTGGAGTTTTTCTGTTTGGGGAACCTTGTAGAGACATATAGCAGGTTGCAACAGTGCTCCTGAAAGCTCTCTTTGCAGACTAGCTCCTGCATTGCTGTGAGGTGCTGGAAAGTGAAGGCACAGCTGTAAAAATCTTTCCAGCCCTGAAGATTCCCCATCCCAGTGCATGAGACAGGAAAGATCTTGGATGGCTCACCAGCACCCCCTGCCTTCCCAGTGCTGAACAGCAGCAGGAGCATCATAAGAAGTGCAAGATTTGGGAGATGAAATGCAACATACACACACATTTCTTTAAGCCCTGGGGAAGGGGGGGGGACTGTGGACATGAAGGGGACACCGGGCCAGCTTCTGAGTTTAAAACAGCTGGGGGGGTGTTTTAAATTGAAGAAATAGCATGGGCAGGTTGAGTTACCCCCTACCTAGCGACTTCCCATACAGGGGGTCGACCCAGGCAGAATTTCAAGGACAGAGATTCAGAGGCAGAGGTGTCCTCTGGGAGATGAAGGGAGAATGGCTGGAGGGAAAGGAGAGGAACCACAAAGAGGGGAAAGGAAAGCAGAGGGGCTCCTAGCAGCCTACAGACCGAGCTGGCTCTCCCCATGGCGGCTGCCTGAGCCATCTTCCGCCCTGATTGTCTCTACCTGTTCCCCGCACCCTCCTGCTGCCTGACCCTGCCAGCGGTCTGACCAATCATGTGCTTTAGAAGGCCGTTTGGGGGAAACAATGCTGCAGGCAAGGTAAGTAAAGGGACAACCGGCACCTGGGGCTAGCTTTTGGTCCTTGCTACGTGCCGTGCTGCTCTGTTAAACGTGCCACGGGCTTTCGATGAGCGCCAGATCCCAGCCGTTGCGTCTGGCCTGTCTTCTCACCTTCACCTTTGGATTCCCCCCGATCCCAGTGCAGCTCCCGCCCTGGCCCTGCAGTGTCTCCTTCCAGCTGTGGATGTTCAGAGAAGGAATCTCTCGTGTGGAAGGCAAAACTGCCCAAAGCTCTCTGTACTCGCCGCTTTCTCGCTTGGGTACGCAATAGCTTCTCTTCCTCCCATCTCCAGCCTGCCTTGCCTTTCTGGCCTTGGCATTTTACTGGGCCTTGCACTTAAGCAAGGGTCCCCACCATGGTCCACACGAGCACCATGGGGCCTGCAGACCCTTTTCCAGATGCCTGCTGCTTTTTAGAAAGTGGGAGGGGCCAACAGAGCTTCTAACTGGACACTGGGAGTTGGACAAACATTGTCAGAGGAGGGTTTTTCGGCTAGGGCCACCAGGTCCTCTCTGCCCACCAGCGGGGTATGGGGCGGGTAGGTTTCCGGTTCCGGATTGGGGAACTCCTGGAGATTTGGAGGTGGGACCTCAGTGGGGTATGGTGCCACAGAGTCCCCACGACAAAGCATCTACTTTATCCAGGGGTACTGATCTCTGGGGATGAGCTGTAATTCTGGGAGGCTGGCATCCCTAGTATGTAAACTCGTGCGTACAAAGAGACAGTGACAGCAGACTACGGAAGACGGGGGAAATTGCCCTAGCTGGGCCCACATCAAGGAGCGTCTCGTGGCAGAAGGGAATCTGCTCTGTGTCTCCTCACTTCTCCGCAGACCGTGATAAAGGGCCCCTTGGCATCTTCTCTGATGCAGACATCCAACGGGGAGGGGGGGGTCCGTTTATTTGTCACGGGAGGGTTCTTGCCCTGTGCTTGTGGATGAGCCGGCCGCAAGGGAGACGCTGGGGAGGAAGGATGCGGTGGCCGCGTTCAAGGCCGTCTCGGCTGTGGCAGTGATGGGACGGGGGAGTGCTGCGGCCGCTGGGACCGGCTCCAGATGAGGTCCGGCTGGAGCTTTTTGGCTGCCCGGCGAAGCCTCCTGTGTGGAGCTGAGATGCTTGCCTGGAATGGGCCCCTCTGTGTTCTCGGCCTCTTCTGCAAGGACGGAGGCAGCCTCAAAACGTCCATTGCAGCCCGTCCGCCAGCGGCAGAGGGCTCCGAGTGGGCACGGTTGTGTTCTGACCGCCCACCTTCTCTTTTCCAAATAATGCATTTAGAAACAAATAAATCCCCAAATAACATAAGGTCCTCTCTCCCACATTCTGACCAGGACAAAAGGACTCCAGCCTACATTTCTCCTCTGCTGTGTCTGACAAAGGGAGGGGGTGACTCTTGGAAGCTTAAAACCTGACCATCTTATTCGTCTTTAAATTGGCACTGGCCTCAATCATCGAGCTGCGGACCAAAACGGCGACCCTCCTGAAACTACTCCAAATGTCCGTGCAGGCGTAGAGATGGACCCTGCTTCAGTCGCCCTGCGCCCCAATCTCATCACTCAGGAGCACCGCTGGACATGTTTCCCAAAAGACCTTTTTGCAACGGCAAACGTACGACACCCACATAAGCAACTTCCTGCTGGGGTCAGAAGGCGTCGTTGGACAAGCAGTCCCTTCCAGAAGAGGATTAGTCAACCGACAGGCACAAGAGTCCCTAGCACACGAGAATTCACCCAGTGCTGGGGAAGCAACCTTGAACAGCTGCCACCCTGGACTTTTGGGTCTCTCTCTCTCTCTCTGAGTCAGTCCATTTTTGGCTGACCCAGCACTTGGCACGTGAGAGATGGCCAAGCCAGCCCTGACCACTTCCCTTTCCTCCTTCCCTGTGGCACGAAATTTGGCCTCAGAATTTGGCCTGGTGCGAGATTCTGGATGCTGCTCTTCCAAAACCACACGGTACGCTTGGCTCTCGTTTTCCGAACCTCCGTCTCCGGTTGTCATCCTGCACAATCGGCGGCAAAGTTTCCACCGTGCAGCCTGACTCACACATTTTAGTGGCGCTTTCCTATATGTTTTCTTTTTCAAAAAATCTGCAATTATGTGTTCCTCTCCTTTAAGCTCCTTCCTCGCTCTCCGGATACTGAGCCAAGGGGGAGAAAGGGACAGCTGAAGGCCCACCGCTGCTAATGTTCTCTACGGGCGGCATCGTGCAGAATTTTGCAGCGCTGAACGGCTTGTCGGCTTTGTGCTTCAGCGTGTTGCCAGTCCCTGTGGTTACAGACGCGAAGTCCGGGCACCTCACGCGGTGCCCTTGCAAATGCAGCCTAACGAGAGAGAAACTTCTAGCTGCCTAGAAAAACTACAAAAAACACACGGGAAGAAGCAGGGACTGATGCGGTGGCCATGCAGATCCAAGGGATGCAGGAGTCGTTGTTGTTGCTACAATTTATTACTCACCGCACCCAGGTAGCTCGTGGTGGATTCCAATAGTCTGCATAAAATCCCAGCAAAACCCCCAGACATAAAAACAGAACACAGGTCCAAGTAATCACAGTGAGAAAAAAGGAAACACGGCGGAAAAAAAGAACTCAAATCATTGTCATTCCACCAATAATAATCTCATAGAGGGGGGTGGGAGATGGAACGTGCAAGTTACCATTCACACTGCTCTATCCTGGAAGGGGGGGGCAGATCTTCCTTAATGCGCCAGCCTAAAGCATAGACCTGAGGTAGTCAAACTGCGGCCCTCCAGATGTCCATGGACTACAATTCCCATGAGCCCCTGCCAGCATGCTGGCAGGGGCTCATGGGAATTGTAGTCCATGGACATTTGGAGGGCCGCAGTTTGACTACCCCTGCCATAGACCCAGTGGAAGAGCTCCGTTTTGCGGGTCCTGCGGGATGCCGAAAGCTCCCGCAGGAGGGATTACGCACATGCGTGGCCAACTCATTTTCAAGGGCCACCCCTTACCCCCTGCCAACAAAGGGCCATGACTAGAAAGAAGAGGTGGGGGGGGGGGGGAGAAGAGAGAGCGACAACAAGCAGACAAGCCAGAAAGAAAGGAAAAGTAAAAGGAAAGCGGTCAGCACTGCTGGTTTCCTTCTCCTGACCAACGAAAAATGAGATGCTGACACATGAGCAGACGCCGCCAGGCCACAGGCCCCTCTAACTCAGCGCTGTCTACCCTGACCAGGAGGAGCTTTCCCCAGGCTGCCGAACCAAGAAAGGCCCTTCCTAAGATCCGCTACCTGAAACGGTCCAGACGTGGATAGAACTGGGGGCGTCTGGCAATCGAAGCACGCGCTTGAGCCCCGGAGCTGTGGCCCTTTGGTGGCAGAAGCCTTCGGTGCAGCAGAGTATGCAGGGAAGATGCAGAGTTGGAAGAAACGTCGGGCTGCCAGCTCCGGGGTGAGAAATCCCTGGGCTTCCAAGGGCTGGAACCTGGGGATGGCATTGAGGCCCTCACATTCACTCTCTGAAGCGGTGATTTTCTCAGGGGAAATTGATCTCAGTATTCTGGAGATAAATTGTTATTCTGGGAGAACTCCTGGCGACTGGCCTCCTCGGAGGGGGGGGAAAAAAGGTGGGCTTAGACTTGCGGATAGTAAACATAAGCAGGCAGGCTCGGTGGGAGGGAGGGAGGGAGCTGGCGGTAATCCCAGCAGGGTGGGTTCACCCAACATGCTCAAAATCTCCGTTTCCATGATGCAACTTTTCCAGGGTTTCCGATTCAGGATGTACGCGCGGGCCTGCGGGCCTGCAGGTCGATGTGAGGCAGCAGGGGTAGACTCCAGTCACAACGCAGTGAGCCGGCTTGCTCACGGAAGGTCTTCCTCCTAATGGGGAATCTCCGAAGAATTGACCAGCCCTCGAAAGCCACCCGTTCCTTCCAGGGGGCTTAACGTTCACTGGTTCTCTCCCCGCCGCCGCTATTACCTTCCAAATTCCAAAATCTCTGATCCTTAGATAATTCCCCCATAGTGCGTGGCTCCAAGCACAGTGTCATTTTATCCCCTTTACCTGCCTCTCCGCTTCCAGATAAGCACGGCAAACTTCACCTGTGCCACTTTTTAACCCTTTGCTCCCCCCCATGTCGAAACACCGGAAGCCCCCCTCCCCCCTCTCTCCTGACCGGGTTAGGGAGGGAGGGTGCAGATCGTTTTACTCAGCGGCTGAGTTATTAATTTCTCCCACCTCGGGGGTATTATAATTATCCCGCTCGGGCTGCTCGTTCTGTGTAAAGCTATCTTAAGCGGCAGAGCCCTGACAAGTGTGTATTGTTCCCCTAAGCAAGTCTTCCTTGTTTCCTGCTCTCTTTCTCCCCTCCCAGAGATTAGCCTCTTGCTGCTTGTAGGCCCCCGTAACCTGCCTTCCGTTCGGGTCGCGCCAACGCAAGGCGGGGGCACCTCTTTCGGCCCCCGCGGAGGCTCAGGTTGGCTTTGCTACCTGCAAGGGGAGGGCACTGTTGGCAAAGGGAGTCTGTTCAAGCTGTTTTCCCATGCATTAAAAAAAAACAGCCCCCCCCCCCCAAAAAAAAGAATACCGGGGCTGTGGGAGAAGACCTCAAAAGCAGGGAAAGGCCTTGGTTGTGCAACTGCTGGGCATACATAAGGACCCAGATCCATTCCCCGGCACCTCGAGTTAAAAGGGCCCGGCCGTAGGGGACACGAAAGACCTCTGCACGTGGCCTTGGAGAGCAGCTGCCAGTCTGAGCGGACAATACTGGCCTGGATGGTCCAATGCAATGTAATGTCCTGTCATTGGCCCTCCAGAGTAAAAGGTTGTGCGAAGCAGGGTGCTGGAACAGACGGGCCACTGGTCTGAGCCAGTGGGGCTCCTTCTTATGCTAGAGGCGAGGCCTGCAGCAAAATGAAGCAGAACTTTTAGCGTAACACAGAGGGCTATGCTACCTCATATTGGATCTAGGCTAGAGCACTGGGGAGGGAAGGAGAGGGGGGGAGCTGATCCTGACCACGCTGTCCTTTCGATCAAAAAGAACTCTGTTGCGGGGAGGGGGTGAGAGTCAGCGCCACGGACCCAAACAGAGACGGGTACAACTCATACCTGTGATTTTCTCTACGGAGTCTTAAAGCACATCTCCAGGACAGATTTTGTCAACTGATTTGGTTTTTATAACACTTGGGGACCCTGCAAACGTAGTCTCCAACAGCCAAGTCAGCTGGTTCTCCACAACTGTAGTCCATGGACCTCTGGAGGGCGGCAGTTTGACTACCCCCTAGGCTAACCCAATCTCAGCAGATCTCAGAAGCTAAGCAGGGTCGAAGCAGGCTGGTATTTGGATGGGAGACCTCCGAGGAACGCCAGGGTCGTGTCGCAGAGGCAGACGATGACCAACCATCTCTGAACATCTTTTGAAAGCCCCCTTCAACTTGACAGTCCTGCCAAGAGCCACAGCGCCACACTCAACGGGCAAGCCTGACGGACAACGGCCAAAGGGCTCTTCCCCCTCCGACGGGGCCCAGCTCACGGAGAGCTCCCACGACAGCTTGCCAGGGTGGACGGTTGCTCTGAGTCACTCCCTGCCCGGCTGCGCGCTTTCCACGGAGCCGTGCACTTCAGGAGCAATTAGCGGCGGAGTTGAACTAATTCCCTCTGCAGCGGCTCCAACACAAACAGCACGGGGCCGGCTCCCCACTCCGCACCTCCGCGTTTGAAAAGGGCCAGGCCGCCTCGGCCAAGAGCAACACAAATAACCCCGGGCTTCTTCAGGTTAAGAAGCAGCCCCGGAGGCTCAAAGCTGCCTGGCCAGCCTTTTTGCACGCTGGAGCCCACTCAGCAAGGGGCAGAAAGGCGGCCTGTGTTTGAGGACCCTTGGGAGGGGGTAGTGGAGAGACAGAGGGGACGGAAGGGAGGAGAACGCCAGGGTCGCCTCCCTCCCCAAAGCTTCAGGGTTTGCAAGGCCTCCCTCACCCCACCCAAGTCACAACTTAAAAGGCAGAAGGGAAGGATGGCCGATGAAGTCCTGGGCTGTCTCGAAACAGTGCCGGCTTTCGAAGAGCTCCGCGGAGAGGATATAAATACTTTGCAAACAGCACCTGTGTGGCAAGAGACCCGTGCCTGCCAGCCAACATCACTTCGGCTCCTGCAGCTGAAACAACAACTGGGGGGGGGGGAGCGAGTTCCGGGGGCCATTTTCAACTTCTACCGCTGGACAGAGGAGGGGAACATGGCACCTGAGGCCAGGAAGTGTTTGGGGAGTGAAATAAACCACCCGTTCTTAAAGGTGTCATGTCCAGAGGCTACAGTAGGGCACAGCTACCTTGAGGAGCGGGCCCCTCCTCTTCCCAGTTACAAACACAGGAACTCCAAGCTGGCCCTGGCTTCCAAAACAAAAGCCACTGCCAGGAAACTGCTGCTTGCTAAAGAAGGGCTTCGCGGAGGGGAGGGGAGGGGGAGGACACCCAGCGGCGCCCAACGCTCTTCGGATCTCCGCATTGGCTTCACCACCGTTATGAAAGCCTTCAAGGGGCTTTGGGTGGGGCATGTGAAGTACAAGTTCTAGAGAGGTTCTGCCTGCTTGGAGAAAATGACCATAAGGAGGGACTGGGCCCAAGCAAATCTTATAGCACGCAGAAGGTCCCACAATCAGTCTCCAGCATCTTAGATCTTTAAAGATCTAAGTTGATCTTTAAAGATCTAAGTTAGTTAGCAACACGCTGGGGAAGATGGCTTTGCCCTGAGAACCTGGAGGTCTCCTGCCAGTCCAGCAGACACTATGGACTACCAACAGCCTGACTCACTAGAAGGCAGCTTCCTGCATGGCTCTGGAGCCTCTCGAGAAATTTGTGTCTAAGGGGGAAGGGGTTCTTCTCACGACACTGCGCTGCCTGGAGAGCAGAAATAATTCCTAGGACAGGGAAACGGCTATTTACAGAGCTGGAGTAAACAGAATGTGGACGACGGGCTGGGTGAAAGGGAAGGATTTCTTACGTCACCTCAGTAACAGGAAGACCAAACATGGCATGGTCAGTTGCTAAGGGGCTGGTGTCCGAGACCCCATGGAAGTCTCACGCTTCTGACAAGGGCTATGCCCTTCAGCGCAAGTTCCTTTGGCCAAACAGAGGCCACAACAGCGCTGGGACCCAAGAGGCATAAAGCAAGGCACTGACCGGGGCAGACTTCCTGGGCCAGAGGGTCCCCACGCACCTGGGCCCAGCTGCTAGGCTCTTCCCAGTAAAGCTCTGTTGATCCCATGGAAGTGCATGTGTAAACAGCTCTGCCGCCTGGCCGCTCGGCTCAAGGTTGCGCAGATGCCGGAAACGTCCATGACGGCAGCTTGAGGCTGCCGGGACAAGCTGCTCCTCCCCTCCGCAGGGTAGAACAGAGGGAGGGAAGGGGAAGCAGAGCCGGAAAACTTGACGCAGCTTGCCATCTTGTGGCCTCTCTTGGAAACACGCAGAAACTGGCTCTTTGCTCCCTACAGAGAACGATTATGGGCTGGCGCAAAGGAGGCTGAGAAGCCACGGGCTCTTCTGAACACCCCCCCCCCTTGTGACATCTACCCATTGTCACAGGAAAGCAGGCAAGGTCACGTCTTGGCGAGGCACACAGTTGGCGAGTGGTTCCCACCTTGAATCGCCGGCTGCCAAAGGGTCTAACTGGGGCTCTTCAGATGTCCGTGGACTACAATTCCCATGATCCCCTGAGAGCATACTGGCAGGGGCTCATGGGAATTGTAGTCCATGGACCTCTGGAGAGCCACAGTTTGGCCACTCCTGGACTAGGGGATGGGTACGCTGTCAGCCCGACACACAGGCCTCATTTCCACCACATCCCTCTGTCTTGGCTATAATGCTTTTAAGACCGAGTTATCAGCCCCTGACAGGCAGGCCTCATTCTAGGGACGGTAGTAGAACTGTTCTATATTGCGCATATGTGTCAAGAGTGGCACACAACAGTCATGTGGCTTTGTTCGTTGATAGCAACTGACAACAAAACTAGAGTCCCAATAGCGCCTTTAAGACCAACAAAGATTGATTCAAAGCTCCCGCCTTGAATCAATCTTTGTTGGTCTTAAAGGTGTTATTGGGACTCTAGTTTTGTTGTGCTACTTCAGACCACCATGGCTACCCACTTGAGTAATTGGCAGTGTAGCTCTCCACAGGGCAGAGAGTGAGTCCTGGTGGGCTAATGGATAATGTACACCAAGAGTGACCTATTTCTGCAGGAGGAAGAAACCGGCACAGGGCCTTGAACACGATGAGCATGACTCCAATTGGTTTCCCTAGATCTTTCAATGACATTGCTAGTGGCCCCAGTAGATCCCAGTTGGGTGATGCAGTTGTGCAGAAGCTACCCTTTTCTTGAGAACCTGGAATCCAGAAAGTGGAGTTGGAGGACTGGAATCTGAGGAAGTGAGGGCTTCCGATGTTGTTCCATGTCTACACAAGTCCCCGGAATCTTGTGCTTCCTTGCTTCTCTCTCAGTACTAGTATAGCTTATAAGTTCTCTGAAGGCAAGCAGTCTTTCCTTTCATAACCTCTTGTCGGCAGAGGTTTGGAACATATATTCAATCACTCAATACACAAATGCGGTTGAAATGACATCTGAACCACAATCCAGAAACAAATCTCAGGCAGGCAGGCTTCCCCATCCTGAGTTTCGTGAAACCTCGGGGTTTCTTAATAGGCTTGGAAGGGTTTCCTGAATGGGTGGGAGCTAAATGTTTTACACATTTTAAAAATGTATAAAAAATTGTTGGGTGATAGGAACATATATGGTCATGTCAACCCGCCCCCACCCCCAAAAATTGGCCAATGATGGTTCTAGAAGGGGAGAGGCCCTGGGTAGGCGTGTATACAACTGTGCTTCCCAACCATACTCTGCACGATTGTACCACTTCAGGGGTTTCTCAAAAGCCTGAAGAATGTTTCAGGGAGTTCTCAACAGTAAGAGAGTTGAAAAGGGCTGCATTAAGGTATGCTTGCCTGGAGGATCATTGTCCATGGGGTCACAATGGGTTGGACACGACTTCGCTCCTAACAACAACAAAGGTATGCTTTCTACAGAAAACCAGCCATGGTGGCCACCGGCAAGCACCAAAGGTGAGCCGGCGGCAGAGCAGCCCCCGAGGCAGCAGCCGGGGAGGAGGACGTGGAGGAGCTGTGGCCCCGTACCGACTGATCTACGGACCAGTACCGGTCCCTGGACCGAGGGTTGGGGACCCCTACACCAAGGAAGGAAAGGCTGGGAACATGGTAGGTGTTCCGTTACTTGTCCTACTACTGGGAGCATCAGGCCGACTTTTCTCAAGCCCAGAACCAGCAGACTGAAGTCAGCCAAGAATATAATCTTCACAGAACAGAAGGAAGCCAACTCTGGCACTGAAAAAGGTTACCCTTCTGTAACCTTTTACTCAAATTCACTTTTGTGAGGGGGGAAAAAAAGGGAGAATTATTTTGCGTAAGTCACCTTCCAGAACAAGCACCAGAGCCAGTGGGCAATTTTTATTTGTCACTTTGAACAGAGGTTTTCCTGTAACATGTTTTGTTTTTTTTAATGATAGGCTAGCAGATGCCTTAAGAAGCCGCCTGTTCCTCTTTGCTTAACAGACCATTTCCCATTCTCTACCCATTTTGGTCTGCAGTACATGCCCACAGAGCCGTTCTGCTTCTCAAGCTACCGTACATCCTGATACACAATTACCATTAGTCAGAACTACTAGAGCACAGGAGAATTCCCTTTCACTGCCCCATATATTGAGGAACTGAGTAGCCAATGGCTTTCTCAACATCAGGTAAGTCCCATGTAGTTATTGGGGAAGCTGACATTCCAGTTGACAGGCTTATAAGGCAAAATAAGAGTTTTGACCGATGCTTCTTTAGCCAAAACCTAACCAGGTCCACAAAAGACAACTAAAGGGTAGGACAACCCAGTGATAAGTGAACGTGACAAAATCCTATACAGCATGCCCATCACGTCTTGTCACAATTTCTATGTCAACTCAAACCCCACTCAAATTCAGAGAAAGTATTACTCTTCCCATGTCTGCTAATTACTTTTTCGGTGTGCTGGAATAGCTCAATCGCTTTCCATCGACCAAACTGGGATTTCTCCCTGCAGAATAGGCAGCTTGCTACAGAACTTCAAGCTGATCGGAGGTCCTGTTAGGACATACTTAAAAACAAACAAGCGAAAGATGATCAGCCCCACACACAGCTGAATCGTGTATGCCTGTGTTTGGCTAAACTGGCAACATGTGGGGAGACAAAGACAGAGAAGCAACTGATCCATTTCAGAAAGGTCTGAAGTTTGAGTAGCAGGAAATAGAGTCAGAATACTACTATCATTTGTGACTCATTTTTGAGGCACTACTGCTGCAGAATTTTCCTTGCAAATTCATCTCATCTAGATCTTGACAAGTTTTACAGGTGCAGGGTGCAAGAGGTAAATACTGAGAATCCTGAAAGATTGTTTAACAAACATCATGAGAAAACAAACTTACAAGTTTTCGGAAAGAGAATACATTTCTGAAATTCAAACCAGAAACTAAATAAATCAAGGGCTAATCTTTCCTCTTTGGCAGAAGCATTATGGAATGCTAAGCCCCTCCCCCTCCCAGCTCTAAGCCTGAAAAGAAATCAGAACTCATTAAATATTGGTGCCAATTAAGTAGAGATTTTGGGGCGATTAATTTCAGAGTACGAATAAGCTGGCAAAAAAAAAAAAAAAGCGCTCGGCAAGGAACGGTCCAACTGGCTGTTAAAATAGGGTGGCTGAATGCCTCCTAACTTAAGGTGAGATTTTAAGAGCAGGTAAATGCTGGCATTTTCCAAGATGCAAACAAATACAGGGGGCTAGTCAGGGGGAAATAAATTAAGCTCAGCCAGGCTTGTGAAGATACTTTTATGTTTAATACATCTGAAAAAAAAAATGCATATACAAAGAACTTAGACATGGATAAAGCATCAGTTCAACACTAACGAGTCTACAAGAATTAGAGTTTGGGAAGTTTGAGAAGTATTAAGCTGGAGTATAGTTCAGGTAAGATCCTTATTAACACTGGAGTCAAGAGACCCTCATATGATATCTACTATACTGAACAACCCTCTGAGCATCCAGAGCTATTGATGCACAATGCACTTTAGGGTACTTCCTCAACTGGTCCCCAAGGTGCCAGATTGACCATCCTTCTCCTCCATGGTTTTTCCTGATGAGGCATGTCTCAGTCCCCTCCCCCTCCCCCTCTGTGCATGGTTAACGCCAAAGCGCCTGGAGTCCCGATCTGGTGGTTAGCTTCCAAGCATCACTGCAGCATGCAAAGGTCAGCAGATCTGCGGCTGAGCATCGGAAGCCTGTGCTTGCCAAAAGGGGGACTAGTTAAGTTAGCCTGCTGGATTGGTTCAAAGACGAAGTTCTCCTCTCTTCATTAATGCCTAACAATGTCACGTTTGGAAAAAACCAGCCACAAAAAGTGAGCAATTGGCAAAGTTGGGCTTTTAAAAACACACGCGCGCACACACACACAAAAAAAGCTTTTGGCGGAATTCACGAGCAAAGGGCTCCTTTACACATTATGTCTTAAAGGGCAAGATCGGGATTTCTGACCTGCTCAGAGGAAATAAAGGGAAACAGATCCAAGGCAACTGTAGAGGAGATGCAGATTAGAAGGGTGTGATACACCCCCCTCTTCAAAAAGAGCACCGGTTGGGGGTGCTTACGCTTTCAGAAAACGATCCGAGGACTGAAACCTGCTCGCCCCCCCAAAAAACTGCAAGCTGGCCACAGAATCCAAGCTGTGCCAGCCTAGCTGGATGGGATAAGAGCCTAATGGCCACAGCCTAGAATTAGTCAGAGAGAGAGAGGGAAAAAAATCACCACAAGCATGCCTGAATTTTAAAAACAAAAGTTTAAACAGTAAACAAAAAGACTAGTACGGATCAGTGTTTGTTGAAATACATTATTTCATTAAAAAAAAATTAGTTGACCCGAAGGGCGCTGGAGAGGGGGGCACTAACATTTCCATCTCACACAGGGAGGGCATGGGACCGGGGTGCACATGGCATTCGTCATTATTGCAAAAAAAAAAAAAAAAAACCAATTGGAAAATCTGACTCTTTAATTTGATTTCAACATTGCTTTTTTTAGTATGACATCAACACCAGCTTTGCAGGAAGGGCCGTGAAGGGATGTTCATAGCAGCACACACCTGCGGCTCTTCTTCGGCTCCGGGGGCTCCAGGGCAGCCAATATCGCCTCGTCAAATACATTCTTTAGGCCTTTCTGAAAAGGGGCAAAGAGAGAGGGGCTGTCTCATTTTCTGGGTTATTAAATGCAAACCATGTAAAAACCCACAAAGGCAAAACGGAGGAGAGAGGAACAGGATGCTGCAGTGAAGCAATATTCCCTTTTCTGAGTGTTCGGGAGGTTCCGTAGCCTGGATGGTGTTCGCTGGGGTTTACTGGCTGCTTTAAAAGCAAACGGACCGGACTGTTTAAAGCCATCGAGGCTTTCAACCAGGCCTGTGTATTTCGAGAGATAAGGAGGAGCACAGGTGCTGAAGCAGTCCGCTCGCCAACGGAAAGAGTGTTAAGACTGAAATAACATTTTACAAGCTCATGGCAAGGCAGAATTGCCTGGAGTCAGAAATGAGAGAAGAAATGACTCCAGGTCAGAGGACAAGTGACACCCGGGTTGGATCGGCAAGCAAGCAAGAAGGGAGGACCCGCTGGCATCATTTGGTCAAGCTCCTGCCATGGACCCACACGTTCCTTGAAGCAGCACAGTAGAATTTCAAGCAGTGAATGGAACCAGAGGTCAATCATGGAAAAGGCATAGGTAGGCACTATATAATGCATAAATGTGGAAGTGAAGCAACATGAACGCAGACAGGAATAATGCTTCATCAGGCATTTATACAAACAACTAATTTTAATTTTGAAATTTAAGATAACTACAGTTATTCTTTCCCCCCCCTCCCCTTCCTTCAGACAACCAAAGTCAAACTGTTATGACTTTTTTCTTAAAGAAAACTTTACATTTTACAGTCAGTTGCAAGCTCTGAGCGATTAAAATGAGGGCTACTATGCCATTGAAAACAGAAGGCTGACGTCTGTCAAGCAGTAGCAGATACACTGAATCCCCATTCCCGCCCCTGAAGACCAACAAATATTCCACTACAACACAAACAGCCAAAGCAACAGCAAGCCCCACTGCACAGAGGAAAACCAGAGATTCCTTTCACCATTTCAGCATCATTTGCACGTCACCGTTTCAGGTACAATCATCATGCAAATACAGTTAACAGAGTCACAAGAGGAGGGGAAATTGCACATTACTTTCCATTTGGCTATCAAAAAAACCTTACCAGTTTGATTTTTTTTTCCTCTCAAGTGTTACTTTTAATGACACCCTCAATCCCTCAACCAATACCCTAAACCAAAAAAAAGCTATAAAATACCCATCCATCCCAGAAGCAAAAGGTTTAAGCGAGTCCAGATCGTGGTTTCCACAGTCATAACAAGTTGTATAAACAGTTTCCAATCCAAAAAAAAAAAGCTAATACAGAGTTTGCTCTAAGACATCAAGTAAAGACACGGCTTCTTGCAGTCTGGATAGTTTTATTTTGTTTTGAAACCAGCTTTCTACAGCAGCGGGACAGAGGAAGCAGCAACAAGAAAGGAAAAAAAGAGGAAGCTGTTTAGAATATACAGCATTTCCGTTTGGGTTGAGTTTCCGGAGGCTCGAGAGCAGCTAGGATAGCCTCATCAAACACATTCTTCAGACCTCTCTATAAGACAGAGGGGAGGAGAAAAAAATAGTAGCCAGGTTAGAGGATTAGAGAGACACAAGCAGATACAAAGAGCATTCAGGATAAAGATGGTCAGTGAAGCAGATTTACTTTGTTAAAAAGCAGATCAAGAGGGGGGGAAAGGAAAACAGACGGAAGGCACAGCAAAGAAGTAGCGAGAAGGCCACTAGAATAAAAGGTTTTTTTCCCCTGTGTGCTAGTTCCATGAGCTTATGGAGTAGCAGGTACCTTCTTTTAGTAGATTAAAAAAAAGGTGCCCTTGGCTCAAAATGATACAAAATGCTCTTGTTTGTCCCCAACACCAATTATCGAGTGACCCATGCAGCAGCAGCTGTATCGTTTTCTTAACGTATTAATCTCAACCCCCAGCAAGGGGAAGGAAGTAAAGATCAATGAAAGTTAGCTTCGAAATATAAATAGATCCATTGTTGAAAAAGCAATTCGCTATATATATATAAAAAAAGAGAATGCATCTTTACAAATGAGGATAGATTCTCCTACATCGTGCCAGTAACCGCTATAGCCCATTATACTGATTATTACAGCAGCAATCAAGTACAGCCTTGCTAGCAGTCAGCAGGGCCAGTGTCAGCAGCAGGCACAGGCAAAGTTTGCTGATCGTCACATCTAGGATTTCGTGGCAATGTCACCACAGGCCAACAGAGTGCCGGTGCTTCAACTCTGAACTTCCCCTTTGTTCACCACTCTTCAATGCCACTTTGCTGCTCAAGAATGGCAAAGTGGGCTCCCTCTTCGCTTGTACTCCGCCTGACAATCCTTACAAAAGCTGTCTACATGCTATTGGAAGGACTGGGAAGGTGGTTCAATAATTCATCATTAAGCAAATTCTTGGCGTCTCAGCTGTGAGCTTTCCAATTAGAAGTACAGGGACTATACTAAATGATATACATATTTCCTCAATATTGTGATGAACTTCTTCAGATTTCTGCCACCGCTCTGTGGCTTCCAAGTTCAGGAAAGTGAGAATTACTTGCAATCTACTGCTAACATCAGCACATCCTTTATGAAATGGTGAGCACTGCCTATAGTCAGATATGACAATTATATGAAGTCAAGGAAGCTAAGACTAGGGGAAAAATAAAGGGCAGTTTCATGGAGCCACATGTACTAAGCATCCTTGTATACTTGCACACTTTAGACGAAAAACAGTCACGTCAGCAATCACAGCAAAGGTCTGTAGCAAAAGGAGGACATCCAGGAAAAGAAACAGTCATCTTTGACTACCTTAAACCAATCATGGTTGCCACAGAAAATGAAAGCACTGAATGGACTTGCCTCAATCTATTGCAGATGCCAGAACAGAGAATTACAGTGCAACCATAAGCAGCCTCACAGCCTGAAGGGTTTAAGATTGCACTGTCGGAAACAGAATTTGCAAATATGCATCATACATTAACCAGCTGCATCTGCAAAAGGAGACTCTTGCATTTTCTGGTTAACTGTTATCAATTTCACATGGAAGTTTTAAAACTGAGCCCTATGAAGTTCTCTTTTGTTTTCCATTCTTGGTTTTAGTTTTGTTTTAAAATGAAGTCTTCCAGATTAAGAGCGGGGCTCAGGTAGGAAGACCTGAGCAGTAGGGCAATACAGACTGGAAGATTACTCAAGAATAGGATAGGTGAAAAATTGCATTTCAATTGGCCTATCTACCTGAGAGATAACTACCTTGGATGACTTCAGCCCCACTGAAAGAGGTCTGAGAATTCACAGCCAGTCAAAGAAAGCAGCTGTTTTTTCTAGAAAAAACTAGCACTCAAAACTAGATTCAAGCTTTAAGTCTGAATATTTATATTTTAAAAGAGGTTTCTACTATAGGTGAATTCCTGTAGAAATTGGTTTACTAAAACATTTAGAGCCAAGCTAGAAGTGAATGAATGTCTATGGGCTGCCTAATGGGTAGTAAGGACCAGTTTATATATGGAGCAGAGGGGAAAGGGGAGTGCCCTTTGTTTAGGCCCAGAGACCAAAAGCTTTTATTTCCCTTTGCCTTACTTCACTGCACTGTTTGAAATATTTAATCTACCCCACTGCAACCAAAACACAGTAAGCTATGGCAAGGGGAAGGAGTCTGTGTTAATACCCAAGCAAACCTGTCTTCTCAAGAAGCAGAGTTAACGTTCAAAAAGCTCATCGAAATTTTAAGATTGCAGCTTGCTCAATGCAGCATGGCGTATTATGTCAGGCAGAAGAAAGTCATCAATAGGATCAAAGTCCAGTGGTCTCTTAAAGGCCATCATTTTCAGAATAAGAGCCCATTTATTTAGATGCTGTATGAACTCTGACTCTCAAAGTCCCCATGGACTTCTGTTTTGCTACAACAAACTTAAACAGCCACCATTAATATAGCCCATGATGCTTTCTTTGCAAGCGAAACTTAAAGGAGTCAAATGTGCAGTGGTGGTGTGGATTGAAATGTGATCTGGAGAAATTTTCCAGTCCTTACACTATATTTAGCTTTCTACAGCACTAATGCGCCTCCTGAAGCACAAGGGCGAGCAAGGAGGATTCCTCATCCAAAACATCATGCACAAAGTTTGACTTGGAATGTCAATATAGATCGGCCAAGATTTCAAGAAAGGGTTTGTCAGACGGGAAAAGCCGCACCCAAAAGCTTCTGCTCACCAAGTTATGATGCAATTGATGTAAAACCCCAATTCTGACACACACCACTAGCAAGAAGTATATCCCACTATTGCTAGTAGCATCAAAGTTCTATGGACTACCAGTAAACGTTACCAAGATGCCTACTAATTAGTTCTTCAGACTTACTCAAGAACTTCTATCTTTGCTCCTCCAGATGATGGCCAAAATAAAATAATGGCCTATAAATGGTACTGCGCATAATTCAATCACAAACCTCTAAATGTCTATTTCTAACTACATTCCAGAATTTAGACAACATAAGCCACCATCTGGGCTCCATACTATCACTAATATTTCAATCAGGTTTACACATTTACGTACTGGATACTTCCAACTACTGGGTCTGCTGTGTGCCCAGAAACAAATGAATTATACATTTTAAGTTGTGTTAGAAATAGTAATAATTCTGTCTCCTTCAATAAAGGCCTCACGAGTTATGTAAGATCTTGGCAGAGCCCTGCCGAAATGAAACAATGACATTGTTCTGCGCAGGGTACCACTCCCCCCCCCCAAACAAACTCACACACACACACACACACACTTGTTTCAAATAATAACTTCAATGCTGAGACATCCGTTAACGCAAACTTCAGAACCTCAAGACAGCCACTTCATTTCTACCCTAGCATTTTAATTTAGCATTTTGAAATTCAAGGCCTAACTTGTTTTACACAAACCTTGTTTGCCATGCTGGCTTGGTGATAAAACCTGTGCCTGGAACAAAATCTGTTAGGCCCGGTAAACATCTGTTAGGCCCAGATACCAAAGAGAGTTAACTTCCTATAGTTAATGAAGCTTCTTCCAAAAGGTTTCACGTTTTGTTAACAGGATGAACTCCAACAGAGAAAAACTCACCTTCCAGTTCAAGAGGCTGATTTTCCACTGCTGAGAAAAGAAGAGAAGGCAGTCCAAAGGACCACAGCGAGCAGGCTTACCTGTGTGAGTGCAGAGCATTCCACGTATTTGACGGCCTTCAAGTCCCGTGCCAGTTTTTCAGCAGTCTCAGGGGTGATAGGCTTCTGCTTGTTCTTGGCAAGTTTCTCAATTGTTGAAGGGTCATCTCGGAGGTCAATTTGGGTCCCAACGAGCAAAAACGGTGTCTTTGGACAATGGTGAGTGATTTCTGGTACCCACTAAAAAGAAAAATATTACTAGTCACTAGACACAAACTTAACGTGTTCAAGTACCACAGGATATTTTTACAAAGCTTTACAGATAGATGTCAGCATGGGTTTTTTCTTCTTTTTTGGAGGGGGATGGTATCTCACACTCACCTTCTCTTTCACATTTTCAAATGAAGATGGCGAGACCACGGAGAAACAGACCAGAAAAACATCTGTCTGTGGATAGCTGAGGGGCCGTAATCTGTCATAATCTTCCTGCCCTATTACAATTAAATACAGATACGTGTCAGTCACCAGTACTGAAGCATCTATGCAAAGTCAGGCAAAGAGCAAGCCTTTACGGGGCTGCAAAGTCTACACAAGCAATAAAACACGTCTGCGAACCACCAAACCAAAACCAAAAGTGGAGACCAAACCGTGGAAGAATTGCAGCCACCTGCTGGAACTAGCGAGATGAGAACATTACTTGTGTACTAATTTTACAGGTAGTGAGAGCTTTGCTTGGCCAATGTCAGAGACACAAAGGAGAAGCAGTCCCCCACTTACTCTGCAGATAAAGTAGTCACTGACTTTAAAAGAAAGGCTGCCACACAACTTGCCAGTCACTGTGACAAGTAACAATTGCTCCCTGCCGAGCAGCACACAGTAAATCACAGTCCCACCTGTCCTTCCAGTCTGGCTGCCACAGCAGGTTAGCCATGTGAGCTACCACAAGCTATTTCCAGGTGCCTGTCCTAGTTGTTAAAAGTACGAACCAGCAGCATGAATTTCTCCCATCCTTCATTTTCTGGCTAAGTAATACTACAAAAGCGGAACGAAAGCTGCACAAGTAGCCATTTCCCCTCTTGCTAAAAACCAGAGAAAAGAGTGCGGTGTGTGCAGCCAATGGGATGCTACTCTGCCTTAATACAGCAGTCTCAGATAGTTAAGAAACAGTTCTTGCACACATACTCCTAATACAATTAATGTGTTTGGATGTTGAAATCAATACTTTTCCTGTAGCACCGGTATCTTAAGCCTCTGCTCTTTCATTAACTTCTCAGTATTGGCCCATTAGTCTTCCGCCCCACACATGGAAATGCTTCCCATGCTCTTGTTTGGGTGCTGCAAGTATTAGCCACTTTCCCTAATATGTATCTTGCATCATCAACTGCCTTCACATGCTCACAAAAGGGAACGGGCTCATGGACCAACAGCAGAGAAGCTCACCCAAGGATGGCTGAAACTGGATAATACTACATGCACCAAAGTGATCAAACCCTGCATTATCATCCATCTAATGACAAGAGTTCGTTTTTTTAAACAATCAGGCTATCAGCATAAACTTTAAATAAGCATCCAGGAACACAACTCACTTAACTCCTCCAAGGCTAAATCAGCATCAAAATAAAAACCTACCTGCAGTATCAAACAGGCCTAAGGTATATGGCTCGCCACCAATCATCACCGTTACAGCATAGTTATCAAATACCTAGAAGGAAAAAAGAGGCAAGGAAAAACTTGAGGCACAAAGTCGCTTTTCAATAATGAACTACAAGTCGGATATGACTAGTGCAATAGTTTAACACAGGGGTAGTCAAACTGCAGCCCTCCAGATGTCCATGGACTACAATTCGCTACAAAGCGAATGCTGGCAGGGGCTTGTGGGAATTGTAGTCCATGGACATCTGGAGGGCCACAGTTTGACTACCCCTGGCTTAACAAAAGTAAGGACTTGGACTGATTTGCCCATCCGCCATGGCTGAACCCAGCAACATTAAACTCAAGGCATGTCAAATATGGGAATCTTATATGAAAAGCAAGACAGGTAAGTTTTATACTATTTATTTATGCTATTTGTACGTTCTAGATTTTAATGCTGGAAGCCACCCAGAGTCACAGCGCAGGGCGGCAAATCACCATCATCATCAAACCACATAAAAGGAAAATTGCAATCAAGGACTGCTCACCAATTAACCAGCATGCCCTGCAGTCAGAGGGATCTACCAATAAACTGCTGATGGAACTGGACTGCCTATTTCCTATTGTGGAACATCCTCTATTCAGGGCCAATTGCGGCTTTGGTTCAGGATTCAGCACCGCCACACCCCCTTCCCTTCAGGCCTGCTGCAAAGGGCTTGGATTGCTGGATCCAGCCCACTGCATACAACACTTAATAAACTCTTCTACAAATTAAACAGAATAGGCACGTTTTAACCTTTACTTACCGTTGGTACATATTCCGATGGAAATTTGTTTGTTGTGTAGGAAATTAGAAGACAAGTTTTACCAACAGCACCATCTCCAACAACTACACACTTAATTGTCTGCATAGCTGAAATCTGCTATTGTATCAGGTAGAAGATAAATCTATAAAAAAAAGAAGAGAAATTTGATGTTTTGATCTTACTACCAGAAAACACAGTAGTGCCAAAATTTCGGTAGATGCAGTCAGGAATTCTTCCCTAGCAGCTGCTTCAACTGCCAGGAGTTTAACTTCAACCCCAAAATAAAGATGGCAGAAAACATAATTCTTTCCTTCCCCATTTATCTGAAATGGAAGCTCACTGGAATGCGGAAATTTCTGGGTCACTAATATGTGTTATAGTTTGTTTGTTTTCTCCATTATCAGGCATGCAGCGAGATTTCTTCCAAGTATGAGGGATTTTCTTGATGGACGATGCATTCCAACATGAAAAACATGTATGAATAGCTAAATGCTTCTTTGTCCTAGGAACACTCAGCCACAGAAGAATTTCAATCAGTAATTCAATGATGCGCCTCCATTTTACACAATTCTGTACATGGAACAATGATATGGTACACAGATCTACACACAACAAAAATAAACTAATCAGGAATTCAAAGACTGTAGAACGCACTGAACTTCATATTCTTGCTGAGTTTTGGTCCTTCTACTAACATATCCTGCACAATACATGAGGCTGACTTTAACCACAAGCACTTTCCTTCCTGTTTTGCAAATAGTCACTCAGAGGTAGCAATTGTATCCCAGCTGAGTCGAAAACCTAAAGAATTAATTTATATGTTTATTAAGAGTTTCCAAACTTGAAACACCATTGCTGCAAGCACACTAAAGAACCAATCAATGAAAGGGACACTTTATGCCTGTGAGCCACAGTTAAACAATAGAATTATGGTCTAAGACTGTATAAATAAATACACATAATATCACCCAAAACAATATCACCCAAAACTGTCCAACATCTAATTTTACTAAACCGCCTTAAATCAGTTTCCAGT
Organism: Paroedura picta; assembly: GCF_049243985.1. Classification (NCBI taxonomy): domain Eukaryota; kingdom Metazoa; phylum Chordata; class Lepidosauria; order Squamata; family Gekkonidae; genus Paroedura; species Paroedura picta. The sequence continues at coordinate 6,279,795 of NC_135383.1, read as the reverse complement.
TATGAAACTGAAAACAAGATAGAACACACAGGCAAAAAAGGTTAATTTGGGTCTCAAACTGAAGCATGTTTGTAAGTTACATGTATGTATTTTCCTCCCAGTTTATAACACACTCAACCCATTCTGAAGCATTCCTGTAGATTAGAATATCTGGCTGCTTTCCTCTACTATAAGATGAAATCCTACTTTACCAGCATAGGTGTTCTCTACTTAATGAAACCACAACCCCTACTGATGCAAGTGTCTTCTCCTGAGTCACTGAACTTTGCCTTACTTACAATTCCTCTGCCAGACACACTGACAAGGAAGTACAGACCGAAAATACCGGAGAATAAGGTAAGGTTTCTCAAATGAACAGCCTCCTGGTACAAGGGGAGCCTTTTTGCAGTATCTGCTCTTAACCTTGGATAGGCCCATCTGGTTTTAACAGAATTTCTCAACAATCTATTATTGTACACCACCTTAAATCACCAAGAAACATGAGGCATGTTTCAATAAATAAAGCTGCCACCACCCCAATTTCCGTCGGGTTTGCCACAGTCAAGCACAGTTTGAGAAAGGAAACAATCTATTCTTCCAACCCTCATCATTAGAACAGCTAAAAGCAATGTGCCCTCTATTTCCCCCCTTACTGAGCAACGACGTCCACATCCTGAGGAACACATAGCTGCTATAATCTTAAAATGGGCAAGAACCTGTGTGGCTCAACTGCTGTTGAGTGGGTCTCCCTGTGTTAATGGATGGCCGCTGATGTGCACAGTATAGAGGGAACGCTGCCTATAAGATGTAGGTTTTCATGCTATTCATAGCGGATTGGTTCAAATAGTGATTGGACGCTGCTGATTGTAATAGTTTCCCACTGGGCAATTTAGTTATTTCCGTGAAAACAAAAGCCATACAACCAGCTTGCTAGAGCCATTCACATTTTCAAAAACTGATATTATTTTTTATATAATCCAGGAGGGTGGGAAAAAAAAAACCTTTGTTCATGCCACCCACATTTTTTGGTACTACATTATGCTTGGGAACTGTGAAATGAATGGATTTGCATTTGCCCCCTGCCTATACTTGCAAAAGCTCTAAGCAACACCATTTACTTGAAGACCAAACTTTCAGGTCTTTCCGGAAACAATGGCTGGTTGGGAGACAACTATATATTGAAAGTCAGGAGACTCGGCCAATGATCTCCTAGAACTGGGACGGGATGCCAAGGCCAATGACCGCTTGCCCACCATGGGCCCCAAGGGCTAAGCAATAATAGTAATATATACTAGGGGCCAAGCCCATTGCATTCAGGAATACAACGGGTGTTAGATTAGGGGGCTGGAGTGGAAGAACTGTGGATGGCCTCCCCTTCTTCCCAGAACCCAGAAAGGCTGCAGGCAGCTGTTAGGGAACTCACCGGCAGGGGCAGCTCTCACTCAGCAGCCTCAGAGGGAAGTGGAAGGAGGAGGGAGTGGTCAGGGGTGGGGGACGGAAGCCAATTGGCTGGCCGCTGGACAGACAGGCAAGCTGGTTGGAGGAGGAGACACTCAGGGGCGGGATAACCACCCTGAGTGGGTGTTAAGCACTGAGTAGCACTTAAGCCATGAGACACACTCCTCCTCCAAGGGCTTACCAGAAATTAAGTGGAACAGATATCACCTATTATGCCATATTTATAATACTTGGACTCAAATGGCCGTTTTTCCACAGGTGTAGTTTTCAAAAGACCATATGCACTGAAATACTAAAGCCGCTTATTTAAATTAAATGTAGAAACTTCATATTAAAACAATTTTCCTTCTTTTTCAAAGTAATCTTGCTTTTGTCCATGCATACTTGCTTCTCCTGGCCTATCCAAGCTAAAAGCCAGAAAGATAAACCACAGAAACATAACCAGGCTCCTCAGATTATATATCCCAAGCAACGGCGTGCAGCAGTAACAACCAAGCAGATAGACAGCACTTGGCTTCTTCAGTGTTTCTTCTAAACTGCCCTAGTGACATAGTTAACAGAACCGTGCACTGAGAACACTGGGGCCTAAAAACCATTTTTCACTAATCTCCCCAAAACTATCCAGAAACAGTCTTGCCCTATATTACTTATAAGGAATAGCCACTTGGGTTCTGTCCCATAAATGGATGCTGTAATCTGAAGAGCATCACACCCTCTTCAGCCATCTTGGAAACCACCGAAAGTCCTTCAACTGTCATTTGCACCTATTCTAATCAATCATAATGGCTCACATTTTCCCAATACCATCTATCTTCTACTCACTGTCAGGTACAACAAATATCCATGTTAACTTCCCCAGACACTTTAGGGAACTTGATTTATGATTCCCAGGGACTACACAGAGGATCATTAAGGCATCAGATCCTAGTCAAGCAAAACTACATGCAGTAAATCATTATAATAAGAAGATTGATCGTGGACATGTTTTATCCTGCAGCAACGGCATGTCACCACATGATGCTTATTTTTTAGCTCCCCTCCCATAACAGAACCCCACATTTACTGTATGCTATGCAGTAAGGAAGTTGTATGTAACTCCTTGTAAACCTAATGCCAGAGGTAGTCACAGGACAACCCACCAGCCTATTACAGCATACCATCTGACACAGGAATTAGATTACAAAAATAAAATTGTGTGAAAGTGGTTTGTACAGGGTTTTCATCGATGGATATTTACAAACTTACTAAACATCTTCCGTCAGAGGTTCTGTGAAGGTGTCATTCCACCAGTAAGTGTTTATGGCTATCTGCCCACCTAAATAGCACCAATGGAGTAAGATGTCTAGAGAACTGGTGACCAGGAACTCCAGGATGATGACTAGAGCTATCAAGTGGTGATAAACGAATCTGCTGTTCCTGTATTTGCCTTCACAATACAGCAGCTGTTAGAAAGAAGCTATCAAACCACTAAACAAAAACAAAAAAACCCTTCAGAATACTTGTGCAACAAGCTTAAAACACTAGTCTCAAGTCTACCCAGAAACCACACCCACAGATGTGGAAAGCAAAGGATTGGGATAAGATATACTGGGCATGGTCTAGGAGGGGGCTGAGACAGAGGTTTACCCAATATGTTAATGACAAGAACTGAGATCTGAACCAGGGACTTTCCAATTTTTAGCTCAGTCCCTTGTTCATGATCACAACCTGGAAGAGCCACTACTATTATTATAATGCAGTTTCATATGCAGATTCTAACCTTTTGAATCAAGATATTAGTTCTTTTAATTTGACAAGAGTTTTTCCAATCCATAAGCACTGGGTGTTAGCATTTTTGGTTTTAAGAGATATGTCATATGCCATCACCAGTCTTAGATCTGCCTTTACAACACAACATTAAGGTGTCACTTCACTAGAGTCCAATAGCACCTTTAAGACCAACAAAGATTTATTCAAGGTGTGAGCTTTTGAATGCATGCAGTCTTCCTCAGACTGAATGAAAAACCATCATAAATGTGGAGACACAGAGCAAGAGCAAAATGTGGCAAATTAGTAAACTGTGTCGTAATATCCAAATTAAGCCATATGATGCCATGTGATAATTCTTTGCTAAAACAGCTAATCAGTCCTTTTGAATTCAGTTACTCCAAGGAGCTCAAGGTGGCACACATTGCTCTTGCATCCCCACAAGAACCCTGTGAGGGAGGTTAGGCAGAGTATGTGGCTAGCCCCAAGTTGCTCAATGATCTCCTTTCCAGATTCAGGGATTTGAACCCAAATCCCCAGAGCAAGTATTACACCACACTGCTTTCTATATAAAGCATTCCCTTCTAGCTTCCAACTGTGGTTGATGAAGCCATCAGGAAGCAGAAAAGAACACCATGTTTTAATCCAGTTCAGCACAGAATCCTTTTCCTCCTCAACCAGTTTCCACTTCCAGGCATTTTCTCAGGGCAAATCTAGCAACCAAGAGACATTATTATATGCGTGTGTATACATACATATATACACATACATATATAATCCCACAAGGTGCTTCAGGATTTTAAAAATACAAATAAGCCCATGAATGCATCTCATTCCAAACACATTAAAGTTCATTACAACACGAAAATATTAGTTAGTATTGATTGATATTGCAAATGGAGAGCTGAAACAAAGAGGTTATTTTTTTCTTCCCCTCCTCTTCCCAACCTTCCTCATAGGATCAATCTTTACAACAACCCTGCTTAGCTGATAGGCAAGCATCCAGACCAAGGTCACCCAAAGTGAGTGGAATGGAGGAGCCAGAACGTTCAAAACTAGAATCTGAGAGAACCTCACTCTGCCATGAGATAGATTACACTCTTGGCTTGAAATACCTCAAAAGGCCACTGTGAGGAAGAAATGGAAGAGGAGGAGCATCTTATATGCCATGCTGAGCTCTAAAACACAAAGTAAATCCAGAGGAAGCCCCCTTTTATAGAGTGAGCTTAGAGGTCTGGCAATGCCAGTACTATCTAGTCTGACTGGCAGTGTGTCTCTGCAGGACTTTAAGAAGGCATGGCCTACTACCTGATCTGTTTAACTGGAAATACCAGGAACTGAACCTGGTACTTTCCATGGGCAAAGCAAGACATTGTACCACAGTGGCATGGGCCATTCCCCCAAGCCTCCTGAACCCAACTCCAGAGTAACTGCCATCTACACCCCCTCCTAACCAAAACTACGATGGATGGGCCATCAAAATCACAGCTGCATTTGGAGCCTCCAATTCCACCCCCTTCAACTAAAAACCGGATCAGAAAGCCAGCCCTCCCCTTCTCATAGAACCATAGAGTTGGAAATGGACCTCCAGGGCCATCTAGTCCAACCCCCTGCACAATGCAGGGAACTCCCAACTACCTGCCCACCCACACTGACCCTAATTCCATGCCCAGATGATGCCCACCCCCCAAACAAAACCCCAGTCTGGCCTGGAGGAAACCCGCCACCCCACCCCAAAGCGGCGATCAGCCTTTCCCCGGGCAGGCAAGCCAGGCCCAAGCCCAGACACAAACGTAAAATAAAATAAAAATGATAATTAAAAAAATAATAATAATAAACCAACCCGCTTACAACCTGCCTAAGTTCACAGCCTCGAAGGGAGCCTTCTTTCCAAGGGCAGGACTCGGGTGGGAGGAAGAACCCCCCCTCCACCACCCAGGGCCCCAACTGCCGGCCCGAGCAGGCGATACCGCCCTTCGCCCGACTCGGGACGGCAGCCTCGTGAGCAACCCGGGGTGGGAGTGGAGGAGGAGGAGGAAAGGAGAGGGGGGGGGAAGCGAAGGGCGTCCAAGGAACAGCCACCGACCCCTCGCCCCGCTCTCCCCCGGCCTGGAAACCCGAGACCGAGACCCCCACCCCGGTTAAAAGAGGGACCGGGGAGGGGGGGGGGCAGAAAGGAGCCGTAGGGCCGGCCCTGCTGCTCGCGGACGGGAAGGGAGGCCCGACCCACCGCCGCCCTCCGAGGGACCCGAGCGCTCCCCGTTTCCTCTTCCCCTCCCCCCACCCGCCCCGCGCCGCCCCGCGCCGCCCCGCGCCGCCCCGCGCCGCCCCGCGCCGCCCGGTTCTTCCTCCTCCGCCTCCCCCCGAGCGCTTCCGGTCGCCCCTCCCCCCCTCCGCTGCCGTTGCTCTGAGGGGAGGGAGACGATGGCGCCCCTCCCCCGCTTCCCAACCGACGTTTAACGTACCGAGGGTCTTTCTCTCTCTCACACCCCCCCCACCCGGCCCTCCGGTCGTATCCCGCCCGAGCTCCCCTCACCGGACTCGGCGGGCCGCTCTTTCTTCCGCCCCCCCGCTCGCTCTCTCGCTCCGCTCCGCTCTCCCTTCGCCGGGCGTTGGCAGCTCACTGCGGGGTCTCCTCGCCTGCGCAGCAAGGGCGGGCGCGGTGACGTCACCGCGCTCCCTGCAAAGGCGGGGCGTGGAAGGAAGTGGGAGGGGAAAGGGGCGGGGCGGGTTTCTTTTTTTCTTCTTCTTCGGCAGGGGGAGGGAGAGGCGACGGGCGGAAGAGCCGGGCGCGTCGGCGCCTGCGCCGTGCGGGCTGTTGGAGAGAGCGCCACGCCGCCCGCCGCGATTGAGGGGGAGGGTCGGGAGAGGGGCGACTTTTTGCGGGGCTTGAGACCGGCGTTTAAAAAGCGCGCTGGGACAGAAGAAAAAAATATGTATTCTTTGTTTATTTGTTGGCATTTATAGCCTGCCCTTCCTGGTTGGCTCAGGGCGGGGAGCAGTAAAGCAGGAGTCTGGGCGGTTGCCACCCTCCAGGTGGGGGCCTGGAGGTCTCCCGGAGTGGCAGGTGGATCCTGCATTACTGAGAACGCCTCCCCTGGAGGAATTGGTTGCTTTGGAGCCGGGGTGGGCGAACTGCGGCCCTCCAGATGTCCATGGACTACAATTCCCATGAGCCCCTGCCAGCAAATGCTGGCAGGGGCTCGTGGGAATTGTAGTCCATGGAGGAGGGCTGCAGTTTGCCCATCCCTGCTTGGGAGGATTGACTTTGTGGCCTGGGTCCTGGCTGGGGACCCTCCCCTTTCTAAACCCCACCTCCCCCCGGCTGCAGCCACGCATCTTCAAGAATCCAGGGATCTAGAGGGAGCCACCCTCAGAGAAGCCCAGGTCACTCCAGCATCTCTCCGCTGTGACCTAACCATATCAGAGGCATTCCTGAGCTCTGACTCACCAAAGTTTCTGCTGGAAGGAGTTTAGTTCGCCTTCCAGGTGCCGGGGGGGGGGGGGGGGGTTGTCTACGTTGTTGCACTGTTGTGGTTACCCACATTAAATTATTGTGGGGCTTGAAAAGGCTCACTGAGTTTTATTTCAGCACCAGGAATCGGGGGCGCCCCAGGCTGGGGAGGGAAAGCTGTCTCCGGTCTTGGAGAAACCATCACACCCCCGTGCTTCACCTCCCTGCTCCTTCCCCCAGCCAGTTCAAGGGAAGGATGGAGCCGGCTGTTGGCAGATCTGACAAAGCAACAGGGCTGCCTGGCACCCTAAGCCAGATGTTCATGGACTACAATTCCCATGAGCCCCTGCCAGCGTTTCCTCCTCTCCTAGTTGAAAACACACAGTAAAATATCATAGTTGGTTGAAGCCACTGGGATTTGCAGTTTAGGATCTGGTTTGCTATATCGGGGGTCCCCAACACAGTGCCCGTGGGCGCCATAGCCCTTAGGTTAACACCTTTCCTGGTGCAGGCCTAATCCTTTTAGAAATTAGGTGGGGCTTTGCGATGCTTTTGCCCAGTGAGGTTTTAGACTGGCCACTTGAGACACGACTGAATGTACAGATTTTTTTTTTTTACGTTGTTTTGGCAGTTACCATTACGGTAACACAAGGATCTCCACCGGGCGACTGATGGTAAACCATAACAACCGGTTGGTCTCTGGCTCTGCCTCCAGCAGCCATTTTGTAGCTGCACCCATCACGCTGTGTTCCGAATTTCAAAGGTGCCCACAGGTTCAAAGCAGTCAGGGACACACAAAGCAGTCAGGGACAAACCCTAGACGTTCAATCGAAAAGCAGGGAAGTGGTGGTATCTTGCTTCTAGTGCACTTCCATGTTCATGCATGCACAGAAACACTAAGGGTCCAGGTGGCCGACAGCCTGCCATTTATAGTCTGGACTATGAATTGTGTAGGACAATTACTTCTTCTTTCCCTGGTATATTTTTAACCAAGAGAAGAAACACCACAGGCAGTTAGAGAAAAGAGATGGCTGCAGCAGAAAGCAAAACCCGGCACAGAAGTAGAGCAGGGCCCTGCAGCAATGTGGGGAGGAGGCCGTGATTTGGGGTACAAGGACTGGGAGGGAAGGAAGACACACGTCTCCCTGCCAAGCCGGAGGGCATGAAATCCGCATCGGGGTGCAAAACAACCCGCGGACTGCCCCATGCCCAAACGGCAACGCATGGGCATTAGGGAAGCAATACATTCACCACCCACCGTTTAACATATTTACAGCACATTCCTGAACCGAGTTACACCCTTCCCAGCCTATTGACTCCAACAGACTTGACAGGGTGTAACTCTGCTGAGGCTAATAAAACCAGGAGTGCAGTGGCACCTTGTAGGCTAACACCATTTATTCCCACATAAAATTTTACGAGCCTTTCCGGCATTGCTGGACTTGTTTTATTTTGCTGCTGCAGACCCTACGAGGCTATCAGGTGCTCTGTTTGGGACCGAGGAGGTTTGCCGATAAAGAACGGGAAACCTAGCAACGACACTTTAGGCAGGGACAAGCTTACATCATCTTGCCGTGAGCTGTTTTTCGGCCTCCCCTCTGTTGTGTTGTTTAACTCAGGGGTAGTCAACCTGTGGTCCTTCAGATGTCCATGGACTACCATTCCCATGAGCCCCTGCCAGCATTTGCTGGCAGGGGCTCATGGGAATGGTAGTCCATGGACATCTGGAGGACCACTGGTTGACTACTGCAGCCCTGCCATGTTGTTCTAGGCTTATTATTATTATTATTATTATTATTTGGATTTATATCCCGCCACTCCCCGTAGGCTTATCTTATGCATTGACCTCCGTGGTCTGATGTTTTGGTTCTGTCCTGCGAGGTTCTCAAGGTTTTCCAGGCTGACCCCAATTAGCAATGCAGTGAATTTCCACAGAACTCTCGCTTATATTCTTGATTGCCCTGGCCTTGGGTAACTGAAGGAAACCGCTTGGGATGTTGGAATGTTGTGCCATGGCTTTCGCAGGCTTTCGGTGTGGGAATGTAACTGGACACTGGTTTTGCACCTGGGCCTTGCGGGCCAAGATTTGGAACAGGGGGGAGGGATTGTGGGTGCCCATACAGGTAAGTTGTCTTTGCCGTAATTCAGTTGCAGCAAGGCGAACCCTTGCACCTGTTCACATATTCCTTTAAGAAAGAGACTTCCTTTGCCACGGAGAGTCTGCTTGTGAAAAATTCCGCCAGGGCTTTGACGGGCAGGGCCAAAGACAAAGAGGCCAGCCGGCCAGTTAAACAGGGGCAGGTGGCGCGTACGTCGCCCTAACTCTGATTGTGCATCTGCTGATGCATGAAATCTGCAAGTCCTGATGATGCTGAATATTTATAGGTTGGCTGAGATGGAGCAGCCCTTTTCAGACATGCAGGGAACGCAGGGGGAAGATACTGGGCTGGCGTTCGGGCCCCAGTCCGGTTCGGTATGCTTCCGCCAGATGATCTGCCCAGACCAGCATCCCTCACATCTGTGAGCCTGCAGGCACATCTGGAATTCTGACACTGGTTGGTGTGGAAAGCCACGCCATGGCTGCTGCAGGAGGCAAAGCCAACTGCACGGCAGAGGACCAAATGCAGGGGAGAAAAGGTAAAAGGTAAAGGTATCCCCTGTGCAAGCACCGAGTCATGTCTGACCCTTGGGGTGACGCCCTCCAGCGTTTTCATGGCAGACTCAATACGGGGTGGTTTGCCAGTGCCTTCCCCAGTCATGACCGTTTACCCCCCAGCAAGCTGGGTACTCATTTTACCGACCTCGGAAGGATGGAAGGCTGAGTCAACCTTGAGCCGGCTGCTGGGATTGAACTCCCAGCCTTATGGGCAAAGCTTTCAGACGGCTGCCTTACCACTCTGCGCCACAAGAGGCTCTTGGGGATAAAAGGGGCAATTTTAAAATGCCCTGAGAAAGAGTGAAGGGGAATAAAACCCTGTGGAGGTCGCTTCTGCTGCTGCTGCAAAAGTTTTTTTTTTAAATTTGCACAGGCATTCAGAAGCCCTGCTTCACCCACTTTCCACCAACGCCTGGTGGGCACTAGGAAAAGGGGTCTGTGGGGGCTTGATCCTCAGAATTTCCTAGGGAAGGAGTGAAGCTTCCAGGTAAGAAGATGTTCCCGCCCCTTTGGTCTTTCCTGTGTCCTTTTTCTGCCCTTCGCCCAAACGCGCTGTGTGACCGCCATGAATTCTAAGACCCAATGAAATACTGCCGGAAGAATGTTTAGCCATTTATTGGCCCGCTCTGATGTTTTGAGGGGGGCTTGCACATTATTGCTATTGTTTTACAATGACCCGGGGAAGGGAAGGCAGTATTAGCATCCCCCAGATTTGGTGATGGGGGCCAGGAGAAAGGTGGGTTGCTTTGAGCTCCACAGAGATTTGAACAGAGGCCTTTGCGCTCTGAGCCAAAGATACCGAAAGAAGGCCAGGTTTGACGCACACAGGCTGCTCCTGATCTCGGAGTAGCTTGGGATGTGGCTCAAAAAAAAACCCCAAGGTGGGCATTTGCAGAGACCCGAGTTCAAATCCTCCCTCAGCCACAAAACACCAGGGACGACCTAGGATCAAATCAGCCTCCGTCTCAGTCTCCTCGGCCTTACAGGAAGGATAAAGAAAGGAGAACCATGTGTGCCTCCTCAATTTCCTCGGAGGAAAGGCCAGAATCACAACCGGATCAACAGAAAGAAGATGGGCACAGATCTAGCAATAAAATGCACAGTTCCAGAGCTCTCTAGCCAGCATCTCCAATGGCTTCAGGTCCCTCTTTCGAGGCGGACTCCAGCCAGGGATCGTAAAAGGACTGTGTGGGCACTTTAAAAAAGCACCACAGTTTTCATCCCCCTAAAAGCAGCTGTAGTTTGTTCACATTCAGGGATCGGTAAGGGAGGAAAACAGCCAGCCCACCACTTCCAGACAGCAACAAAAGAGAAGTGTGAAAAACGGTCCCCTTGCAGCCCTGATGCCACACAGCTCCAATGGGACCGGGGATTGTTTTTTGTTTTGTTTTGCATGTACAGGAAGGAAATGCTGGCCCCGCCCACCAGCGTGGGGTCACCCACCAACAGGCTTCACAGGGTTAGGCCCTGGAAGTTCGGCTCGCTGCACGGCGGGAGGGAGGCCTGCCGGCTCAACAGCTTCTCCAGGACGTTCAGCTCGGTTTCCCGCTGCTCCATGTCCTCCGAGGGGGTCCAGGACATGTCGTGCTGCAGTTTGTAGGCCCCGAGGAACTCACTGGGGCAGCTAGGGCCCCAGTCCTGTAGAAGAAAGGGGAGAAAAGGCAAGCTCTCAGCAGGACACCGGCAGAGTTCCCCATCCCCAGAAGGCATGGTCACAGGAAGATGGGGCAAGGGAAACAGTATCAATGTCAGCAAGGGCTTAAAAATGCACAATTCATTGCCTACGTAGCAGGGAAAGACTCCGGCTATCAGGAGAAAACAGGGGAAGTGGACCATTAGGGAACATCATGTGGATACTGCTAAAAAAAAAAACCCACACCCCAAAACAGTCCTTTACATGAAACCAAAGCAAAATCTCTGTATAGAAGCAGCCACTGTAGGCTCTGCAGAATTAATCTTTCTCTTTCCGTCTGTGTTACTAATGGCACGCCAAGCCAACTGGCCGCTGATTAATTTCAGCCTATACACTCCCAGGGAAGCTTCCCCCTTCTCTCTTCCTGCCAATTTCCCCTTTGTCTTACAGCCTAATCCATTACTTCCTTTCCTCTAATCCGTTGCTTCCTCTTCTTTCTCAGCCTGGGGGCCCCTTTCAGGAATCGGTGGCTAATTATCAGCAAGGGAGCGTCCGAAAATGCCATTCTCCCCTCCGCAGTCAGAAGTGACCACCACAGTGGAACCCGGGCTGCCTCTTTCCGCAGCATGCAGAAACCAACGCCTGACTCCCAAGAACCCGGTGTGGGCTCCAACTTCTCCCCTACTGCTCCCCAGAGCAAAGCCTTATGCCTTCTTCCACCCTTCCAGTCTACCTCCGAATATCACTTGCTGATGCAGGGGGGTTGTTGCCTTCATGTCCTCCATGTGGGGTCCCCAAAGCACCTCGTCAGCCAGTGAAATGTTGGGCCTTTGGTCTAAACTGGCAGTCCAGAGGTCCATGACTACAATTCCCAGGAGCCCCTGCCAGTGTGGCCACCCCTGGTCTAAACCCACCCCAGCCTGCCTTTATATAAGCAGAATGCTTTGGCTACCTTTGGTGATAAGATGGAGAAATATCTCTGCCCGCTGGGCCTTCTGTACAGGTAGTAGATGTTCCCTGGCCTCTTGACAAAATTGCAGGCGACGTGGTGCAGGTCGGCATCTTTGGTGGCTTCCTGCAAAACCTAAAATGCAAGAGAGGCAGTTATGCCCCAGTTTCCTGGCTGTTTCAGCTCCCCTGTCTGCGAGAAACTACGGTGGGCTCAAACCACGTTAAGCGTTGGTGAAGCTGTGTGAATGCAGCTGCAGCGTGCATGACCCCCTCTGGAAACCAGAAAGTAACCCAAGGGATCCCAGGGGGGAAATGCACACCAAAATTGCAATATTCTGGGATAAAAACACACTCCCCAGAAGATTAACTCCCCAAAAGATTAAGCAGGCAACAAACAGGTCTTAAAACTTCTACCGGAATTACAAAATACCCGCACAGCCAGCATTCCGTCTTGCTATATTTAGCTCCTGCCTGTTCCCAAATCTTTATAAAAGATCCTTTCTACATTCTTAGGATTTTCCTGCAGGATATTAAGAACCATCCTTCATTTGATGAAGACTGTCAACATGGGATGACATCTCCATTCCTGTTCTCACGACTGCAAATATTTCTCTAGCATTATTATTATTGTTGTTATTATTGTTATTATTATTATACTTAGAGGCTGCCTCTTCGAGAAGCCTGCAACATACTGAAAACATCCACAATCAGATTTTAAAACGCCCTACAGTGAAAATTCCCAACCCAAGTATTGTATATGTTTCCTTGCTGTCGTCAATATGGTTGCTCTTTTAGCTCTTGGCCACATTTTGTAATTCCTGGAGATGTTTTACATCTGCTTGTTTCTTGTTTAATCGGCTGCAGAGTAAATAATTTATTCCTCTGAACCCCGGGGAGCAGGTCATCGAGCCTGAGAGAACCTTCCCTCGTCCCTTGCCACCCACAACGTTAAATTTCTCTGCCTGCCTGAAAACACCTCCCCTTTCTCCGGACCAAGCTGCAATTCAAGGATGCAGCAATAACCAAGCAGGGGGGGCTCAGGCTGCCGTTTCCTGCCCTCCCCAGGTGCCATTATCCTCTGCTTCTTTCTACTTTCAGCAAGCCTGGCTTTTCTTTGCTTCCTTTCCAATTGGGGGGGGGGAAGGGGGCCGGGGAGGAGCAAGAAGGAGAGAGAGAAAAGATCTCTGCAGGAGCAAATGACATTTGAGAATCACTGGGTTTCACGGGCCTCAATCGCAATGGATTTCTCATTACCTTTCGGGCTTGTTCCTGCAGGCAGCGGATTTGTTCCGCTATGACAGTCAGTCTGTTGCAGGCGTTCGCTCGGACAAAATCGTCCGCCTGCAAGGAAGAAAGGAATTAAGGCCTTAAGAGGGACTCCCAGCCGGTGCCTCCGCGGAGAAAGCCAGATTAACATTCTAACCTACTAAAACTCTGTGCTGCGCTGGTCCAGGCCTTACAGCGGCAGTCAATTTACACCTGGGGCTGCTTCCCAACTGGAATGTTGTCGTTTTTTTTTAAAGATCTTTCGCCCAACATCCTCTAATTGACCGCTTTTCGGGGTTTCCACATCCTTGGCTCGCTTTTGAACACACAAAGCTGCCTAAAAGCAATTCAGAATCTTGGTCGTCTACAGGGGTAGTCAAACTGTGTCCCTCCAGATGTCCATGGACTACAATTCCCATGAGCCCCTGCCAGCAAGCGCTGGCAGGGGCTCATGGGAATTGTAGTCCATGGACATCTGGAGGGCCGCAGCTTGACTACCCCTGGTCTACTCAGACTCCAGAATCTCAGGCCGAGGTCTTTCATATCACCTCCTCCCCCAGGGGTGGCTCTCCAGATGTTTGTGGACTACAGTTCCCATGAGCCCCTGCCAATTGGCCACCCTCGACTACTTTTAAGCAGAGGATGCCAGCACTCCCACGTGCCAAGCCACGCCCCCAGTCTCTTTTCCTGAAGGGATAAGTGAACTAGTGTTCCAGTGCGCCTTCTGAATGGATAACTGCATATTTTCAAAGATCCCAGCTACGATGGGGGTGGCATCTTCCTTTCATCAGCTGCCTACAGCAACCATTTCCCCAGATCTTTTCTTTAAAAAGGACTGTAGCCATTACCGACTTTTTTTTAGCCTTCAAAAACCCGTCCAGGGGAACGGCGAAGGGGAAACGTAGAGGGAAATGCAGCAGATGGAGGAACTATGCCCAGCAGACCCCCCCCCCCCTGTGGATGCTGGCTCCACTGTCAATGCAAGCAGCTCTGCCTTCTCAGCAGGAAGGAAATGCACAATTCCCCCCCCCCCCCTGTGGCTAAAGCACGGATGGCACGTCTGTCCGCAGGCAGGGCTTACAGGACAGAATGCTCCTCCGTCATGGAAGCCCCTTGCACGCAGAAGCCCAGCATATCACGGATTCTGCACATGCCCAGAAGGAAGAAGCCCAATGCAGAGGGATTTCTTCCATTTTTTGCCTGTCTTTCCCGTAAGAGCCACGGGAAAACGAGGGCCTGCGCACCTGCTCAGAGGTGCAGGTGACCGGGGAACACTGAGCGCCCATACCCGACGGGGAGGACAAGGGCACTCTGCACATGCTCAGAGCCACGGGGGCGGATAACCCGAGGGGGGCACTCTGCCCACGCCCAGAGGCGCCCCACCTTCTGCACTTCCTCGGCCAGAGCCACCAGGTCCCCGGGATCCGCCTTCCGCGAGACGGGCGTCAGCTGGAAGCCCCCCGACGCCACCGGCGGCGAGACCTGCCCAGGCGACCCTGCGCTGCCCGCCATGCCGCAGCCGGACTCGGCCCCGCCCGCCGAAAGCGATTGGATGCTCTCGCCTGACGTCGCAGGACGGGGCGTGGCCAACCGAAGCTCGAGGGGGCGGTCCGCGGGAGGAGGCGCGGCTGGGAGGAGGAGGCGGGGCTCGTGTCCGACGTCGCGGGGAAGGCTGCAGGAGGGAGGCGTGGCTTTCGGCCGGAGGAGGGGCAAGAGGGGCGTGGCTTCTTGCCGTCGGGCAGACCCGCGATGGCGCCCCGGCGGCGGCTGCTCGTGGTGGTGGCGGCGCTGGCGTGGCTGGCGGCGGCCGTCGTCGGGGCGGCGAACCCGGACCCGGACCCGGCCGCGGCTCTGCTGCCTCCCGCCGACGTGCTGCTGGCGGCGGGCGCGGAGGCGTACGGCCGCGGGGACTGGGGCGCCGTCATCCTGCACATGGAGCGGGCGCTGCGCTCGCGGGAGGCGCACCGGGCGCGCCTCGTCCGCTGCCGCCGCCTCTGCTCCGACGACGCCAACCGCACCGACGCCGAGCCGACGCCGAGCACAACTGCGGGATCCCGGCCGCGGCGCCGGCTCGACGACCTCCTCTTCTTCCGGCGGCTCCTCCGCCGCGCCGCCTGCCTCCGCCGCTGCCTCCCCGACGGCGCCTCCCGCTACCAGCTGGGCGAGGAGAGCGAGCTGGAGTTCCGCAAGCGCAGCCCCTACAACTACCTCCAGGTGGCTTACTTCAAGGTAGACGCCCGCCGTCGGGTTTACGCGGGAGGAAGCCCAGCCGAGAGAACCGCGGTCTGCGGAGAGGATGCACCCGGGGGAATCGGAGCCGCCCTGTCCGGTGTGGCCTGGTCCCCGGGTCTCAGGATATGGGGACGAGACCCGCTGGATCAGACCTGTGGTGCAACAGGTTTACTTCAGGGCCCGTTTAGATGCCCCTAGCAGGCAGGATGCTGAAGCCAGAAGGGTACCTGGGTGAAGGGCGTGGGCAAGCCAGGAGATCCTGGGTTCAAATCCCGTCTCCCCAGGTTTGCCTTGGGCCTGCTGCTTTCCTTCTGCCTCAGCCTCTGTTGTGCAATGTGGCGCTGATCATACTGGCCCGCCTCGAAGGGCTGTTATGCTAAGCATAGGGCAATCCTTGGAGACATTGGACCAGGAGGCACAGAGGAGGTTGCCGGTATAGCTGGGATTGACTTGTGAGTAGCAGTGCACAGGCTTGTAACTGGGGGTGAGTGAGGGACACTTAGAGGGTGCATCTTTGTGAAGAAGGCAGATTGGGAGGGTAAGGACTCGCAGTCTGACAAAATGGTCCGTGTCCCAGTGGATCCAGCAGGTTTCTTGAGGACTAGTGGACTGAACGGGAATCTCTAGGAGGAGTGGTCCATTCTGCAGGCTGCGTTCCATCTGGCAGATACCGGGGGCAGGCGGAAAAGAACAGCAATGAAGATGCAAAATTTCTCCCTGGGTGCTCAGGAAATGAACTAGTAGGATGGTCCACCATCCCAACAGATGTGTGAGGCCTAGCAGAGCTGGCTGTTAGAGCCACGCCTTTTCTCCCCGCGCTGGCATCTTTGGCTGCTGGGTGAATCCAAGCGGCAGAATTTTCCGCTGGCCCCTGACAATTTCCACGTTCCCCGCGGCGTCTGATGCTCAGAGAAGCCAGAACAGCTTCCCCTTTGAGAAGCAACATTGAAAAAGGCATGGATTTTAGACAGGGGGGACATGGCCGGGAAGGAGACGGGAACAAAACTCTCAAAAGAAGCAATCCCAGTACCGTCTCTTGCATAATGGTCGGCTCTTAAGGGGATTTTGAAAAGGGTTTTTCTCTCCCGCAGTTCTGCAATGCCCAAAAAGGCCAGGCCTCACTCCCTGCTACAGTCTCTGCTTCAGATTTTTTTCCCCTTTGCCACATGTTCACTCCAGCGACTCACAGCGTCCTCCCCCCCTGCATCTTTCCCATGCAGCTGCAAGTCTGGCCCCTCCCCCCTTAGGAGGGGCCGCATGCCACGTCAAGGGGGGCTGCCCTAAGGCCCGGAGTGAAATCCTGCCCAGGGGGAGAGGGAGGGGGGCCGACTCCGCCAGCATCTTGCCTTTTCGGACTGCCATTTAAAACTGGGAGGAAAAGGCAAATGTAAAAGTACTTCTGCTGACTTCCCAGCTCGTTCCTCTGCCGCTGAGTCCTAAGCTCCGGCCAGCCGTGGGTTCCTAAAGCTGGAAACATCTGGATTCGCAATTGAGGTTGCCTCTGGAATGTCCCCCCCTGGGATAATTTAGAACCAGACATCACATGGTGGGCCGATATGTCGGCCTGTGAAAACCAGCGGAGGGAGACGAGCAGGAGGAGTAGGGCCCCTACGGCAGGGGCAATCAACCTGTGGTCCTCCGGATGTTCCTGAACTACAATTTCCATGAGCCCCTGCCAGCAAACGCTGGCAGGGGCTCATGGGAACTGTAGTCCATGAACATCTGGAGGACCACAGGTTGACTACCCCTGCCCTACGGTGTTATGAATGGAGAGGTAAATCTCCCCTCCCACCTTCCACTTTCCTGTGCTGCTTTTGGTCTCAATTTGAGGAGGAATCCCCTGAAAATGCCTCCCCCCCCCCCCATCATGACCCGGATTTATTTTGGACTTTCTGTACCCATTAAGGGAGCGAGCTCATGTGATTCTGTGTTGCCCCAGATTTTCAGCAGGCCATGGAAGGTGCCTTGGGAATCTTTTGTCACAATGCTCAGGGTAAAAACACATTGGGGGAGAAATCAGCCCAAGGCGACTGCTACAATGGTTTCATAGAACCTCCAGGCACACTGGCAGTCTACCTGCAAATGGCAGTTGGCAAGGTGGCGGCACCATTTCGGTGGCTGCCCTTGGGAGCAGCCTACCAAACGCCAAGCCCCCTTTTGATCCCCTTCTTGCCTTCTCCCTCTTAGAGCCACTGCATTGTTTTTCTTAGATCGGCAAGCTGGACAAGGCCGTGGCTGCTGCCCACACCTTCTTCGTGGCCAATCCCGACCACATGGAGATGAGGCAGAACCTGGAGTATTACCAAATGATGGCAGGAGTGAAGGAGTCGGACTTTGTCGACTTGGAAGCCAAGCCGCATCTGGTGAGCCTGCAATTTGCGTGCTCCGTTTTTTTATTTTTCGGTAGACTTGCAATTGTACCACAACCTCCGTTTTTTATTTTTCTGCCGTGTCTTCTTGGCCCTGTCTTCCTTCAGTAGACTTGGAATTGCACTACAACCTGATGTTTCCTCTAATCTTCTCTTTCATGAGAAAGGACACGTTTGCTCCACAGTCCTAGATGTAGTTACAGTGGAGGAGCGATAGGGTCGTAAGTGTCCTGCATAGTGCAGGGGGTTGGACTAGATGAAGCAGGAGGTCCCTTCCAACTCTATGATTCTAAAAAAATATATTAAAAATTAAATCCTACCCCTACAGGAAACCCTTCCAGAGCTATCTGGAAACCCTAATGTTTCACGAAGCTCTGGTTCAGACAGCCTGCTCTCTCTCTGCAGAAATCTGTACAGAGTGCAGGCGTGCCCTTAAACATCTCTCTTTCCCCCCTCTGTGTTGCTTTCCTGTAGCAAGAATTCCGCCTGGGGGTGAGCTATTACACAGAAGAGCAACCCCAAGCAGCCGTCCTGCATCTGGAAAAGGCACTGGAGGAATACTGGAACGCCGACACAGAATGCCGGGCCCTCTGCGAAGGACCCTACGATTATGAAGGCTACAATTATCTGGAATACACGGCAGATCTTTACCAAGCCTTCGTCGGTGAGCTGGGCCCAGCCGCAGGGAGACCCAGGGTGAACCAAAGGGGAAGGAGGGGGATGCACAGTCGCCATTTGGCCCCAAAATTTGGGGTTCCGGATCGGGACAGCACTCGGGCAGCTTTCTGGGTTTTTTTCCCTTGAGCGTGGCTTTTTTTCCCTTGAGCATATTATCAATGCACTCCAATGTACCCGCACACAGATAAAACCACAGTGGGAAAAGGGATCTCGATGGGGCTGCCCAAGCTTACTACCAATTGATTTTGGGCTGCCTCGATCACCGTGTCCAAAGGAATTCATCACACATGGTCAAGAAGCGGGTACATTAGGGCAGTGCAGAGCCATCTAACATCGCACTGGGATTGCTTCGCATCCGCGGGCCCTGGTTTTGCAGTAGCCCAGCCATGCATTGTTTCCCCATCGACGATGGGCTCTTTGCCTTTCCCAGATCATTACCTGCAAGTCTTGAGCTGCAAGCAGGCGTGCGTGACGGAACTCGCTTCTGATCCCAGCCGGGACAAGCCCCTCGAGGATTTCCTCCCGTCCCATTTCAACTACCTGCAGTTTGCCTACTACAACAGTAAGTCGGGCCCAACATCAGGCGGGGGCTGCTCCCCTCCCTCGGTTGCTTCAGAGGGGGATAACGAAAGAAAAAGAAGAAGAGTTGGTTCTTATATGCCACATTTCACTACCAGGAGTCATCAAGCGGCTTACAGTCGCCTTCCCTTTCCTCTCCCCACAACAGACACCCTGTGAGGTGGGTAAGGCTGCGAGAGCCCTGATATTACTGAAGAAGAAGAGTTGGTTCTTATATGCCGCTTTTCTCTACCTGAAGGAGTCTCAGAGCGGCTTCCAATCGCCTTTCCTTTCCTCTCCCTACAACAGACACCCTGTGAGGGAGGCGACAAAAGGAGTTGATGCAACTTAGGGAAAAGAAACCCACCTAAATCAGTCCTGGGCTTTGAATTCAGCACCCTGGGATTGGCAGCTTTTTTGGGTGCTGGCTGTCCCCAGCGATTTGCAGTTGCTTCCAGCAGGTGGCACCCTTTCTGTTTGCATGCTGTGGAAGCAAAGATCTTGCAGATTTGTTCCTCTACCTTAACCCACTGGCAGATGGGCCTCACCTTGTCAGGCTCTCCTTTCTGCTTGCGGGGCAGCTGAACTCCCAGAAGTCATCTGAAGCTGCTGACACTGAGCGGGGCGTCCAAGTGGTTGGAGGGTGCCCTCAAGGGGCTGCTCCCCAAAACTGACTCCCCTTTTCCAGACGGCGACTACGAGAAGGCCATTGAGTGTGCTAAATCCTATCTGCTGTTCTACCCGGAGGACGAAGTCATGAAACAGAACCTGGCCTATTACACGGCTGTCCTCGGGGAACATTTGGCCAAGCCTCTGCAGCCCAGAGAGGTGAGCAGTCACTGAACCCACCCTCCTGGCCCCAGAGTGGGAAACTTGGGGTTGGCATTAGAGGGGGAGTATCAAGCATAGGGGCAGCTGGACGCTCCTATCCCTGGCCCTGGCCCAGCAGAAGGTCCACCTGCAATGGGAGATGATGCAGGGAAAGAAATGCCCGGGGACAGCGAAGGAAACACAGTTCCAGGAAATGTCGAATTTTCCCATCTCTTTTTGGTATCCCTTGCATCAGGAAAGGTGGTAGCATGATAGTAAGTTTCGGGGGCCAATCTCCCAGTTCATGCTAGGTGGAGCTCTGGAAAGAACAGAGATTTGGCCTTTCCATGCTGTTTTGAGATTTACCTGGCCCTACAGTTGTCATGCTGAGTCTGGCACATCGGGTAGCTCTAGGAATCACCCGGAACTCTATGCTTTACTATAGAGCTTAGGGGTTCTCTGTGTTCTGGCAAGGCCTAGAGCTACCTGACGTTCACTTGTCGTTTTTCCTCCCTGGCTTTGCAGAATGTCCAGGCCTACTGGCGACGCAGCCTCGTGGAGAAAGAGCTGCTCTTCTTCGGCTACGATGTCTTTGGGATTCCTTTCGTGGACCCGGTAGGTGGGGACTCGTGTGATGTGCCAAGGAACTGGGGCGAGTTGTCATGAAAAAGATGCACCCCGCGGAGATTCCAGTGTCCGTTTTGATAATATGGGAAGAAGACATAGTGGTGTGCAAGCATTGGGCATCAGGTCTCTTCCCCACCCAACCTGGTGTGATTTTAGCTTCAAAATAAGCAGCTGATACCATGTGGAGTGGGATTGCAGGAAAGGCACGCTTTTATCCCTCTGTTTGTTTGTTTGCTGGATTTATATCCTGCCCCTCGCTTGCATCTTACGCAAGAGGGCTAGTTTTAAGGGAGGGGAGGAAGGCTGGATGCAAAGGGAATGAGGGGAAATCTCCTTTTTCCAGTCAAGTTCTCAATCTATGGCAAACTAGTTGGTGAGGCCGAAAGAGTGGAGCCCAAGGCTTTCTGGGAAATTTGGCCTTGGGGACAGCTTTAGACAGAGCAGATAGGCTCCACGGGGTGGTTCAGGGGCTCCCTTTGTTGACCTGACCTGTCTTTTTGTTTTCAAGGACTCGTGGACCCCTGCGGCGGTGATTCCTAAGAGACTGCGAGAGAAACAGAAGTGAGGCGTCCTGAATTGCATGCGCTTGCTAATGGGCTCTTTTCTTCCTAAGTACGGAGCTGGATTTGACCGCCAGGGAATCGGAGCTGGACAAGCGGATACGCATGCACCCACGTTGCTGTTCTCTCTCAAGGCAGAAACAGCCCAGGCTCCCGTGAGCTTAAACTGTGCTCCTTACCACATTGTGGAAGCGTGACAGCGAAAAAATAGTTTGTGTGTCCATAGATGTATGCAATAATATGTAAATCAAAAATTCCAAGTCCTGTTTATTGTCCAGTCCTTGAAAACCAAAGGGGAGCATCTCTATAATGCATGCTGACCTGCAGGAGGCCTTTTTTTGGGATCTACTGATCCCCCCTGTCAACAAGGAGGATCAGTCGATACCAGAAAAATACCCCCTGCTGTCACTCAACCAGGAGGTGAGATGCAAGGCAGTGTGAGCCAGGTGCCTTGTGAAGCTTACGCCCTGACATTTGGGCTTCCGTGTACCAGAATCCTGTCCTGCATGCATCATAGAGAATTTCTCCTTTGGCTTCAAAGGATCGGACAATAAACAGGACTTGGAATGTTTGATTTCCACATTATGCCGTTATTGTGTAACTCTGTGAACACACAAACTGTATTTTTTGCTGTAATCTTCTTTGCGTGCTTCCTGCTGCTTGAGAGCATTGTGGAAACATATGCAGCTCACCACGGTGCACATGATGCACCCGAGAGCACAAATAGCATCCATCCCAGGTTTGTTTCCGGCTGAGAAAAAGAGCAGGTCTATGCCCCCTCTTGCTGAGAGCAATGGCCCCTATCGGAATCTGGCCTGTGCATGCCTGAGACAGATCAGATTTCAGAATGTGCATCCCCGCTTTACCTAGGGGGCATCACCGGGGGAAATATAACATGTAGCTAGAACCACAGAGAGAGACCTCCCTGGAACTCCTTTCCCCTCCATCTGCTCTTACTGCTAAGTTGAGGGTCACGCTGGAGATCTTGGGTTCTGACCCAGTGCCTCTGACTAGACTTGTATGCGGTCGTTGCAGGAGAAGGAAGCTGCACCCCAGAATTAGCTTCCTGGGTCTTCACCCCTCCTCACTCCCTTGCCTGTGGGTGCCATCGAAAGGGGATTGGCTGGATTTCCACAGAAATATTGGTCATCCCCTCTCCTCCTTGGAATGCCTGTTCGTTCTCCACTCTACCTGGCTTTTCTCTCAGCCCCCCATGGTTTTCTTGCGGGGCTGACCCCCCCACTTCCTGTGCATCCCCCAGGGTGGAGCGTGAGACGGCAGCCCGCATCTCGGAAGAGATCGGGAACCTCATGAAGGAGATCGAGACGCTGGTGGAAGAGAAGACCAAGGACTCCACGGACATGAGCAAGCTTGTGCGGGAAGGTAAGGGGGCCAGGGAGAGAGGAGAAACTGGCTGTTAAAAGACTGAGGGGGGGACTGTTGTGGTACAGTTCCCGCTTGCAAGTTCTCTCTTGAGTCAGACCTCCCTCCCCACCCGCAGGAGGCCCCCTGGTGTACGACGGCCTCAGCGTCACCATGAATTCAAAGCTGCTGAACGGCTCCCAGCGAGTGGTGGTCGACGGCATGCTGTCCGACGAAGAGTGCAGAGAGCTCCAGAGGCTGACAAACGTGAGTCGCCGGCCCCTCTGGCCGAGGAGCACCCTGCTTGGGGGGCAGCCATGGAAGGTCTCCAGCCCGCTTGCCTTGGGTGCTTGGAGGCCTGGTCGAAAGACGGGGGTCGGAATCTTTTAATAAGTCTCTTTCTGCTCGTTCCTTGAGAGATGCGTACAGGTGAGCATAGGAAGGGCAGAGAGCCTGCTTGGGGGCCCACATGCATTGGTACAGGTGTACACATTTGCAGGTGCCTCTGGTACTTCCTGTGTGCACGGCCAGGTATTCCCGGAGAGTGCTGATTGGCCTGCATGTGGAAGTTGCGTACCTTAATAAAAGGTCGTAATTCCATTTCCTTCTCCCCACCCCAGGCAGCTGCCTCCGCCGGGGACGGCTACCGAGGGAAGACCTCCCCGCACACGCCCAGCGAGACCTTTTACGGAGTGACCGTCTATAAAGCCCTGAAGGTAGGCCGAAGAGAACCGCACGGTCCAAAGCTCGTCCCTGTGAATTCCGTTGCCTCTGAGCGTTCTAGCATTCTTGGCGCAGACCGTAAATGCCTGACCTTGGGAACTCTTGGGGGGGCATCCCTCCCGATTTTGGAAGCAGCCCCTTGTGCTGGAAGTTGCCTGGTGCCCACGAGGCACTGCCTTCTCTTCATGGAAGGTTTTGAGAGACTAGGGGGATTTTTCAGTAGGACGGGTCCGGGGTAGGGGCAGGGAGGAAGGAGATCCGGGTGCCTGCATTTCCACAATAGGTGCAGGCTGGGAAAGTCAGCCTCGGTGGGGTGGTGGAGGTGGGGCTGTCCTTTGCCCGCAATCCAGCCAAGGCCCTGACCCTTCCGGTTCATGCTCTCCTCTCCGCAGCTGGGGCAGGAAGGCAAAGTGCCGATGCGCGGCGCATACCTCTACTACAACGTGACCGAGCGGGTCCGCCGCGTGATGGAGTCCTACTTCCGCCTGGACGTGCCGCTCCACTTCTCCTACTCGCACCTGGTGTGCCGCACTGCCATAGACGGCAAGTGAGGGGTCTGCTTTGGGCGTTTTCGAGTTCGCCTCGGGGGCTAGAGGACTGTGGGAGCTCATGCCAGTCTGTGTTGCTTTGGGATTGTTTTGTCGGCTTAAGCGAGAGGAGACTCTCGGGCTGGGGCGGTCGAACAGTGGCTCTGTTGACTACAATTACCATGAGCCCCTGTTGGCATTCGCAGTGCATCATGGTTATTGTAGTCCATAAATATCTGAAGGGCCACCTCTGCTCTCAAGGATGCTGAGTGCTCCTTCTAGTGGCAAAACGCCCAGGGCCAGCCATCAGATCTCAGAAGCTCAGCAGGACAGCCCTCCAAGGATTTGGGTGGTAGTTACTCCAAGGACCACTAGGGGGGAAGCGGGGGTCATGACACAGCGGCAGGCAACAGCCAGCCACCTCCGAGCATCCCTTGCCTGGCTGCCAGACAATCCTCAGATTGCTCTGTGCCTAAATTTATGTTCTGCAAAAGGCAGCCTTGTGCCATGAAGGCGTTTTACCTTGCCAAGGCTGATGGTCCTTTTCTCCCTCGGCCTGTCTCCCGTGCAGAGAAGCAGGAGGAGCGGACGGATCCCAGCCACCCGGTTCACGTGGACAACTGCATCCTGAACGCAGAGGCCCTGGAGTGTGTCAAGGAACCGCCCGCGTACACCTTTCGCGATTACAGGTACCGGCTGCGGGGAGAAGGAAACGGGGCAGTCATTAATGGGGAGGTCATGACCTCTGGCTGTTCAGCCTCTTGGTCACTAGAACCCCAAGTTCCCCCAAAGGTCTGTCGATTTAATTCTTGAAACCACACTGGTTTGGAGGGATGCCAACTCTGGGTTGGGAGATTCCTGGAGATACGTAGGTGGACTTTCGGCATTAAGAAGGAAAGAGGCCTTTGGGGGGTTAATTCCATAGAGTCCCACCCTCCAGAGCTGCCATCTTCTCTGTAGTCTAGAGATCTGTGCAAGCCCAAAAGATCGCCCCGGCTCCACCCACTGGTCTACCAATAGAGCCTGTACTACCAGGTTTGGGTGGGAAACATCTGCAGGGGACTCAGATTGAAACCCAAACATTTGTATAATACAAGGAGCGGGCCGAAGGCAAAGTCAAAACATGGACCCTTTTGTCCAGTCCGCCATAACAGCCCACTTCAAAAGCCATAGAGTTATTTGGAAGCGTTTGGTGCTGCAGTGAGGACTAGAAACTTGGCGTGTCGAATGGGAAGACGCGAATTCTTATGACGCAGCTTGTGCCGCCGACTTCGCTAGGTGCTCTTTGATGCTCCGTGACTCAGATTCCGGAGGCACCAGGAGATCTTTTTGTAAACTCAACGGGTGGGTGGTACCCTAGCTCCTCTCCCCCGCCCCTTGAGGGAGGGGGCTGAACGCCGTACTTTTTGTTTCCGAATTCTCTAGTGCCATCCTCTATTTAAACGCAGACTTTGAGGGCGGATCCTTTTACTTCACTGAACTGGATGCCAAAACAGTGACGGTAACGTAGTCGCTTTGTCGTAACCCCCCGGAGACGGCTGTACGCTGAGCTGCCAAAAGGGTTGAGGGGAAGGGTGGGGAAAAAAGCCATGAAATATCTCGAGCTTCAAAACGTGAGCTGCATTGGTGCAAGATCCGTAGCTGAGAGGTGATGGCAGGCGCATCTGAGATGCATCATTTTTTCTTGCACGCTGGGAACAAGTTGAGCAAGGGAGGGGAAGGCCCAGGTGCAAACCTCCCCCAACTTCGACAGTCTAGCCCACCTCTCTGACAAAGAGGGATCCAGCCATGGGAAGCGTCCCAAATCTGTCAGCCTTCTCTCTGAAATAGTGCAGTCCAGGAGGGGCTGTACAGTGTGACACTTCTGGAGGCTGGTTGGGGAAATCTTCCAGTATGGGGCGCTCGCTTAGCCGTTCCCACCTGGCTCCTTGTGTTGGGCTTTCAGGCTGAAGTGCAGCCCCAGTGTGGCCGAGCGGTGGGGTTCTCCTCGGGCTCCGAAAACCCGCATGGAGTGAAAGCAGTGACCAGGGGTCAGCGCTGCGCCATCGCCTTGTGGTTCACCCTGGACCCTCGCCACAGCGAACGGGTAAGTGGCAGTGGCCCTCCGCTACAACCTCTCCTTTATTGCCCACCCCCCCCAGCATTTTCTCCTCCTTTTCCGTCTCCAGCACTTGTTTGACCGTTCGCTGCAGTTAAAAACCTGCGACGAGAAAAGCTGATCTTTCTGCCGTAATTGTGCAGCTCCAGCCAATGTGCATGATTCCTCTTTGCACCTTTTGCCTGTCTGTTCTAGCAAAACTCTCCCTGGTACATCTTGGCCTCGTGCTCGTTTTTGCAAGGGCTCTGCTCCAGTGGCTCTTTCGCATGCTTCTCTGTGGCCCCTCGTATGGCCTTAAACTCCGGGCTCCCTCCCATCGCTCCCCGCCAAAGTCCGGCCCCGTCACCAGCGCCCCCCCGTGTCTTTTGCAGGATCGGGTGCAAGCCGATGACCTCGTGCGCATGCTGTTCAGCATGGACGAGACAGAGCTACCTCCTGAGCAGGCGTCAGCAACGCCGGCCCCTCTTCCGGGCCCGACCGAAGTCCCGCAAGCAGGATCCACTCCCGGGAAAGAGGAACTGTAGCTGCGTCCTGCCAGAGCAGAGTCCAGCTGGGCTTGAACAAGAGGACGGACGTTGGGAATCGCCATGGGCCACATCCTGTGGACTGGAGCCCACTTTGGGCATGCACCACAGAGGAATTGTAATCTGCTGTAGTTCTCGGACAGGGGGCTAAGGGAAAGAGTTGATTCTGCGGCTTTTCTCTCCCTTGCCCCGGGATGCATTCTTTGCGCCCAAAGTGCCTTATTTTGTCCCCAAGCAGAGCCAAAAGGACACAGTTCTTTTCCCCCACAGCATCTTCAAGGCTGGGCTGAGTCCCAGCTTTCCACACGAGGAGCGGCCCCCGCAGCTAGAGGTGAGCTCGTCCCACAGAATGAGAGCGCCAGCTTGGTGTGGAGGTTAAGAGCGTTCAGCGGCCTCTGATCTGGAGAACTGGGTTGGATTCCCCGCTCCTCCTTCACAGGCAGCTCGCTGGGTGACCTGGGCCCAGTCACAGTTCTCTCAGAGCTTTCTCTCTCAATCCCACTACCTCACGGGGTGTCTGTTGTGGGGAGAGGAAGGGTAGGCGATTGTGAGCCACTCGGAGGTAGTAAAAATCAGGGTCCGAAAAAACAAAACAAAAACCAGCTGTTCTTTTGTTGCCTGCAGAGTTGATGTAGCTGTGTATTTGGACCAGGGTTCAAATCCTGACTCAGCCATGATGATGCTCATTGGGTGACTAGGCCGCCTGCCAGAGCTGTTGTGAGGATAAAGGCAGTGTGTGTGTGTGTGTTTGTGTGTGGCAGGGGGGGATACCCAACCTGCACTGCCGGGAATTCCACGGGGAAAGAAATGTATTACGATAAATAGCTTCCAGTTTCGTTGCCCCGCAGGTTGGTAAATTAAAGAAAACAAACCTCTGACTTATCCACCTGGACGTAACAAATGGTCAGATTAGCTCTGACCTGTCGTTCTTTTGCTTTCAAGTTCTACCTGGAATTGTGACAGCCCCCCCCCCTCCCGCTTCCCCCCCAAACACACATGCAGCAGGTGGGGATTTGGCTGCCAGAAGCAGAGCTGGAAGTAAGGGGGAGTGGGGCCTTGAAGACTCTATTGTTCCTCTCCCTGTGCTTCCCCCACCTCACCCCATCCGCACCACCCTGGAAATGTTTAACTCTCCCTTCTCATTAGCAAATCCGCTCACGCTTCTGCATGGCCAGAATTCATTACCTGCCCCCCTCCTTATTGACTTGCCAACGGAGGGCAGAACCTTCCAAATAGATCCCCAGTAACCTCCACCAGGTCAGAGCAGGCCTGCCTGCTTCCCTGTCTCTCCAGAGTGTATCCTTGGAAGGAATTGGCTCTTCTCCCCCCCACCCACCCACAATTTTTTGTGTGTACGGAGTTGTAATGCAGTCCTGTGCTGGGTTGTTCATCTGTGTGTGAGTGAGAAAGAAGGACCTTCAAGTCGCAGGTAACTTCTGGCGACCCCAGGCAGAGGCATTTGAGGCAAGGGAGAAGCAGAGGTGGTTTGCCCATGCTTTCCTCTGCAGAGACTGCCTTGGCCCTTCCAATTACTGACCCTGCTTAGATTCCATGGCCTGAGAGATTGAACCATCCCTTACGCTCTTCCTCCCCTTGTTCCAGCCCATAGAAATCAGCAGGATCACACCGTGTGCAGGGCTACCCTTTTGGGGTCTCCCATACATCCATGAAGGATAAACAATGGGTATTCAGTGTAGTGATAAAGCCTCTGTGCTCAGGTGCAGTCTACCACTGAATAGGAAAACCTGGGGTGATATGGCAGAACTGCCTTGTCTCCAACGCCTGCTGGGAAAGGGGCCTAGTTCCCCCCCCCCACCTACAACTGCATGTTGAATCTAAACTGTACATCCTAGGAGGGTGGGAGAAGAAAAATCTGATCTGGATCTTGACACCCCATTTGACCCCCATGCACATCCACAAAGATTGTTCGATCCGAAAGCCTTGAAATTAAGCAGAGTAGCGTCTTGGTCAAACAGGGTATCCTTCAGCCTTCTCCAAACGGTCTCCAAGGGCAGCCCCGAAAGACGTTTTCTCCCAGATTCAGCAGCAGCGTCCTCTTTGGCTGCCCGCTCAAAGTCAGCCCCGGGAGAGCGTTTTTGCCAGGCCTCACTCCCATCCTGGCCTCCTTCCAAACAGCCTGCTGGGGTGGGGTGGGGGGCTGAGATTCCACAGCCTGATGTTTGCACCCTGATGCAACCCCCCAAAAGGCATTCTTCCTTCCACACATGCCTGGAAGGGGGGGGGAGAGAATGGGAGGTAAATTTAATCAGCAGGAAACCAAACACTCCGGGGCCCGTCTTGTGTCAATGAAGCTGGTTGTTTACAAATGCAGCCTACCCGGATTCCTGCCCAAATGCCAGGCAGCCCCCACGAGAGCTGGGCACAAAGCGGGCCTTGGACGGCAAAGCTAAGGCCCAGGAAAGGTTACTCTCATTAGCATGCTGCTCAGGCGTGCTTTGCAGGCAAATGGCAAGAAGAATTGAACGAGCACAAGCCTTTTACATGCCATTGTGTTTGGAGGGCCTGATCCTGCCAAGCGCAGCCTGTGGATGGCGACTCCTGCACAGGATGCGCCTGGATCGGCCGCGGTGCGCCCAAGAAAGCCCCGCACAGCCCAATGGAGTCTAGCGCAAGACGCTGATCCACATCTTGGCCCAAATGCAGAAAGGAGGGGGGGATCTTTCGTTAGGACCAAACCCAGCATGCAAGCTTTCCGAATTAAGTTTTGAATAAGGTGCCACAGGAATAAACTGGTTGCACTTAACTAATTCTGCAATTGGGGGCATAGGGGGCAAGACCCACCCGTGGGTACAGGAGGCTGGCTATAGGATCTCTGCCTGCTTTACCACTCTGCCCCGAATATTGCTGTTCAGTCAGCGGCTGGTGGAGATGGCATAGCCTGCTCTGACTCTGCATTAGGACTGAAGGCAGGGGTTGCTCCTGATTCATAGCAGGTGCAGAATTAGCTACCCTGGAAGGAGTTTGCCCGTTGCAACTCTGCACGAAGAACTGTTCTGTCTGGAAAATCAAGAGGCAGGGCTGGAAATCCAGAAGTGTGCTGAGTGAGTTCCTCTGGCACGGCATAATCCTTACTCTAAAAGTGAGCATTTATGGGGGTGGGGGTGATTGAGGAGTGCCTCCATTCAGGGGGGAAGACCTGGTGCTGAACCTCCCAGAATCTTTGGGGTGGCATTCCTAGACCCCTCACACCGACCCTGCAAGGTAGAATGAGAGAAGGTAATTGAGGTTGCCAGCTCCAGATGTGGGAAGGCCTGCAGATTTGTCAGTGAAGCCTGGGGGGGGGGGGGTTAGGACCTCAGAGAGGTCCTTTCCAAAGTGGCCCTTTCCTCCAGGAGAAATGGAACAAATAAGTGGCCAATGTCGTCTGAGAAGCAGTCATCATTCCGGGAGATCTCCAGGCCTGCCACCTGGAGGTTGGAAACCCTCCCTTGGTCTACACAGCTATGTATCCCCCTTTTTTATCCAGCAGGGAAATGAGGGATGCCAACCTCTAGGCGAGACCGGGGGATCCCCTTTAATTACAGCTCAGACCAGAGCCCCACTCCCTCAGAGGGATAAGCAGCGTTAGGAAGCCAGCTTTATGGCACGGCCCCCCTCCCTAAGTTCCACCCCCAAATCTCCAGGCGTCCCCCCGCCTGGAGCTGGCAACCGTCCCTAAGCAGCCGCGATGTGCCGAGTTCGAGGGGAAACAAGACGCCCATCCATGCATTTGACCTCGCAGCGATCCCTGCCGTCAAGAAACCAGGACGACTGACAACCCCCCACCCCGCCGTCACCCCCACCCCAGGGCAGCGGGAAGGGGTGGGGAGGGAAGGGGGTTAAGCCGCCGCCCCTCCTCCTCCCCCCCGCTCCGGAGCCAACGTCGCGGCGTGGGAGGGAGCAGGGCAGGGATCGCGCGGTGCCCTGCGTGGGGGCGGCCCCTGGCATCGCTCGGCCTCCGGCGCCCGCTGCCGCTCCTGCAGGCGCTCGCCCCGTCGAAGAGGCCACCTCGCCGCCCGCCCGCCAGCCCGCCCGTCGGTGGGCTCCATGGCGAGCGCGGGGCTGCAGCTGGTGGGCTACTTCCTGGCGCTGGCCGGCTGGGTGGCCACCATCTGCGCCTCGGCCCTGCCGCAGTGGAAGCAGAGCTCGTACGCCGGAGACGCCATCATCACGGCCGTCGGGCTCTACGAGGGCCTCTGGATGACCTGCGCCTCGCAGAGCACCGGCCAGGTCCAGTGCAAGCTGCACGACTCCATGCTCTCGCTCGACGGTGCGTCCCGCCGCGGGGAAGGAGGGAGGGAGGGAGGCGGCGAGTGGGACCGGCCTGCAGCCGCCGTGCCTGAAAGGGCTGCAGATCGGTTGGAGGAGGGGAGGGGGGCTGGGGACCATGGGATGCCAACCTCCCGGTGGGACCTGAGAATCCCCCGGAATTATATAAAAGTCAGCACCAGGCTGCCGGGGTCAGTTTCCCCGGAAGAAGTGGCTGCTTTGGCGGGTGGGCGCTATAGCATTGCCCCCCCTCCCCTCCCCTCCCGAGGTCCCTGCCCTCCCCAGCCTCCATCCCCAGTTTTCCAGGAGTTTCACAGGGCAATTGAAAGGGGGAAGGCCAAATCTAGAGCAGGGAAGAGGTGCTGGTTATTGGGGAGGGGGGGGTAATTTAGCCAGTGCTACCTGCCTGTCTGTTGTTTTGAGAAAACAAGACGTTTTCCCCTCCCAACACACACATACACCATTCGTCTTCAGGACCGAAATGCAATTTCGATCAGGGAAAGTGCACAGACCCCCTATAGGTCTGTTTCTCCTCTTTCTCCGGATTCCCCTAACCTGGTCGGCCCTGGCAAGCCACAGCCCATCGGCTCTCCAAAGCTAAGCTGGGTTTGCCCTCATCGACTACCCCAAAAAGCCCAGAGTCTCTACACAGAGAGGCAGACCATCTCTGCCCCGTGAGGTCTCCAGAAGTCGGCTGCTGCTTCCCTGCATTGTCGCTGGGTCTGGCAGAAGGGCCATCAGGGTTTGAATATAGAATCATAGAATTATAGAGTTGGAAGGGACCTCATGGGTCATCTAGTCCAACCCCCTGCACTATGCAGGACTTGCCTTTCTCTCTGGAAGGGACGGAGGCTGGGTTTGCAGTTTGTTTCTCCCTTTGGCTGTGCAGTGCACATCCAGACCTCCCGAGCGCTGATGGTCGTGTCCATCCTGCTGGGCTTCGCGGGGGTCGTCGTCAGCGTGATCGGAATGAAGTGCACCAAAGTGGGGGACGAGAACCCCGTCACCAAAAGCTGGATTGCCGTCCTGGGAGGAGTCTTCTTCTTGCTGGCAGGTAAACCGTGAATTCCCTGCGTTGTCCAACAGTTTGCATGTTGCGGCCCTTAGACTGCGGAATCAAAGACTGGGAAAGCCCAGGTTCGAATCCCGGTGAACTGGAGAGCTGTGGGCCACAGTCCCTGAGCCTATCCTACCTTGCAAGGTTGTTGTGATAAAATGGGGAGGGAAAAGGTGGCAGGATGAAAAAAATAATTGGGGGGCAGGTAAATTTATCTGTATCGTTGTGTTGGCTTTTCAGCATTCTACCAGTCTGGAAATCCCGTTAATTACAACCTGCCTGAAAATTCTGTAAAATACGAAATCAAAATTTGTCCCATGGGTCTGAAGCTTGAACCTTAGCACAGTGGAAGGGGTAATCCGGTCATCAAACAGCAATTTGAAGCACAGGGCCTGCGTTATAAATCTTCTTAAAATATTGCCTTAAACGTGAATGTTCTCTTGTCTATGCCCAATACTTAGCACAGTTTTTTACTTTTGATTTCTCATCTCCGCCCCCCGCCGTCCCCAGTCCGTGGTTTGCGTGATTTTCTAAAATTAACAGGGATTTTGTCTGAATAGGTTTGAAGAAAGCTCAGCCATGTTGAAGCTCAAAGCTTCCATTTCAAAAGTTAACTTGAAGTCAGGGTCAGTTCCCTGCGAATGTGGGATGCCCTCGCTCCCCGGATTAAAATTAGGGGCTGCTAATTAAAATTAGGGGCTGCTGGACCTGCCGAATGCGTCCTCGGGGTCAGCCGTCTGGCCAGTTTATCTAATGAAGGAGATTCTGGTAAAGAAGGAGAAATTAGGGTGTGTTCTTTTCTAGCTATGGGTGTAATAGAGATGCCATCTCTTTTTCTTGGCCAAGTGTAAAATAATGCAACTATGGCCATATTTTAAAAAAACAACCAACAGCAAACCCCCCCCCCCCAAAAAAAAAGCCTGTGTCATGGCAAAATAATTTAAAATATTTGTTAGGGAAAGAGTGAGTTTTATTTATATTTTTACCTTCTTTTTTATTACATACCGGAGAATTGTTGCCCTTTCAAGGAAAGGCAGGGAAAGGTTAATAAAAAGGTTGCTGCCCATCTCTCTCTCCTAAAGAAGGCTCTCGGGATGCAGTTTTTTCTTTTCAAAGGTCAAAGAAATTCTTTAATGAAAAAAGAAATGCATACTTCAATCTAGGAGAACAGCTAAAGGCACTTATTACCTTGATTATGTTCTCCCCCCTCCCCTCCAAAAAAGACAAAACCCAAAGACTTTGCCCAGGAAGGCTCCCCCTGTAATTCCATGCCCAGGAAGCAACGCCAGCATTATACAGTCCGACATGATCATTACGGCATTATTGCAAAATAATGGTCATTAAGGAAATGGAAAAGGAGTGACTATTCTTCTTGCAGCGGAATAAACACAGAACAGTTCTTGAGGCACCTCCTGCCAGCAAAAGCTGGTTTTTATATTCTGCTTTTCACTGCCCGAAGGAGTCTCAAAGCGGCTCGTCGTTGCTTTTCCCTTCCTCTCCCCACAACAGGCACCCTGGAAGGTAGAAGGGACTGAGAGAGAACTGAAGAAGAAGAATTGGTTCTTATATGCCCCTTTTCTCTACCCGAAGGAGTCTCAAAGCCGCTTTTCCCTTCCCCTCCCCACAACAGACACCCTGTGAGGGAGGCGAGGCTGAGAGAGCCCTGAGAGAACTGTGACTGGCCCAAGGCCAACCTGCTGGTGGCAGGTAGAGGAGGGGTGGGGAAGCTGCCACTCTTAGATTTGACACCACACTGGCTTCACACACAAACGCAGAGTCACCAGGCATTTCCTGACCTAAATCTGGCAACCCCTGGGGAAGCTCATCAGACACTTCGCTGCAAAATCTGAGTTTGGCTCTCGGCTACAGATGGTCTCTGCTTGGAAAGCAACTGTGCTGCGTGCTTGCAGTAGGGGTCACCAAGTTCAGGGCAAGGCTGTGAGTGTGGCAACGGGGCTATGAGTTTCCTGTGAAAGGATGTCACAGAGGCAAATAACAGTATTTTGCATCACCTGGTCCAATTAACTGGGAACCTGGGGGGGTTGAACCTGTGGCTTCTTGGACGCAAAGCAGGTGAACCACCCCTGAGCCACCACCTCTCCGTTGAGAGCTTGGTAGTCTTGGCTTCCTGGAGCCGAGCAGCCGCATTCTTCAGGGGGTGGAGATGCTAGATACTTTGGGTATTCCTCTGTGTTCGCAGGTCTGTGCACGATGACGGCGGTCTCGTGGTATGCGGCCCGGGTGACGGTCGAATTCTTCAATCCGAGCACGCCGGTCAATGCCAGGTGAATAAAGGGGACGGCTCAGGCTAGCCAGATTTCAGAAGCTAAGCAGGGCAGGCCCTTTTTAGTATTTGGAGGGGAGATCACCAAGGACGCCGAGGGCCACTATGCAGAGGCCAGCTATGGCCTGCTGCCTGGACTATTCCACAGGAGACGCCGGGGATTGAACCTGGGACCTTCTGCCTGCCAAGCAGCTGCTCTTCCCCTGAGCCATGGCCCCTCACCCTGTCCTGTGAATATCTACCCAGTTCTGTTTTGCTGGCAGCCCGGATGACCCTGGGGCTCCCCCCCCCCCCCCCCGTGATTCTTTTCAAGCATAGCCGCCCGTAGTTGCTGCTTGGCTTGTACTGTTGCAACCGCCTCTCTTTGCCCTAGGTACGAATACGGGCCTGCTCTGTTCGTCGGGTGGTCGGCAGCCAGCCTGGCCCTGCTGGGAGGGTCCTTCTTGTCCTGCTCGTGCCCCAGGCCAGAAGAGAGAGGCCAGCAGTACTACCGGCAGTCCCAGCCATCGGCAGCGAGAGAGTATGTCTGAACCCCATTGCTCCTCTTGGCCGTGGGGTGGAAAGCAAGAGACGTTCCGTAAAACAGAGGACCCAAGTTGTCCCCTGCAGTCCTCCTGGACAAGGAGGGCACAATCTTTTCTCAGGGGAAGGGGGGTCATTTGCTTTCCAAATCAGGTCCCCGAAGGAATTTTCCTCTCTTCCTGCTTCCACAACCCTCTGGAATCCCAAGTTGTGGGGAGGGGACCCCAAAGATTTCTTTTTCGGGGCTCAGTTGCGAGCGCGAAACTAACGGCCCTCTTGTTTTGTTTTTGTTTTTTTCCATTTTGTTTTCCTTGATCTTTCAGACCCACTATAAAAAGGGGAAATCAGTCCGTATAATTCCTTCTTCCAGGGGAAAGGCGTATTTATATCCTGACTGTTCCCTTCCGAGAGTCCAAATATGACTGAGTCAAGGATATTTCTTTTTTAAGCGTACACCCCAATCCCTTTCCAAGACACAGCCTTATAATTTAAGCTTTGTATTAACTTTTCTACCGCATCACGCATAGAACTTGACGGCTCCTGAATTTCAGATACCCTTTGGTTCTAATGGTTTGTACTAAAACGTGTCCTATTAAAATACATTTTGGCTGTTGCCAGCTTTTTAAAAACCTGTCTCTACCTGCGTATCTCTCCTTTCTATGGGATTCCGGGCTGCCTTCACATCGGCGGAGTGAATACAAGGAACAGAGCTGAGCCTTCAGCAGAATGGGACAGAGGCAGTAATTCCCTCTCTGAGCATAGGGCAGTTCCCAAAACATCCTTATTTCTCACCAGTGGATCGCCAGGAGGTTTTTGCAAGCTTTGAGCCCAGGTTTTAATCTGGCAGTGGGACAATAGATTAGGCAGGACTCACAGAAGATGATTTTTACGATTGTCCCTGTGATTTTAACTTCTCTGCCTTGGGGGCAAGAGCACCAGGTGTGCAGCGGACCCCTTTGCTGAACGGAGCTTCTCCTTGAGGGCTCAAACCCGCTGAGAAATCTTTCGCCTGGACAACAAAGCCATCTGTGCCGTTCTGCTAAACCAATCTCAAGATCTCGAGCTATTTGGCTGGCGTTCAGGAGGGTGAAAATCCAAACACACATCTCTTTCTTTCAGCCCGCTCGGGCTGGTCAGATATTTCTATCAGAAAGCCCCCAAGAAGCAGCCCTTCCTTCCCGCCCGCCCCCTTTGTGCTGGTCAAAGGAATGAAAAGGCAACGAGAAGGATTTAACTGTTCATGAGAACAACCTGCTAGTGTTAATAGGAAGCGCCTACACGTCCATTGGCACTGGGAACAAGAGAATTTGGCATGCAGAGGGAGGGAGGGAGCGAGCGGGAGATAGGGAGCAAGCCGACTTCTAGCTTTCCTTTGATCAGAGTTCCTTTGTGAATGGCCCATTTTTTTTCTAGCGTGATGCTGCGGCAACAAAGGCCAATTCGATTATGGGAGCTGCGATGGGGTAAAGGTTCTTTTCATCTTCCTTTTTTAAAAGATGAAAACGGCATGAGAGAGGCTTCCCTTCCTATGACCTACACATGTTTGACTTCTGTCCCACTGGCACCTGTAGCAAAAAAGGATTTGCAGGTTCAGGAAATAAAGTCTGCCAAATCAGTTGACCAGCAGCAAAAGAAGAAGAAGCAGGAAATAAAAGTGGGATGACCTCTAGAACCAAATTGCTTTTTCAAACTTCTGGAGAGGAAGAAACCTCCATGCATTAGCACCAGGGTCAATTGCATGACTATATCTTATCTGAAATAATAATAAAATATATAATCGTAAGTCTGTTCTTATAACCCGCTTTTCTCAGTGGTGTGTGTGTGGGGGGTAACATCTGATAAAAATCACAATATGGCAAAATATACCCGAGAGGACTTAAAAACCAATAGATTCAAGTGAGTGAGTTGTGTTGGTCTGAAGCAGCAGAACAAATTTCGAGCCCAGGGGCACCTTTAAGAACAACAGTGGAAGTTGGGCGGGTTTCTTAAGCAGGGGAGCCACATAAAATTAAGCGCATAGATCCAGAGCTGCAAACAGTGCTGTTCAGATTGTTGCATGAATGTGTGCCGGGCCAGGCCCAGCGTGTGTGCTGCTGTTCCCCCTCGTACCACGTCACATGGACTGGCGGTGTGGACAGGATTACTCTGTCAGGAATCCAGACTCTCCTCAGAAGAGGCTTTCTTCTGGCCAGGTTAACTGGAACCATTGCCTTCACAAATGGTTTGCACAGCTCTGATTAGCCGTGCACAGCTGTAGCCCCAGACAGGGCGTGACTCCTTGCCAGCTCAGCATGCTCTCCAGCCTCGGGAAGATGCCAGCACCTGTTTTGCGCATGCTTTCTGACCCGTGACTGTTTTAATTGGAAGGGGAGACCATCACCCTGCAGAAACACAAAGCGCATCTGACATGGTTCGGAAAAACTGGGGAGTTGGGTCCAGAGAGGCAGTTCTAACCAGAAGGGGCATTAGATGCTTCCTTCGCTAGGCTAGCGTCACATGACCACAACCCCAGCGGCATTCTGAGACCCAAAACTCATCTGGCGGCATCTGAAAACTCCCGGAGTATCTTTGCAGCGATTATCTCCAGATTGTTCAGCGACTCCCTTTGGGAAGATGAAGGCTTGAGGATCTGGTCCAGCCAAAATCAAGGTAATTTCTAATGGGGGGGGGACATTGCTGGGAGGGAAATGTGGGTTTTAGGAAGGCTTGCCTGTGTGCGCACATGTACACACTAGAATTCAACTTTGACCCCTGAAATGATGTTTTCTTGGTTCCATTCTGCTCGGTTCCATTCGATTCTGCTGTTTGTGTTGTGTGTATGTGGTTTTTTTACCCTGGATTTTTTGTTGGTATATTTTTGATTTTCTGTATTGTTCTAAACTAGAAAAACATCAAAAGTGAACTCAGAAGAAGAAGAGTTGTTTTTTATGCCCCGCTTTTCACTGCCCAAAGGAGACTCAAAGCGGCTTACAATCACCTTCCCTTCCGCTCCCCACAGCAGATGCCCTGTGATATAGGTTTGGCTGAGAGAGCCCTGAGAGAACTGCTGTGAGAACAGCTCTAACAGGACTGTGACTCGCTCAAGGTCACCCAGCCAGCTGCATGCTGGGGAGCGGGGAATCCAACCCGGCTCGACATAGGAGAAGCTGTTGCTCTTAACCACTACACCACACAATATCTCGTTTTTTTAAAAAAATTCTTCATCTTCCTTAGTTGATAGGCACATGTTCATTCAGTACATAGCTAGTAAAACTGTGGCCCTCCAGATGTCCATGGACTACAGTTCCTATGAGCGTTTGCTGGCAGGGGCTCATGGGAACTGTAGTCCATAGACATCTGGAGGGCCGCAGTTTGACTACCCCTGAATTAGGTCCTTTCAAGTTGTAACTGACTTATTTTTTTAATCTGCTCAAAGACCTCCGGACTGAAACAGCTCATCCACACAGGATTGGCCAAATTCTTCCGAACATTCTTTCTTGCTCTCAGCATGTGGCGTTTAATTGACTCAAGTGGTTTCTTATTGGACTTTTGAAACCAAAATCAGTCGCACACAGTCTGTGGCGATCACTCTGATTAACGTCGCTTTTGACTCCTCATTGCACAAATGAAACCTTGGAGGGTCTTTTTGGTTGTTTTTTTGTTTTAATTGCTTTCCTGTTGACATAACTTCACCCCCTTCAAGTGGTCATTAGAGGAGATCAGCTTCTTAAAAAATCATTTGGACAATTGAAGGTGAACCGCTTGGGATTTTTTTTACCATTAGAGATTTCTCTAATTTTGGCACCCGATCCCCCAGACTTAGAAACTTAGAGCCTCTCATCTTAGGCATTTTCTCCAGGGGAACTGATCTCTTTAGTCTGGAGATGAGCTATAATTCCAGGGGATCTCCAGGTCCCACCGGGAGACTGGCATCCCTAAGAACAAAAACCAAATGCTTAGGGTGAGATCACCTTCTTTAATAAGCACCATGAGAACTGAGAAACAGCTGGAGGTCTCCATAACTGTGAAGCCCCAGGGTGTCGATGAGCCAAGAGCATTATGCTCGTGTTCTGGCCTTCCAGAGCTCTTCCCATGGCTTCCCTGGTGCAGATGACATCTTTCTCCTTGGCGTTCGTCTCCACCCTCTTCCTGGTTGCAGCCACGTGGACCGACTGCTGGATGGTTAATGTTGACGACAGCTTAGAGGTGAGTGGAGCGTATAGAGCCGGGCCCAGATTAGAAGGGACCCTCGATACCCCACGAACGCTCTTCCTTTGGGGAGGGAGAACCGAACAGAACATGACTCTTTTGCGTCCTTCCCAGCCCCGTTAGAACTAATAAGTTCTGCTTCAGGTGTCCTCGACCTGTGCCTGTGGGCATCATGGTACCAGCTCTCACCTTTCCTGGCACCGACTTAACCCTCCGAGTCTCCTTACTGGCCACCTGAGAATTAACTGGCCGTGCAGATTTTTAAAAACATTGCTTGGGCAGCAGAAGAGCCTTCAGCACAAGGATCTTAACTGTGTGGCTGAAGGTGGCATCAGCAGCGTCTACAAGTTTCGGTATAGTCCCCGCATCTCCCTTCTTGGTTCCCGTGCAGGTCAGCCACAAATGTCGAGGGCTTTGGAGGGAGTGCGTGAGCAACCTGAAGGACGGCATCAAGACCTGTGACCCATACGATTCCATTTTAGCAGAACATCCCCGTAAGTCTCCAACTCTTGTTAGGAAGCGTCTTCTTCTGCTATTGAGAATTCGGAATAGACAAATAGCTAGGTAGGTGGAAGATGGATAGACAGGCAACAGAGTGGGTGGAAGTGTGGATGGACAGAGAATAGGATAGCCAGGTCCAGGTAGAGAAACAGCTGAGGATTTGGGAGAGAGAACCTGAGGAGGGTGGGTTTGAGGAGAGGAAGGACTTCAGTGGGGCCCAATCCTGTAGAGCAGGGGTAGTCAACCTGTGGTCCTCCAGATGTTCATGGACTACAATCCCCATGAGCCCCTGCCAGCATTTGCTGGCAGGGGCTCATGGGGATTGTAGTCCATGAACATCTGGAGGACCGCAGGTTGACTACCCCTGCTGTAGAGTCCACTTTCCCAAGGAGCCACTTCTCTCCAGGGGAGCTGATCTCTCGCTCCTGGAGATTAGCTGCAATCCCAGGAGAACTCCAGCCACCCCCTGGGGGTTGGCAACTCCAGTGGAGAAAGAGAACGCAAGGCTCTGTAAAGAAAACGATAACGCTAGAGCTGCAGTCTGCATCTGGCCAAGCGCTCGTTTCTCCAGCCCTGCCTGGTTTTCTCCCCTCAGTGAAGATTGTGGTGACTCGGGCCTTGCTGATCACAGCAGACATCCTGTCAGGCTTCGCTTTGGCCCTGCTGGGGCTGGGTCTCGACTGCGTCACGTTCCTGAAGGACCAGCCCCAAATCAAGCTGAAGATGCGCTATTTGTCCGGCTTGGTGCTCGGGGTCGGAAGTAAGTCAAGCTTCTTCGGGGTACTTGCTAGAGGGACCAGCTCCGGGTCGGGAAATACAGGCG
This sequence comes from Paroedura picta, assembly GCF_049243985.1. Classification (NCBI taxonomy): domain Eukaryota; kingdom Metazoa; phylum Chordata; class Lepidosauria; order Squamata; family Gekkonidae; genus Paroedura; species Paroedura picta. Next base: position 6,239,940 of record NC_135383.1, on the reverse strand, counting down.
ACTTTTGGGGGAGGAGCCTGGGGAGGGCGGGGCTTATGGAGGGGAGGAGCTTTAGTAGGGCACAATGCACTACAGTCCCCTTTCCAAAGCATACATTTGATCCAGGATAACTGATCTTGGCATTTTTATTTTTATTTTTATTTTTATTTTTATTTTTATTTTTATTTTTATTTTTATTTTTATTTTTATTTTTATTTTTATTTTTATTTTTATTTTTATTTTTATTTTTATTTTTATTTTTATTTTTATTTTTATTTTTATTTTTATTTTTATTTTTATTTTTATTTTTATTTTTATTTTTATTTTTATTTTTATTTTTATTTCCACTCCTGAGACCAGCTCGTGGCGAGTTACAATTGTCCTTAGCTAAAACCCCAATAAAACCCCATTAAAATACAGGACTGAACCACTATAGCAGTTGGAATTCCAAGACATCTCCAGCCATCAGCTGGAGGGTGGTAACCCTTTGTGCTCTGTAGAGATTCCCCACTGTTACTCCGGATCTCCAGGTGACAGAGATCCCTTCTCCCAAAGAAATGGCCCCTTTGAACGGCGGATTCTATGCCATGAAACCCACTGAGGTCTCTCCCCTCCCTCCTTAGACCCTGCTGCCCAAATGTCCAGAGATTGCCATGTCTCTGACTCAGTCTCCTTGCCTGCCAGGTGTCCTCGGGCTGGTGGGCTCGGTGTGGTACGCCGTGGACGTCTACCTGGAGAGGGTCAGGCTCCTGTTACACAACGTGTTTGTGGGCGTCCATTACGACTTCGGTTGGTCCTGCTGGATGGGGATGGCAGGTGCCGCAGGAGGCTTCCTAGCGTCCGTCGTGTTGGCTTGCGGCTTTTACGCTGTCACGGGTTCGTATTTCTTTCGGCGGCATCTCGGGTGTCTATCTAGAACAGGGGTGGCCAAACAGTGGCTCTCCAGATGTCCGTGGACTATAATTCTCTTTACATCTGGAGAGCCACGGTTTGGCCACCCCTGACCTACAACACGGGATGAGCAGCAATCATGACACCCGCTGACACCTTCTCAGGTGCCTGCCATTTCTAGGAAATGACTGAGGCCAGGCAAGTTTTCAGATTGGCCCCTGGAAATCTGATCAGCCAGGTGGATTTTTTGGCAGCAGCTGCCACTGCACCATGAGGATCTTCACAGCATGATTGAAGCCACAGCCGCCATTTTGGTGCAGGCTCCGCCTCCTTTGGGAGCCATTTTGTGGCAGCCATTTTGGGGCTGCACCCAGTATGGCACGGTAAAATTCCAAAAGTGCTTTAATTCTTAAGAAACTGGGGGACACCCAATTCTATAATATCTTTCTCTAGAAGACTCAGAGCAGCTCACCAAAAATGCCAGTCCATTACCTGTCAGCAGCCTACAAACATTCTAACGATGCTCCACATCCTTCCGCAGAGATCCTCAAATCGCAATGGGGCTCCAAAATGGCTTCCAGATTCTCCCTGTCTCTGCTTTTGCCTCATCCCCAGGCAGAAAGGGGCTTTCAAGGTAAGAAGCAGCCCCTCAAACACTTGACACTCTCATTCTTCCATCCACAGCAGATGCAGCTTTCTCCCGGAGATCTCAGCGGTTCGCATTCCGTCCACGGGCGCCCCCCTGCAAGATGTATGCCGTCGCTTCTCGAGTGTGAAGCAGCCTAAGGATGCCCCCGTGGCAGCTGTCAGTACTAGGATCACTGATTGCATGGACCTGGCTAAGGAAGGAGGGCTAGATCTGCCTGCATTCTGTGCCTCCCCCTCCCTCCAGCAGCTGCGTAAGACAACAGTGCCATCTGCCCAGCACCGTGTATCAGTTGTGAGTCACTGATTGTTTGGACCTCTTCATTTAGGTAAGAAGGGAGGGCTAGATTTTGAGGCTGAACCCGTCATGTGCGTCCCTCCATTTTCCAGCAACTCCATAAGACAAGAGTGCTATCTTCCCAGCATCCCATGTTAATGGTCCATGCTGGGATCACTGATTGCATGGACCTTTTTTTTAAGCCAAGAAGGAAGGGCTAGGTTTTGAGCTTGCCTACATCTCGTGCATCCCTCCCTCAGCAACCTCCTATGACAAAAGTTCAACCCAGGACGCCCTGTCAGCTGCCTGTGCTGGGATCACTTATTGTTTGGACTTTTTCTTTGAACTGAAGAGGGAGGGCTAGGTTTGGACGTTGCCTGCAAGCCGGACAATGATCCTGCTTGTTATCAGTGCTTAATTAAGGTAAACCGGCTCAGTCACAAAAAAACACAGGGTGATCCGGCCGTTTCTGGTTTAATAGATCTCTGGACTCATCGCTGGCCAAGAGGCCCGTTTTCACAGGTATGTGCCTTTGAAATCAGGAAGGCCGCGCCGAGGGCTGCGATCCTTTCCTGGAACCTGGGCACGGAGATGGCTGGCAACGATCAGCAGGATCCCAGCGGAACAGGCACACGCCGTACCCCCTGCGGCCATCCAGTAGGCGTAGCCAAGTTCGTAAGTCACACCCGGAATGCCAAAGCTGACCTGGAGGGAAATAGAAACCGTGAAAGAACCGGGGACAGGCTATGCGTTGATCTACAGGTCATCTTTCCAGCCCGCCTTTCCTTGACGGGGCTCATGGGTCTCTCCTGCTAACGGATCCTCACAACAACCCTTTGAGGTAGGCTGGCTTAAGAAACGGCAGCTGGCCTAAAGTCAGTTCCAAGGTCATCCTGGCACAGTGGGAGTTTGAACTTGAGAGTGCTCTTCTGATGTTCTTACAAAGACCTCGGACTCTATGCCCTCCAAAGGAACTTCTGTTGCTTACGTTGGGGGGAATGTGCTGTTTTGTCATAACATTAAACCACAATGAGCTTTAGTCCGTGGACAGATCATACTTTTATTCATATGCATAATTCATTCACATACATATATGTACGTATGCGCTAATTCCTCTCATTGCTCGGTGTTTAATGCTAGCGATTGTTCTGGCCTGTGGGGACACAACACGGACAAGCGGCCAATTGTGGGGAGATGCACATTAATATTTAAGCAGGAGGGGGGAAGTTGTGCGTTTCCCTCTCCCCCGATCTAGAAGAATCTGTTTCCTTGCACAGCTAGTGATGCGGCCAGCGAATACCCGTGGGGCGGGGGCTTCTCAAGGGTTCTGTTTACATGAAAGAAAAACAATTAAAGCTGGAGGGAAGAGTGGCTGCATTTTTACGGGCGAGGAGCAAGGACGGAGGATCTAGGTCTGCCCCTCCATCCACGCTGGCTTTCCTGAAAGAATTTGGGAGCTACCCCTTGTTTAGGGCTGCCTAACTGTTTCCCTTTGCCCATAAGGCTGGGAGTTCGATCCCAGCAGCCGGCTCAAGGTTGACTCAGCCTTCCATCCTTCCGAGGTCGGTAAAATGAGTACCCAGCTTGCTGGGGGGTAAACGGTAATGACTGGGGAAGGCACTGGCAAACCACCCCGTATTGAGTCTGCCATGAAAACGCTGGAGGGCGTCACCCCAAGGGTCAGACATGACTCGGTGCTTGCACAGGGGATACCTTTACCTTTACCTTTAACTGTTTCCCTAGGAAGTCAGATTTACCTCTAGTTTGTACTTCTGCACAGTGTCGATCCCGTACCACAGGACAGCGACGGCACCAGCTAGACCTGTGAAAGAGAGAGAGCTGCACGTGAGGATCGCCATACTTCCTCACCCCTCCCAGTACCTTTGATCACCCCAAGGCAGACAGAATTTTAGTTTAGGGGTGGAGTGTTTTGTGGCTTGAAGAAGCACTGGGGCTTGACCAAGAAAGCAGCTTACAATTGCCTTCCCTTCCTTAGCAATGTATGCGTTGGTTTTTTAATTTTATCAAAGTCTTCCCAGAGCCACAGCCCCATCAAAAACCCCAAGGCCATGTTTACCTCCTAGGAGGAAGAAGCTCCCAGCAGCAAGGGAAAACTTGTGTTTCCGAGGGACTTTGTCACGGATCAGGTTGGTGCACTGCATCCCGGCAATTAAAAGGGGCAGGGCAGCAAGGGTCAGGAGGCCGGAGAGGATGACCAAGACCCGGGTGACCACCAGGATAGCTGCAAAGAGGGAGGGACAGGATCATGACACTCAGGGAAAGAAAACACCACCGTTGGCCTAGCCGACGAATTCTGCATTAGTCCCATGTTGCCATTTTTGTCCTTGTGGCTTGCTTCTTTTTGGGGGGGAGGACACAATCGATATCTACATACTATGCATTATACTCAATAGCCAGTAAATAAATGAAACCTAATCAACTTCCTTTTATAATTGTTCTCAGAAGGAACCACAGTCCTGATGCAAATTATTCTGTCCTAGGTAACGAGAGCTGGCCATGACCCCTTTCTGTAGTTCCCATGTTGCCTGGAGCCTTTGAGGAAGGGTGGCATATAAATCCATAGATAAATTAAATTCAATATGAAAACTAGCAGCCTCATTTCCTGGTTTTGTCTAATCAATGCAGCGCTGCCATTTGCTTGTTGCATTTCAAAACTAATGATCCCATTCCAGATGTGAGGACAGCCAACCCACACACCCACATTGCACAGATCCCTTTTTCCTTACCGGGGTGTTCACTCATATAGGAGATGGGAATATCACACGTCCAGAGGTTGGCTACGTTGTCAAATATGCACTCACTCCAGTGGCCCCGGCATCGGATGCTCAAGCCCACGGAAGACAGAAGATCCTTGGCGTCTTGCTGCATGAGAAAAATGCGTTACTCAGGAATAGGTCGGCACTGGCTTTCTGTCCCACCATCCCACCGTTCAGTGTTTTTAATTTAAAAGCAAACTTTAAAATGCAAAACATTTCCATTTTAAGAAAGATCATTTGGGGCTCTTTTAGAACTAAAATTTCAAAGTGACAGGTTGTAGGCTTGCTGGCTCAGGATGGCGAAAATGGCTGGAGATTTGGGAGGTGGAGCCATAGGCAGGAGGGTATGAAGCTATAAAGTCCACCCTACAAAGGAGTCATTTTCTCCGGGGAACTGATATCTGTCCTCGTGGGATCAGTTGTAAAATGGGGTGGTCTCCAGGCTCGACCTGGCAGTTAGCAACCACACCCTAAAGGGTTTTTAAAATTAAAACAATGCTTTGGTGACTCTAAAAATCCTCATTTTGCTACTGTTCAGAGAGCAGTGGAAAAAGGGTATAAATAACCCAGCTCTTCTCTTAAGACGATGTTATTTATCTGAGGAAATGGCGTTTGAAAAGCATAAGGAAGCTGGTTTTACGCAATTTGGATGATCCTAAACCTCACCCTTCACAAAATGTTAGAAAGCACACCGATCCTCAGTCTTGCTGAGAGGATTCTAGAAGGTTCTGTTCGTTAGGAGGCGTCTCCATTAATTTATTTGAAACTCAACTTGGAAACGTGGCAAACCTCCTAGTCAGGAAGGCCAAGGGTAGCCCAGCCCTGACAATTTGGCCTGGACAGTGTGATAAACAACAGTTGCGCATGCGAAAGGCACTCTTGGAGTAAACTGAGATGGTGCCTCTCTTTTTCGAGTGGTCAGAAAGAGTTTTGACCTTTCCATGAGTACAGCAAACGGCACTTCTCGATAACAATATATTTCTCAGGGCTTAGCGTCCCCCGTGGTGAAGGTGACATTTTCTCTTTTTGTCGTCTGCTCAGCCCAAGTATTTCTTCGGTCCCTACCATCCCGTTCTCCTCAGGAGGAAAAGGGGAAGCGTTGAGGTTTGTTGGAAGACCCAGGAGGTTCAAGGATAAGAAATGCGGGGAAATAGCCTCATCTACCCAATGTGGTAAGAGCCTCTTGTGGCACAGAGTGGTAAGGCAGCAGACATGCAGTCTGAAAGCTCTGCCCATGAGGCTGGGAGTTCGATCCCAGCAGCCGGCTCAAGGTCGACTCAGCCTCCCATCCTTCCGAGGTCGGTAAAATGAGTACCCAGCTTGTTGGGGGGTAAACGGTAACGACTGGGGAAGGCCCTGGCAAACCACCCCGTATTGAGTCTGCCATGAAAACGCTGGAGGGCATCACCCCAAGGTTGTCACGAGAGACCCAACCATGCTGATGTTAGCTCCTTGGAAACGGGACGGCATACAACGTAGTTGACCAAGAGAAAGGCGAATTCTTACCTTCCAGCAATCTGACCCGGCGCACAGGGCAAGGAGCAGGAGGCCCGAGACCCCTAATGCCATTGCCGACACATCTGCAGCTACGGCCGGTGCTGTGGTTTCCATTCCCCTTCCAGCGAGAACTTTTCTTTAGCAAAAACCTTGAAGTCCTGTTCCTCAGCGGCTCACCGGTAGGTGAATGGCTGTTTCAAGCCAAAGGGGCTCCTGATGGGAACTCGGAAAAGGTCAGCATGTTCCCTCTTGCGGGAGCCAAAAGAACATGTTTTTACAACCATGCTCGAGAAGGATTCTGCCGTGTGATTTTGCCGTTCGTGTCATTTGGCGCTAAGACTTCAAGCCATGATTAGATGGGTACTTGTACTGTGCTGAGCATCACAGCAGTCTTATAGGGTCAAACCGGGGCCCATCCGGTCCTGCATTCTGCTCCAAACAGAGCCATGCTGGGCCCAGGAGAGAACTGGGCCTCGTGGCTTGTCCCTGGCAGGCGATATACTGCCTCTGTACAGTGAGGCTCCATCACAGCCATTAGACTTTAACAGACCCGTTTTCCACAAATACATCTAATTCTTTTCCCTTCGTTGACTTCCTTTTCCCTTCGTTGACTTAAGTTAGTGGTTGTTTCTACGTCTTGTGCCGGAGAGCTCCAGGGATGTTATGTGAAGGACTTCACTTTGTTGTGAACGTCATCAAAGTAGCCAAGCAAGGATGCAGCAGCGTATTTCTGAGCAGGATGCAATGGAATCTGAAATTGAACTGGGAGAGAGAGAGAGAGAGGGGCTCCTAATTTGTCTCAATGCTTGTGGAACTCAGCATTTCCCCACGGCTTTTCAGAACAAATTCCAGTTAATGTGTGTAGCATTTTTCTCGAGACCAGGTTGGTTGCAGTGGTTAGGAACGCAGACTTCTAATCTGGCAAAGCCGGGTTTGATTCCCCGTTCCCCCACATGCAGCCAGCTGGGTGACCTTGGGCTTGCCATGGCACTGATAAAACTGTTCTGACCGAGCAGTGATATCAGGGCTCTCTCAGCCTCCCCTACCTAATAAACATATTAGCCACAGTGAATAGGTGGAACACTCTGTCTGATGCCTGTAGGACTTCTGGGGTTCTGGCCTCGCTGGTGGACCTCCAGATGACCCCTGGGTTTGGAGCACCGTGTGACACAAAGTGCTGGACATAAATGGGCCATTGGCCTGATCCAAAATGGCTTCTGTTATGTTAAGTCTGGGGCAGGGCAGCTCTGCATTCTTGATGCTTGGGGGCAACAGGAGGGGGGCTTCTGGAGTTCTACCCCTACTGAGGGACCTCCTGAGGGCATCTATATTTCAGGCACTGTGTGGCACAGAATAAATTACAAGACAGGACATTGGCCCGATCCCATATGGCTCCTCTTCTGTTCTTAAGCCAGCTTCTCTGTTAGGCGAGCCTACGACTCTCTGTTGTCCCCCCAGCCCCCACCTGAGCCAAGCAGGCCTTGCTGGCACCACAAGGGCCACTTGACTGAACCCGCTTCTGGCTGCCAGTGGCCCTCCAGGGCCTCCGTCCTCCGGGAAGTCCGCCAGGGAGCTAAACGGCCAATCCGCTCCTGCTTGCGGCTCTTTCAGAGAAGCCAGACAGCAGCCAGAACCCCGGGCAGCATCCTTCCCCTGCAAACTCCCCTCCCCTCTCCCCATAAGCATACCTGGGCAGTTCTCATCCGCAGAGCCCCCTGCTTTCCCTCCGCGGAGATCTCTTCCTGCTCGCCTCACTTTCAGCCTCCTGCTTTAAGGCCGGGCAGCAGAGATGGAGATAGAAGGCGGCTTCGGCTGCTGCTGCTGCTGTTGCTGCAGAGCCAGGGAGAAAGCGGCGATCCAAGATGCCTGGTGACATCACCCCGCCAGCCTCCTCCCCAGCCGGAACACAGACGCCCTGTGCGAGGGAGGGGGGAGAGCGCCGGGGAGCTGCGGAAGGAGATCTCCCCGTCACCTGCCGCAGGGAAGCCGCTCGCCCAGGGAGAACGACGAGGCTGGCGACAAGAGAAGGATGCTCCAGCCACTGTTGTAGGACAGGTAAACCACCGCTTCCTGCAGCAAGGCTGCTCGCAGAGCACCTGGCCAGCAGCATCCTGGGTACCAGGGCCTCTGGGCAGGGATGCAGCCAAGGAGGGGATGCTCGAGGGAGGGAGGGAGAGATGGCCCAGCCTTTTGGCTCTGCCCATGGAGGAGGGAAGACAGGACGTGTGAGCAGGGACCTGCCAGCCCATACTGTGGAGTTTTGCCTTTCCGGCATGAGTGGCCATGATAGAGGATTTCCCCGAGACGGGAGTGATCCGTTAAGGCCGTCGCTTCCAGGGGTCCATCATGTTCTCAGCTCCGTCGCCTAGATTATCGGTCATTCGAACCAAAGTAAGGCGCTAGTCCTTTTGATTGCGAGGGAAAGAGGAGGGCAATCTTGGGGGGGGGGATGTCTTATGTGTGAAAATGTTTGTGCCTCTTTCAAGGAAACGAATCCGATGATAATCGGAGAGGAGTGACAGGCATAAAACCATCCAGGAATTTAAAAAATAGACATGCACGGTTGCACATGGCACTTCGTGACTCCTCTGGGACTTCGTGACCAGGCCCCCACTTTGCGGTCTTCCCACCCATGACTGCAAAAGTGTTGGAGTGCTCGACTTTAAAAATATTAAGGCATGTGATTAAATGCAGCCCGTATTTCAGATTTAGATTGTTTGCGGTTGTGTGTTTTGACTCGGCGTCTTGTATTCTCGACATATCATCTCCCACGCTCGCAGACGTGCACAGCCCGCCGAAAGTTGTGTTCAAACTCTTCTGATGGTACCAGCGGGCCGTTAGGAACAGTCTGACACACACAACAGGTTGCGATGAAGTGGTACAGTCGTGAAGTGGGAGAAAGGGCTGTACCACTTCAGGTGGAAGATCAAAGATTTTAACGTTTCCCTGCGGGGTTCTTAAAAAAATCCACAATTGCAAGCAGAAAACAAGCACGCCGGTAGAAAGCGTTGCTGGAACCTTTTTTCCCTGAGGCTATCGTTTTCAGCTTGCGGGGAGTTCCTAATCCAAAGCAGACTCGCGGTTTATAGTATGAAACGGGTGCCGCTCTGTTCACTCTCCTCCGCTGCACATCTAGACCGAATCTGAAGTTCTCCCTGGGTTCTGGCTCTATTAGAAACCGCAGACGATTCTGAACGATGTTTCCTTCCTCGTAGGAAAACCCGCCATGATCCCTCCCACCACGACCACGCCTTCCAGCGATGTGCTCTTCCCTAGCCTTTCTGCTCAGGACCTGTGGCGGACGCAAGTGATGGGCTACGCTGGGTCCGTCACCCGCCACATCAGCCACCGGGCCAACAACTTCAAGCGGCACCCAAAGAGGCGGAAACACATCCGGCCGTCCCCTCCGCCTCCCCCCAACACCCCCTGCCCCATCGAACGGATCCACTTTGGGGAGCTCCCCCCGCAGAGGTCCTTCCTGGAACTGTTGTTCAACGGATTCATCCTTTTTGGGATCGAGTTCAGCTACGCCATGGAAACCGCCTACGTGACTCCGGTGCTGCTTCAGATGGGCTTGCCGGATCAGCTCTACGGCATGGTTTGGTTCATCAGCCCCATTCTAGGTAGGTGGTTCTGGGGCCTCCGCAGACAGAAAGGTTATTTGCCCAGGTGGAAATGGGCAGGGCTCACGTCCATCACAGCTGACGTGGCTTAGGAGAAATGCCAACATTCTGAAGCTGCTGCCTGCTGAGTCAGACATAGTATTGCCTACTCTGGCTGACAGCGTCTGTGACATCAGGCATGGATCCCTTTTCCCAGGGGTAGTCAAACTGCGGCCCTCCAGATGTCCATGGACTACAATTCCCAGGAGCCCCTGCCAGCGAATGCTGGCAGGGGCTTCTGGGAATTGTAGTCCATGGACATCTGGAGGGCCGCAGTTTGACTACCCCTGCCTTTTCCTAACCTTGATTACTGCACGGAAGATGCTGGCAATTGAACTTGGTGTCTTCCGCATACCAGGAGAGGATTTTCACCTTTGAATTCTGGCCCCTTCCAATGAAGAAGGGGAAAAGTTGGTTTTCTGGCCCCTGCTTTTCACTGCCCAAAGGAGAATCAAAGCGTCTTACAACCCTCTTTCTCTCCCTGTAACAGACGTCCTGTGAGGTACGTGAAGCTGAGAGAGCTCTGAAAGAACTGCTCTGTGAGAACAGCTCTTAGAGAACTCGGACTGGGTCACCTTGCTGGCTGCATGTGGAGGAGCAGGGAATCCAAACCCAGTTGGCCAAATTAGAAGCCACCACTTTTAACCATCACAATGGCATAGAAGGTGTCATCTCCATGTTACAGTTCTCCGGCACAAGTGCTGAGAGCCACAGGTCTCTCAGAACATTCATTCCCGCAGCACGCCACCCCACATCTGAAGTGATTCAGTCCAGGCATAGATTGGCTACTTCAGTGACTCAAGGGTCCCCATGCTCATTTATTTCAAACTCTCCCCAGTCAGATGGTGGTGGATGTTGCTGCTCATTCCGTTGCTTCCTCTCCTTTCAGGTTTCCTGCTGCAGCCCTTGCTGGGGGCCTGGAGCGACAGATGCACTTCCCCCTTTGGTAGAAGGAGACCTTTCATCTTGGTCCTGGCTATCGGTAATGTTTTTAATTTTCTCTCTGCCAAGGCAGCTCAGCCTGAGCAGGCTGACGTAGAAATAGCTACCCCAAGTGAAAAATGTCACGTAATGACCAAAATCAACATCAATATAATCAGTTATGAAACAAAGTCTTATATATTTGCTTGAGCCCTGATATTACTCAGGAAGAATTTGTTCTTATATGCCACTTTCCTCTACCCGAACGAGTCTCAAAGCGGCCTATAATCACCTCCCCTTTGATCTCCCCACAACAGACACCCTGTGAGGGAGGTGAGGCTGAGAGAGCCCTGATATTACTGAAGAAGAAGAGTTGGTTCTTATATGCCACTTTTCTCTACCTGAAGGAATCTCAAAGCGGCTTACAATGGCCTTCCCTTTCCTCTCCCCACAACAGACACCCTGTGAGGTGGGTGTGGCTGAGAGAGCCCTGATATTATGGCTTAGTCAGAACAGCTTTACCAGTGCTGTGACTAGCCGAAGGTCACCCAGCTGGCTGCATGTGGGGGGAGTCAAACCCAGCTCTCCGGAAGAGAAGCTGCCACTCTGAACCACCAAACCAAGCTGGCTCCATATCTTCTACTAGACATAGTTTTGTTTGACTAAAGAATGATTCATATTAAAGGAGAAGCATTAGTGATGTGAAGCCCCCCTGTGCCCTCTGAAAGAAAGTAAACAGTTCAGCCATTTCAGATTGCAGGCAAGCGAATTACAAGTTTTGAGAGAGTCCATGTGTGAAAAAGACCCCGCAAGTAGAAACCTAGTTCACCAGGGTGAAAATTCTTGGGTTTTTTTTTTTAATCGAAACTCCAAAACAGAATATAAACAGAAAAAAATTCTGGTCTCTCTCCATATATACGGTGGTAATTTTCTGCTTAAAAATATAGCCGCTGTTACTGTATGGAAGACTGAGAAAACTCCATTGCTAGTTGCACTATCGATGACCAGCCGTTCTTAGGGTGGACACTGTATTATCGATTCTCCATCCGGCCTGACCGGGCTCCTTCCTCGCAGGGGCCTTGCTGGGGCTCTCGTTGATGCTGAACGGCAGGGATATCGGGATTGCTTTGACTGACACGGCGAACGAACACAAGTGGGGGATCACGCTCACCATCTGTGGGGTCATCCTGATGGACTTCTGTGCCGATTCCGCGGACAATCCTAGCCATGCCTACATGATGGACGTGTGTAGCCCTTCGGATCAAGACCGAGGACTCAATATGCATGCCTTGCTAGCGGGTGAGCCTCTGACAGCTGCCTGTCTTTCTTCCTCGAGACCGTCTTAAGCTGGTCTCTGGAGAGGCAGCAGACAGATTTTCTAAATTATTCACTTGTCTAGCATCTCTCTCTGTTTGTCTGTCTATCCTCTATATATCTGTTTCTGTCTCTCATCGATCTATCAGCTTTGTCTATCATCTATCTATCTGCCTGTCTGCATACCATCTATCATCAGTTTGTCTGACTGTCCGTCCGTCCGTCCATCCATCCATCCATCCATCCATCCATCCATGTCTGTCTGTACCTTTCTCAACTTTTTAACCATTCAGAAACCCCTAAGACAGGGGTAGTCAACCTGTGGTCCTCCAGATGTCCATGGACGACAATTCCTATGAGCCCCCACCAGCAAATGCTGGCAGGGGCTCATGGGATTTGTAGTCCATGGACATAAGGAGGACCACAGGTTGACTACCCCTGCCCTAAAACATTCTTCAGGCTTCCAGAAATCCCAGAATTGACACCATCACGTGGCGTATGGTTGGGAAGCATAACTGTGTACACTCCCCCACTGGAGCCCTTCCCCTTCCCATCCACCCCCCCAAAAAAGTAGCCATTTCGGGAGGGAGTAGGTAGGTCGACATGACCATATATCACCCAATAAATGTTTAACGAATTTAAATATATAATTCCCACCCATTCAGGAAAGGACCACTTTGGAAGGGTGGACACCATGGCCAACCACCTTGGTTAAGGCCTTGCCTTTGAAACCCTACCGGTCTGCCCTGCCGACTCCAATATGGCAGCCCTTCCCCCCCACCCACCCTCAGAACCACTTGAACGGCCTCCTCCTCCCTGGGGGGAGACCCTCAGCCCTGTTCTCCACTTCCCTCCCAAGGTCTCGGGGGCGGCTTCGGCTACGTCGTCGGAGGCATCAACTGGGACAAGACGGGCTTCGGCCGAGCGGCCGGGGGCCAGCTCCGCGTCATCTACATTTTCACCTCCATCGCGTTGACCATCGCGACCGCCCTGACGCTGGTCAGCATTCCCGAAAGGCCCCTGCCGACCTTCGGCAAGAGGAAGAAGGTCATGAAGAGCCCCAGCCTGCCCCTCCCTCCGTCTCCGCCCCTCCTTTTCGAGGACTGTGCCGGCGAGGACCTCGGCTCGCAGCACTCGGTCCACCTGTACGCCAGCTTCACCAGCCCCGTGTCCCCGCTCAGCCCCCTCACGCCGAAATACGGCAGCCTCATCAGCCGGGACAATTCCCTGACGGGCCTCAGCGACTTCGCCTCCTCGTTCGGGGCCTCCAACATCGACAGCGTGCTGATCGACTGCTTCACGGCGGGGCACGACGGCTACTTGGCCATCCCCGCCAGCCTGCCTCGCCAAGCCTTAAGCGTGAGCTTCCCCAGGGCTCCCGAGGGGTTCTACGGCCACGAAAACACGGCTTTGGACCCGAGGGAGAGTGCCGGGACTCCGGGGCCAGACGGAGAGGGACTGAGGGTGGGTTCCTTGGATGCCGTCAAGCCCCGATCTTCAGGGATTCTGAAAAGGCCACAGACTCTGGCTATCCCTGATATCGTCACGGGCCAGATTCCGGAGACCAGCAGGAGACGGAACGTCACCTTCAGCCAGCAGGTGAGTGAAGGAGAAAGGGGGGATGGCTCTGGTATTGTCCAGGAGAGGCCAAGGGGTGGTTCTCCGGAGGTCCATGGACTGCAATTCCCATGAGTCCCTGCCAGCATGTGCCGATAGGGGCTCATGGGAATTGTAGTCCGTGGAATCTAAGCAAGGACAGTGCTTGGGTGAGAGACCACCAAGGCAGGTTCTGCAGAGGAAGGCAAGGACCAACCATCTCTGCATCCTACTTGTGTTGAAAGCCCCTTGCTGGGGTCTCCAGAGGTCAGTTGCTGACACCCAGGACACACACATGTGTTTATTTAGAACATTTTTCAAGCCTGCACTTGCTCAAGAAAGAACCAAAGCAACTCTTTGCTGAAGCTCTCTGCTTCTGCCTAGTGGTGGGAAGGGCCGAAGCCGGCTTGTGGGAGGAACCCTGCGCGATTTTCAAGGCAAAAGACACTGGCGGTCGCATTTCCTTCCAGGCGCGTCTGTCCTGCCGCAAACTCATTAAGCGGAAGGAGCAGTGACTCCTGCCCTTTGGGACCTGTGGGGCCGTCGGTGCTGACCACATCAATGCGCCATCCAGTGCCATTTGAACATAGGGGGGGCTGCATGGGGGGGTCTACACTGGTGTCCCAGTCATGTTTTGTGGTGCAGGTGGCGAACATTCTGCTGAACGGGGTGAAGTACGAGAGCGAGCTGAACGGATCAAGCGAATTCTGCGAGCAGCCGCTGTCCATGAGGCTCCTGTGCGCCACCATCTGCCACATGCCCAAGGCCCTGCGCAGTCTCTGCATCAATCACTTCCTAGGTAAACTTCCTAGGTGGGAGGCAGGCTCGTTGCCTACGACAGTCCAGGGTCGCTGCAGTTCTGGATTGGGACTGGCTCGTTTACCTAGTGAGCTCTGTGGCCCAGCCAGGATCTGAACACAGATCTCCCCAGGCCTCCTTCAACATGTGGGCCACTGATTTTTTTCACCCGTGAGCCAGCGTGGCTTTATGTCGCTTTATGGTGCCCCAGCGACAGGCAGCATGGTGTAGTGGTTAAGAGCAGCGGACTCTAACTTGGAGAACCAGTGTGATTCCCCACTCCTCTCTTAGAGCTGTTCTTGCAGAGCAGTTCTCTCAGAGCTCTCTCAGCCCCGCCTACCCCACAGGGCGGTGCATGGGGAGAGGAAGGGAAAGGTGCTTGGATGCTGCTTTGATTGGGTCAAGAAAAGCGGGATGTAATAAAACCCTTTTCTTCTCTGCATTCCTGCCCTTGATTTTCTCTAGTTTGGTGTAGTGGTTAAGAGAGATGGAGTCTAAACTGGAGAGCCAGTCCTCCCCATGAAGCCTGCTGGGTGGCCTTGGGCCAGACACAGTTCTCTCCGAACTCTCTCCGCCCCACCCACCTCACAAGGCGCCTGTTGTGGGAGGGAGAGGGAGGAAGGAGACTGCAAGCCATTTTGAGAGGGGGTAGAAAAGCCAGGTCTCTTCTCCCTTTGATTGTCCCATTCATTTACTGCGGTAACAGCTCACAACGAATACTCTCCCTCCTTGCCACAACAACCCTGTGGAGTTGGGCCAGGCTGAGAGGGTGGGGCTGGCCCAAGGCCACCCAGCAAGCTCCCATGGAAGAGTGCGTGAGGATTCAAACCCGCGCCTAGTCTGACCACCAGAAGGCCACATGGTCCCGACTCATATTCTCCCCATCTTTCGGTCTCCCCTCTAGGCTGGCTCTCCTTTGAGGGCATGCTTCTCTTCTACACAGACTTCATGGGGGAAGTGGTCTTTCAAGGGGACCCCAAAGCACCTCACAATTCGGAAGACTATCAGAAGTACAACGCCGGAGTAACCATGGGGTGCTGGGGGATGTGCATCTATGCATTCAGCGCGGCCTTCTATTCTGGTATGAAAACGACTCCTGCATTTCTCCCTGGTCCTCCAAGGGGCACCAGGGGAGAGCTTCTCCGGCTGGGTTCTGTGAAGGCTGACTCTGTGAAGGCTCAAGGGGGTGGCAGGTGACAGGGTTGTGAGTGTCCTGCACAGTGCAGGGGGCTGGACTAGATGAACCAGGAGGTCCCTTCCAACTCTATATTGAGGATGGAGCAGAGTTGTTCTCTCTTGCCCCGGGGGGACGGACCAGAATGAATGGGATGAAATTAATTCAAAAGAAATTCCATCTAAACATCCGGAAGAAGTTCCTGACAGTCAGAGTGGTTTCTCAGTGGAACAGGCTTCCTCGGGAGGTGGTGGGTCCTCCATCGTTGGAGATCTTTAAACAGAGGCTGGATAGCCATCTGACCGAGAGGCTGATTCTGTGAAGGCTCAAGGGGGTGGCAGGTGACAGTGGGTGAGTGATACGGTCGTGAGTGTCCTGCACAGTGCAGGGGGCTGGACTAGATGACCCAGGAGGTCCCTCCCAACACCAAGAGTCACGAGAAGCGAGACGGGTCCCCCCAATTCTGCCAAGCTGATTCCCCACGCCTTGTCCTTGCTTTCTTTTGCAGCCTCCCTGGAGAAGCTGGAGGAGTACTTCAGCATCCGCACACTTTACTTCATAGCGTATCTGGCCTTCGGGCTCGGCACCGGCCTGGCGACGTTGTCCAGGAACATCTATGTGATTTTATCGCTATGCATCACTTACGGTATTTTGTTCTCTACCCTCTGCACACTTCCGTACTCTCTGCTCTGCGACTACTACCAGAGCAAAAAGGTTAGTTTTCCAATGGGCATCAGCAACAGATGCTTTAAACCAGGGGTAGTCAACCTGTGGTCCTCCAGATGTCCATGGACTACAATTCCCACGAGCCCCTGCCAGCACTTGCTGGCAGGGGCTCATGGGAATTGTAGTCCATGGACATCTGGAGGACCACAGGTTGACTACCCCTGCTTTAAACCCAACACCCTGTTCCGTGTTTGGGGGAGATTTCCCAATCCTGCACATTTTTTTTTTAAAAAGGAGGGGTGGGATCACCCTCCAAACAGCCTTATAGGAATGGAGCATGCTCCAAGACGGATGTTATGTTGAGGATAGACTCAGGTGGGTTGGTCTGAAGGAGTAGAACAAAGTTTTGGAGTCCGGGGTCACCTTTAAGCCTCAAAAAGTTTTATTTGAAGTATAACCTTTCGGGTGCGTATCCGAAGAAGCTTGCATGCAGGTTAAGGCTTGGTTGGTCATAAAGGTGCCAAATTTTGTTATAATGTTGAGGGTATGTGCCCAGCACTTAACAGATGGGAAAGGAGAGAGGGAGAGAGGGGGGGGAAGTGAGGGGTGGGATGGACAACTGAGCTAAAAAAAGTTTATAAAAAGGGTCCCCAAATCTTTTTGAATTACTGGCACCTCTGGAACTCTGAAACGGTAGATGAAACAGACTGCTGGATTAGGTGCCTTTTCCTTTTGGTCTGATCCAGCAAAACTAGGGGCTGCCAACCTCCCAGTGGCACCTGGAGATCTCAGGCTATTACAGTGGATCTCTAGACAACCAAGCTCAGTTCTCCGGGAGAAAAGTCCAAACATAAAAAGAATCAACTGGCAAGAAGAAGCGTTATCTTCTTCAAATTTATTGAATGCATAAGCAACCAGAACGGGGTCCCAGGTATTTCTGATTCTTCCTCAGTGGCCGCAAATTTTAGTCTAAAGCAAAGCAACATTGTACAAGATAAATCAACAAGCAATGCTTTCATATATAATGCAAGATCGCAAGACCCATAAATAACCAACCTTAATACTTTAACAATCGCTATCAATTTCAATTGCAAAAGCATCTCACAGAGGCTCTCCAGTAAAGAGGTCACTTCCTCAATTGTGCCCGACTGAGGAAGAATCAGAAAGTGGGACTGAATACCCGGGAACCCGTTCTGATTGCTTATACATTCGATACATTAGAAGAAGATACTGCTTCTTCTTGCCAATTGATTTCGTTGATGTTTGGAGGTAATTTCTTGTGAAATCAAAGGTGTTTTGTTTGTTTGCAAGACCTGGCAGGGCTAGAACAGGGCTGGCTGGACTCCTCCTCACCCGTGTCCCCCCTCCCCGCTGCCTTCCCTCTCTCCACACAGTTTGCCGGATCCCACGAGGAGGGCACGAAGCGCGGGATGGGGGTGGACATCTCCCTCCTGAGCTGCCAGTATTTCCTTGCGCAGATCCTGGTCTCCGTGGTGATGGGGCCGTTGACCTCCCTGGTGGGCAGCGCCAACGGGGTAATGTACTTTGCCAGCCTGGTGGCCTTTGTCGGCTGCCTCTACTCCTCGCTCTGCGTCATCTACGAGATCTCCCCGGGCGAGGAGCTGGCCGAGGAACAGCAGCCACTCTTGGCCAGTGCCTGAGGTCGGGGGAGATGCCCGGCTGTGCCACAAGCCATGCCCTTTGCCACCTGAGTGCCGCGCCAGGAGAGAGAAGGAGGAAGGAAGAAGAGTCGCCAGAATGTGAAACAGAATAAAAGTCAGACACAGAGGCTGTGGGGTCTTTTTGACTGATGTGTGTGTGTGTGGGGAGGGGGGCTTGCTGGAGGGACCCCGTGGGCCACTCTGACTTCCCCGACCAGGAAGAAAAGAACAGCTGTTTTTTTTAATACTTCTGCCCCAGAGCGGCTTACAAGCACCGTTCCTCTCCCCACAATAGACACCCTGTGAGGTAGTTGGGGCTGAGAGAGCACTGAGAGAACTGCTCTGTGAGAAGAGCTCTAAGAGAACTGTGACAGGTCCAAGGTCCCCGGACTGGCTGCACGGACAGGAGTGGGGAATCAAATTCCAGATTAGAGGCTGCCGTTCTTAGCCACTACACTGCTTTGGCTCTCAAACAACCCTGGAGGAAGCACCCAGGGGCAGCTTGTGTGATTCTGAAGGCCCTAGAATCACTGCCACCTCTGCTGCTTCAGTTGCCACCTTCGAGGGAGAACCTGGAGATCTCTTCCTATTACAACTGATGATCAGCTTCTTGGGAGGGAGGACTTTGTGGCATCCAGCCCTGCTGAGGACCCTCCCAGACCCCACCCATTAATCCTCCAGGTATTTCCCAACCCAGAGCTGGCAACCCTGTGCCCCGGCCCTCCCGGGGCTGACAGACCAAAGGCCTGGCTTCCTAAGGCCACCTATTGGCTCTGGGATTTGAATCGGGCCCTTCCCTGCTCACGTCTTCAGAGCCCAAGGTCACCCAGCTGGCTGCACGTGGAGGAGCGGGGAATCCAACCCGACTCGCCAGATTAGAAGCCGCCGCTCTTAAACACAACACCATGCCAGGTCTCTAAGATTTTTCACATCCCTTTCGACAGGATCCTTTTAGCTGAAGAGGCTCAGCTAAAATGGAACTTGGGACTTTTGGCATGTTGAACAGATGTTCTATCACTGGGTTCAGCCAGCTGGTCTTTCTTGAAGGGAGACCGCTCAACTCCCTTTGTTGGGGAAGGTCATTCCTAATGAGGTTTCCAAGGGCTGCCCCATAGGCTTTAGGGGGGGGGGGAACCTTGTACATCACCACTCAGGGATGCCAGCCTCCAGGTGGAACCTGGGGATCCCCCCCTTTACAACTCACCTCCAGGCCACAGAGATCAGTTCCCCTGGGGGAAACGGCTGCTTGGCAGGAGGTGGAGCTCCCCGCCCACTCCCGGCTCCATCCCCAAAGTCTCCAGGTATTTCCCAACCCAGAGCTGGGAACCCTCCTCCCAATCTCGGGCAGCTGGTTTAAACGATCCCCCGATGCTTACATCACTGTTAGCCACTCGCCTCCCGCTGAGAACGGCGACCCCAGCAAGGAGCTTCCAGGGCACGAGGGAATCAGAAATGGTTGGCTGTTGCCTTCCACGGCGATCTCCCATCCCAGTACCGGCGCTGCGTAGCGGTTTAGTCAAGCTGCAGCCGGATCAGGCTGCCCCCGCAGGGTTTTCCTGGCAAGAGGCGTTCCGAGGGTGGCCTCTGCGGAGGGAAGGGGGAAGGGTCTCCCATCCAAACGCTCACCGCGGCCGACCCAGCTTAGCTTCCGATATCGCGCTAGGCGCCCCCGCTCCGCCTCCCTTTGATGGTCCTCGCGCTCCTCCAAGAACAGCCACGGGAACGAAGCCTCCCTTGCCAATGTTCCAAACGGAGCGCTCATCAAAGGCAGCAAGCCCCGCCCACTCCGCCTTCCGCCCCGCCTTCCCCGCCGGCTAAAAACCTTCCGCTTCGCGCCTGCGTCCGGCAATCCCTGATTGGCTCCGGCCCGCGGCGTTCTTGAGGCATCTGGTGACCAATGCCGAAGCAGGAAGGGGGCGTGGCTGACAGCCTGCTCTGTCCGGGCTCGGACCGCTGTCTCAATGGGAGGCGCCGCGTCAGGTGAGTCTCCGCGTTCCATAAGTACGATTCGAGAATCGGCGCGTGCAGGTGCATGGAGCTACTGGGGAGGGAGTCCCTTTCGCTATAGGGGAGCAGAGGCTGAAGACGTCTCCTCCCCCAGCCCGCCCTCCGCTTTTGATTTTCTGCCTTTCCTCTGGTCCTCTGGATGCATTCCAGCAGCCCACCTGCACGTTAGATCTCCACAGGTGAAACGGCAGGATCTGGGGTCGGAGTCCGGGATGCACCAGTCACGATTTCCAGGGTGCAACTTTGGAGAGTTGACAGCTTCCTTTGTGGGATATGGATAGGAAGTTTTGACGCTCGAAGGTCATATCCTGGAAATCTTCAAGGGGTAAGCGTGCGGGTCTGAAGCGGCAGGACACAACCTGAGGCCCACTGAAGACCAACAGAATCAAAGTCTGAACCTTGCTCTTCTACCCTGCTCATCTTGTTCGACTCTTATAGCCACATTCCTTACAATCCTCTCTTCTTTTTAAATTTATTTTATTTGGGACAATGTGACTGTAGTGGGATGTTAGCAATATGTAATGTCATTTAACTCTCTGGTCTCAGGACAAGACATAGCTTGTCACTTACAGGGATGGTTCCACAATTGGGTGGCGACGGATGGGGCCAGCAACAGCTGGGAACATGTGGGCCATTAATTAATAACGTGGACAGTTTTATTTCTCCAATGTTTTTGTGAACTACAGCTGAATTCAAAAGGACAGATTGTCTGTTTTGGCAAAGAATGATCCTATGGCATCATACGGCTAAATTTGGATATTGTGACACAGTTTATTTATTGGCCATAATTTGCTTTTGCCTTACATCTCCACAGTTACGATGGTGGTTCATTTAGTATGAGGAAGAGTGCTTGCACTCGAAAGCTCACACTTTGAATAAATCTTTGTTGGTCTTAAAGGTGCTACTGGACTCTATTTTTGTTGTGCTACTTCAGACGAACAAGGCGACCCACTTGAATCTAACATTATTGTGCGGTTGATTTTCTGCCTTTCTTCTGGTCCTCTGGATGCATTCCAGCAGCCCACCTGCACGTTAGATCTCTACAGGTGAAAGGACAGGATCTGGGGTCGGAGTCCTATATACAAAAGTTGGGGTCAGATAGGAAGGGCACAAAGTCTTCCACAAGCAATAGTAAAAGATAAGCGCAGAATCGCTGATAACACCCTCTAGTAAAAATAAACAGCGGTCCTGCGATATCTTAAAAGGCTAACCCGTTTTATATCCGGGTGGACATTTTCATGGAGTAGCTGTACAGGTTTCTCTTCATCGACCGAAATCCCCTTAAACACCTTCCTTGCAGGGAAAGCGCTCCGGTCCTCTACAAGCCCCCTTCGAAGCCACTCCGCTCCAGCGACAAGAAACCTGGAACCGGTAAGAGAATCCTGGCTCATGCAGGTTCAAGCAGCAGGATAAGGAAACTAGAGCATGTTTTTTTTCCAGAATAGCCCCCTTTTTTCACATCAACTGTGAACTTTGAAAGGAAACCGGCCCTGAAAGCAGGAAGCCGTCAGGAGGATGTGGTGTAGCCGGTGTAAAGAACGGAGTTTCGTGTCTGTCTTCTTTCCGGGCAGACGTTGTGGGTTCAAGGTCAGGCCAGCGAAGCCCCAGGTACTAGGGGTGAACCTCCCGCCACTGAGGTGAAGTTGGTGGCCCTGAAAATGGCACGAGAGACAGACAGGTTTGTAGAGGAAGGTCTCACGCCCTGGTGCTCCTCTGCCAGGATGGAGACGCACAAGGCAGGCTGGCCGAAGGGGCGGAGAACAAGGCTTTCACCATGCCAAGCGGATCGGCGTAACTGTAAATGGATGCACATCTTAACAGCTGTTAGAAAGACGGGGTCTGAACAGACGGAGTCTGTTTGGTGCAGCTGCGGCAAAAAGGGCCTGTTTTCGGCTCAATTATTGTGCAAAACTGGATGTTAACCCTAGGTGGACCATCGGTCTGATCTAGCATATAATGCCTTCCTGATTGCTTTTGCTGCTGTTTTCTACTCCTTCTCCAATTCTGAGGTCTCCTTTTCTGAGATGGGGAAACCGTGCAAGGGAATTCCATCTCGGATGCTCACCCAGCCAGGGTACGTTGAGGGCAGAGTGCAAAACGGGCTGTGGCCCATGGGACGGCAGGAGAGCCCAGAGGAGCGACTGTTTCCACGCAGGTTCTACAACATTCTTTCCTTTCCAGCTCGAGGCAGAAGACCCAGGAAGAATGGCTCGTCAGATCACTGTTTTGATAACCGGAGCCGGGAGCCGGGGAAAGACCTATGCTCATTACGCTTTGTGCTTTCCTGAACGCATGAAGGTGAGATTCCTCGGTGCGTGCAAGTATGCCGGATGGGTTTGTGGATGTGCTAGAATGCTCCGTGCTCCACAATCTTATCCCTTACAATGAGGGTTGCCTTGAACCACAGCAGGTGCGCCTATGCTGTGGGGAAGCCCTCAAAAACCAGGGTGGTGCGGCGGGTATGAAATCCCTGTCAGGAGCCCAATTGCCATTTTGAGATATTTGCCAGGAAGAAGTTTCATTCATTTCCCAGGATAAGCCCAGGAAAACCCGATTTCAAAAGCTAAGCAGGGCTGACCTTGGCTAGTATTTGGATGGAAGACCATGAAGGATTTGAGTGGTAATTCCTCCAAGGAACATTAGGGGTCATGACACGGAGGCAGGGAACAGCAAATCACCACCAAACATCCCTTCCCTGGCTGCCTTGGATCTTCTGGCCATGCTATACACGCCATACGATAAAAAAAGGTCAGGAATGTTGGCTTTTAATTGCATGGTGGACTGTATTTGCACATGGAAAATCGGCGTCTTTCGCTTCTTACATTCTTCTATGGAGTTTTAGATTTTCTGCTAGCAAAAGTTTATTGTTGAATGCTTCTCAGTCACTGTGGTGCCTGGGCATTTGTTGGCCATAATGCTGGAAAGGCAGGAAAAAGTATGCAATCATTACATCATTGGATAGAAGGCTGTACATTTCCCCTTATATATCTGTAATGAAAAGGTCTAGGATTTTAATACTTAAAAAAAAAAAAAAAGCAGGGAAAAGAAGACCAGGGTTTGGAAGGAGAAAACTGGGCTGCTTCAAGTATCTTCTCCCCCCCACTTCTTGTGCTACAGCCTTCCCCTGGGTTTCAAGCCATTCAACTGGGCTCAAAGTCCCTTTTAAACTGCCTGCAGGCTAAGTAAAGATGGAGCAATTAAGGTAAATCGCAGTGACCTATGGAACTACAGTGCACAGTCTGATGACTTGGCTGCTTTAATAGCCTAGGCCTCCTAGTGCCATGGTTAGAGTTTTGTGTTTGGATCTGGCCGACCTGTATTCGAATCTCACTCTGCTAGGACTGCTTGCTAGGCAATCTTTGGTCATTCCCTCTCTCAGCCTAACCTACCTCACAGGGTGGTTGCTGGAAGGATAAACTGAAGGGGGAAAGATTAAATGATTTGCTTCGCTGGGTCTCCACTGGGGGTAAAAACAGGACATAAATATTTGAATAAATGCGGACACACAGCGAGCTCTGACAGAAGTACTCTGTGAGAACAGCTCTAACAGGACTGTGACTAACCCAAGATCACCCAGCTGGCTGCATGTGGAGGAGCGGGGAATCAAACCCAGCTCATCAGATTGGAAGCCTCTACATCAGGGGTCGTCAAACTGCGGCCCTCCAGATGTCCATGGACTACAATTCCCAGGAGCCCCTGCCAGCATTCGCTGGCAGGGGCTCCTGGGAATTGTAGTCCATGGACATCTGGAGGGCCGCAGTTTGACAACCCCTGCTCTACATCAAGCTGGCTCTGTTACGTTAGAAAGCAGCTCGGGTAACAACCTTCTAGTCCAGAACCTGCTTCCTTGCAAGCAAGCTGGTAAAGTGGGTAACGATCCGCCCCAAAAACCTTAATTCTAGCATCAAAATCTGTCGTTCTTCCAAGCGTCAAGTTCTCTGGCGGCTCTAAACGGGGGCCAGAGAGATGCATGGAGGAGGGCAGAGGGACGACAGCTGTGGAGGCAAAGTAGAACCTCCACGTTCAAAGGCAGTGTGCTGCTGTGTGCTAGATGCTGGGATGGAGGGCAGAAGTAGCTTGTGGATTTGGGACAGGGGGTGTTGGCTGGTCAGTATGGCCCCCAGGATGTTCACTGTTCTCATCTAGCAAGGGGGTTCTTACGTCCCCTTTGGTTGCCCTGGCGATTGTACACTTTGTTCCCTGCCCACCCAGGTGACAGGCGTTGCAGACCCCCGAGCCTGTGCAAGGAAAGAGCTGCAGGAGGCTCATCACATTGACGAAAGCAACGTTTTTGACGGTAAGGTTTCTCACTGGCTCTGCTCCAGCTTGTAGTGTGTTCAAGAAGAGATGAAAATCAGGTCTGATTCAGTTTATGGCAGTTTCGTGTGCCTGGTGTTGTGGTTAGGAGCGGCAGCCACTAATCTGGACAGCCGGGTTTCATTCCCCACTCCTGCATATGCAGGTAGCTGGGTGATCTTAGTCTGGATACAGTTCTCTCAGAGCTCCCCCCAGCCTCACCAACCTCACAAGGCACCTGTTGTCAGAAGAAGAGAAGGCAGTTGTAAGTCCCTTTGAGACACAGGAGGCCTGCTGGGTGACCTTGGACCAGTCACAGTTCTCTCAGAGGTCTCTCAGCCTCACTTCCCTCACAGGGTGTCTGTTGCGGGGGAGAGGAAGGGCAGGTGGCTATAAGTCATTTTGAGACTCCTTTGGGTAGAGAAAAGCAGGGTACTAAAAAATAAAGCTCTTTTTTAACGTGCATTCATTTTAGCAGCCTAGGTCTTTCCAGGTGTGCAAACGTCTGTGACAAATACGCACTTTCCAAACACGTAGATTCCAAGACAGATTTTGGGTTTCCCTGAATTAAATCTAGCAAGGAATGCATGGTGCATGATTTTTTAAAAAAAGAAACCATCAGGAGCTGTGTACCTTGGCCTGCTCCAAGTCTAATTTTTAATCTCGTTCCTTTCAGATTGGAAAGACATGGCTGAGAGGGAGAAGTTTGCAGATGCCGTCATCATAGCAACCCCTGACCGGCTTCATAAGGTACTTCCGATGCCACGCACTCGTGGCCTGGATCAAATCAACGTGCATTCCCTAGATCTCATCACTGGGTGTCTTCTTAGGGCCAAACTCAGGCTCCCTGTTCACACTTTCCAGATTCTCCTCTTTCCCTCCCACCTTGTCTTTTCTCTGGATATCCCAGTTCTTCTAAGGGCTATCTGAATGACTTCACATGGGATCTTAAAGGGACAGCTGTTTGTGGCTGTCTTGATACCACTGCTTGTGAAACGCCCCCTTTTAGTGATTTCCCTCCCCCACTGAGCTGTAGAATAATCTTCCTCCTGCAGCCGGATGCTAAATTAATTTCAGAGGGGAGCCGTATTGCTCGGCCAGAGATCAGCTAGATTTGAGTGGATAAAGATATTCACGGTGTAAGCTTTTGAGAGTCAGCTAACGGCTGGCCCTTTTACCAGCTTTGGTGAATGGTTCCACTGTTAGCAGAACTGATTCGCATGATCCAGCCCTTTGTGAAGGAATAGAGAAGTAGGGTCTCTTGAACCTGGGCCCAGAAAACCTTTTCCTTTCCTTAACAGACAAGCTCCTAGCAGCCCCCTGAAGCCAGGCTAGCTTGATCTCATCCGAGCTTTTCAGCTAGGCCGGGTCAGCCCTGGTTAGCACGTGGATGGGAGACCACGAAGGAAGAGTAGGGCTGCTATGAAGAGACAGGCAACGGCAAACTTCTGCCTTGAAAACCTCGTGAGATGGAACTTCATGCGGTCTCCCTGAGTTGACTGCAGCACGATGGCTATGATTCGATTTTCAGAGACCGTCTGAAACCAGCCTGTCATTTTGTGGCACTCTGTTTCTCCCCCTCTGTAGGCACCAGCGGTGGCTTTTGCCCAGAAAGGATATCACATCTTGCTGGAGAAGCCCATGGCAGTAAGTACTGGAAGAGTCTTCATTTCCGGAAAGGGAACTGATGGGCCAGGTTTTGTAAATCACCTGATCGCCTAGGGTGAATGTGAATGCACAGCCCGGGCGACCCCACCAGGGAAAGTTTTACAAGTGGGACTGGTACGGATAGAAGTATGAAAATCAGCAGGGTGTTGTGGTTCACACGTCAAACTATGACTGCGAAGATGCAAGTGAAAAGGTAAATAGCTGCTGTTTATTTGTATCGCCATTTTGGCACTTAATTGGCAGCTGTTGTGACCCAGAATTGCCTTTAGAGGGAATGTCTTTTATTGTTGAATCGTTTTGTGAATGGCTATGACCTGTCTAAGACCGTAACAAGAAAATATTGTTATATTTATTTGTTCGCTCACGTTTAAAAAGAAAACCTAAGCAAATCAGGCCAATCGGAGGGGCCTTTTCGGGATTAATCCGTCTGGCCGCTCTCTGTTCAAAACGGCCGGTCCAATCCTTTCTCTGTTGAATAACCAGGTCACCCCAGAGGACTGCAAAGAAATTGTCCTGGCCTGTAAAACCTACAACTGCATCCTTTCGGTGGGCCATGTCCTGAGATACCATCCAGCGTCCCTGAAAATAAAGGTACTGCCCTTCATTAATAATATTTTGTGCTTTTTAAAAGAACAGTTAAAGCTCCACAGTTAGCTTATTCAGCTCCTACAGCTGACAAACTGCTGGATCCTTCAATGTTGCATCCTTTATATGGCATTTATTTATTTTGCAATAAAGGGGTAATGTGCAAAGCTAGCAAGTCGGGAAAGAATGAGCATTGGGTGGCAGAACACATAGTTTATCTCTATGTGTTCTGCTGCTGGCAGGGGCTCATGGGAATTGTAGTCTATGGGCATCTGGAGAGCCACGTTTGGCCGCCCCTGGTCTAAGATTTGAGAGACTCAGTTCAAATAACTACTCTGCCATGGAAGTTTTCTGGGTGAGGAAATGAGAACAATGAAAGCTAGTTTATTCTCCACTGGGGAGGGAAATGGGAGGTAGACAGGTATAAAGACAATAAACCTGTCTATGTTTTCTTGGCCCTTTTGTCAGGAGCTGCTGGATGCGGGGTTAATTGGTGACGTCTGCCACATCCAACACTTGGAGCCTGTAAGAAACACCTTTATAATACCTTTTTCCTTTGAAAGTTGTGGGGACTTGCAAAGGGCTTGTGGCAGGTGTGGTCCGGGGGACAGAGTTAGGTTTGCAGTTATGGGATGCCAGGGAGGAGGTTTACCCTCGAGAGAGGTCAGTTTTGGGGCTTCCTGCTATTCCTCAGGACTTTTGTGATTGAGCCACGATCCTTTTGCGTCCAAGGTTGGCTTCTGGCATTTTGCACACTCCTTCGTGCGAGGGAACTGGAGGAATGAAGCCGAGAGCTCTTTTTCCTTGCTGGCCAAGTCCTGCCACGACATCGACCTCATTAACTTTTGGATGGGCGGCAAAAGGTAATGTTGGCCATCTTTTATTTCAAAATGTATCGTCAGCCTGCTTTTTTCCCAATAGGGCCATAGCAGCTTATGAAAGGGATTCCTCTTTTTTTTTAAAAAAATCCTATTTTTCTGGGAGTAAGCCACATCGAATAAACCCAACTCAGATTCCAAGCAGACCCGTTTAGGATTGCCATCTCAATCCCCGATGCCTCCAACTGAGAGGACCGGGCAAATAGGTGATGCATAGGATTTTGAGGATTTTGGCCTGGAGAGCTGCTGCCAGCCTGAGCAGGCAATACAGCCCAAGGTTCTGATTCAGTAGACAGCTGCTTCCTGTCTCCTTGCTTTGCATGTGTGCTCCTTGCGACATTCTGACACAGAAATGCCTCTTTCCTTTTCAGATGTCTGAAAATTTCCTCTTTCGGCCACCTCTCCCATTTCACAAAAGAGCATAAGGTGTGGGGGAGTTCCCTGCTTGGGAATGAATAAATGGTTCGGAGGGCAAACGGCGGGCAGCCTCTGGTCCCCTCCCAACACGGCATGTGGGAGCCTGGTAGATTTCACCTGGACGGGTTCCTGACCCCAGTGGTTGTGAAAACGAGCTGGAAGGGGTTGGGTAAAAATCTCTGGATCCTAACCAGTTATCTGTCTGTCCACTTTGTGCATTTCTAGGCCTTCTCCCCTTTGAAGTACAGAGAGAGCTCTCTCTGTCTGTGAATCCATCCAACTATTTAAAAAAAATGCACTGTTCTCAGCAGTGACCCCCTTCGTCTATTTTGCTTTAGCCCCAAGGAGCTGCCAGTCGCTGTTTAGACTGTCCAGTTGAACAAAACTGCCCGTATTCCGCTCAGAAGATTTATCTGAAGGTGGCTGAGCAGGTGACTATGAAGAAGATGTATCCACTGATTTGGGGAGGGGGGAGCAACAATAAGCCAAGAAGTCTCCAGCCCACCCTGAGCTCTTCTCTGTGCTGGCTGAATTAAGCCAGTTCTTACCCAATTCCACTAGGGGGCATCTCACTCTTACATTGAGAGGGGTGGCCAACCTCTGGTTCTCCAGATGTCCATGGACTACAGTTCCCATCAGCCCCTGCCAACTGGGACCTCTCCAGGGCGATGCATCTGGCTGCTGTGGGGATGCCAGCACGGGTGGTTCTGGGTTCTGCTCCAGGGAGGCACTCCTGGGAAATCAAGCCAGGGTTTCTTGCACGGCAGGGTAGCTTTCACTGGCCCGTGACGGTCGTGTGCAACGACGGGAACTACGATATCGAAGCGCTGACCGACGCTTTGCGCCACGGCCCCTACGGGAGGTGCGTGTACGAGTGTGACAACGACGTGGTCAGTAACCAGGTACGTGGCCTTGCATTGCACCTTGGACCCCGCCCCATTCTAAGCGGAGGAGAGGGCCGGAACGGCCGAGTCCCCCCCCCTCTGTTCTGCAGTTGGTATCCAGTAGGGCAGGGGTAGTCAAACTGCGGCCCTCCAGATGTCCAGGGACTACAATTCCCATGAGCCCCTGCCAGCGAATGGCAGGGACTCATGGGAATTGTAGTCCATGGACATCTGGAGGGCTGCAGTTTGACTACCCCTGCAGTAGCGGGTCCCTAGCTAAATTTTTCCTCCACGCAAGAAGGGTCTTATTTCTTCATATGGCTCCTCCTTCTTCAGATCCTCACCCCTGTGAGAGGTAGGGGAGGCTGGGGGAGAGTGACCAGCTCAACGGGAGGAGCTGCAGGATCTGAACTCGAGACACAACTGCATGGTTAAAATCTCTGAAATGGAAGAGCCACAAGTTTATAAGTGTTCCAAGTCAAGGTTAAGGGCAGACCCATCTGGAGTGAGTCACAGTCCTCTCACCTGGACCTGACCATCGCGTGGATAACTGACTAACTTTTCTGGGTTCTGGTCCGATACCAGAGACGGAAGAACGCCTGGCAAAGCTGCCTCTGTGATCTGAGCTTCCGCTTTCTTTCAGGTTGTCAACATGGAGTTTGAAGGCGGGACGACAGTCGCCTTTACCATGGTCGCCTTTACCGAGAGGCTGGGCGTGCGGGAAACCACTATCTACGGAACCAAGGTGAGCCGGAAGAGGGTTCCGCTGGGTAGTCGTCCGCCGTTTTGAACACCCATTGATGGAAAGGGGTCCCTGGTAAATTGATGCTTGGTGGTGGGGGGTGGTGAGCCTTCGGGGAGGGCGGTATATAAATCTAAATAAATAAATAAATAAATAAATTAACCCAAGCGCTTAAAAACCTGCAGATGGAAAGGATTTTGCTGGGAAAACATCCGGACTGAAGTCTGCTGACACCAATCTTCTTCTCCCTCCGTGTTCAGGGACAACTCTCCTGCAGAGGTGGTGGGCCAGTGGAAGTTTTCGACTTCCTCCAGCGGAAGAAGCTCACCTTTCAACCAGAAGGCGTCCGCTCCGTCGTAGGCTGTTTAAGCGGCCACGGTGGGGCGGATTATTACCTGATGAAGAGTTTTGTTTCGGCTGTCGCTGTGAGTTTCTCTTTTTCATTGTTCTCAGCTGTTATGTGTGTGCACGTGCGTGTGCGATAATCCCGAGGTGCTGTAAGATTTTTGAACATGCTTTTGGAGACAGACAAAGGGAACACTGTTTGAACCACAGAGTGATTTTAAAAAAGGGCGGATTTGCTGCCAGAAAATGAAGACAAAGAAGAGTTGGGGTTTTACACCCTGCTTTCCTCTACTGGGAGTCTCCGAGCGGCTTGCAATTGCTTTCCCTTCCTCTCCCCGTGGCAGACACCTTGTGAGGTAGGTGGGGGCCGAGAGAACCCTGATGTTACAGCTCTGAGAGAGCAGCACTATAAGGACTGTGACCGGCCCAAGGTCACCCAAGCTGGCTGCATGTAGAGGAGCAGGGAAGCATAGCTGGCTTGCCAGAGTAGAAGCCGCCGCCCTTAACCATGACACCAAACCGGCCATGGGAATAAACAGCTTTAAAAAGGGATTAGATAGTTCTGTGAAAAATAAGTTATCAATGGCCACTAGCCATGGCGACCGAGAGGAACCTCCCTCTTTAGAGGCACTAAACCAGGGGTAGTCAAACTGCGGCCCTCCAGATGTCTATGGACTACAATTCCCATGAGCCCCTGCCAGCAAACGCTCATGGGAATTGTAGTCCATGGACATCTGGAGGGCCACAGTTTGATTACCCTCTGCAATAAACCATTGAGTCCTAGAGTCAGGAGGCCTCGGCCTCCATGCCCTGTTCTCAGCTCTCCAGAGGAACTGGTTGGCCACTGTGAGAGACAAGATGGTGGACTAGATGGACCCTTACTGGTCTGATCCTGCAGGGCTCTTCTGTTCTTAACAGCATGCCTCAATCAGTTTAAACAACTTCTTTCATGTGCGTTCACTTTGGACAATGCCATAACGAAGGAGAAGTCCATTCGTGCCTACTAGGGAGGGCCACAGGGATAGACCCCCTCCTGGAGTGACCCATCCATGTTTCCTTGACTTCTACCTCTTCCCTCCTCCCCCAACAGGATAATGACCCATCCCTCATTCACACTGGAGCGGAAGAAACTTTAAACTCCCACCTTCTTGTGTTCGAGGCGGAGCGGTCCAGGAGAGAGAACAGGGTGGTGTTTTTAGAGACGTGAAGAGGTTTGGCATCTCTCGGGAACCGCAGAACTGCTGGAGAATCGGCTGTGCTCGCTTCTTTACGGCTACGGAGGAATCTGCTCCCGTTCTTAACCGAACGGCTTTTTAAAATAATAAAATGAAGGCAGCTTGCATTTCAGAAGAAAACAAAAGGGCACATTCATGGCGTCAGTGCAGCACACGATGCGGATAAGTCTCAAAGCTGCTTAGAGCAGACTTCCCTTTCTCTCCCCACAACAGACACCTTGTGTGGTAGGTGGGGCTGAGGAAGCTGTGAGAGAACTGTGACTGGCCCAATGTCACCCAGCTGGCTGCACATGGAGAAGCAGGGAATCAAACCCTGTTCTCCGGATTAGAGTAGCCAGGGGTAGTCAAACTGCGTTCGCTGGCAGGGGGCTCCTGGGAATTGTAGTCCATGGTAATCTGGAGGGCCGCAGTTTGACTACCCCTGCCCTACACGGACAACCGCCCTGAAAATCAGGTGCAGCCCCACCGGTCCGGAGGCCTAGGGGGTGAAGGACGTTCACAAACTGCAAAGACCCAAAAGGGGGTTTAATAAACCTTGGGAATTCAAGTCGCTTCTACGCCCTTCCCGGCAACCTGGCATTGAGAGTCCCTTGGTGCCGGAGGCCAAAGTCCCAGTCTATTCTCCGGAAGGCCTTAATTCTTCTGTCGCAGTCCCTTCTTCTTGAGTCACCGATGCAGCCTCCGTAGCTGCAGCCGCCTCCCGGGCCCGTCTCCTCTTGATCCGTTCTGCGTTGGTGATGGTCATGGGATGCAGGGGGAAGAAGCCGGCGAGTCCTAGGAGAGCAGGAAAAGGGGCTTAATTGTGGCGATTGACTCCAATCCGTCTCCATCCGTGTCCTTAAGACAGAATCGGGGAGGAGTACCAGAAAAGGGGCAGCCTTTGGAGTAACTCAGTAGTCAACCTGCTGGCAGGGGCTCATGGGAACTGTAGTCCATGAACATCTGGAGGACCACAGGTTGACCAACCCTGCCTTAGCAGATGTGGTGGTTGTGACGTCCAGTGACGGAGTATAGGGAGTGGTCTGCTGCAGCAGTGAAGGTTAGTTTAGAGCAGGGGTCCCCAACGTGGTGCCCCTGGGCACCAACCTTTGCACTGGCATCTTTTCTATTTTTAGACCTTGGGCAGGGCCTGGTAGGGCTTTGGTCCAATAATGGTTTTGATCAGCCACTGGAGTCGAGTTCAAAACGCCTAGTCAGCCAGTGACATTCCACTCTGTCTACCTCGCAGGGTTGTTGGGAAGACCAAATGGGGAAGGGCGACCCAAGCACTCTGTCCTCCTGACTTCCTTGGGGAAAGGAAAAGGGTGACGACTAGAGGGTTTAAAACCAGTTGGTCTTCAAGCTGCCGCTGGACTCAAAACGACTGCCCGCTTGAACAGAAAAGCCCTGTTACCGAAAGGGTTCACTTAGAACAGGGGTAGTCAAACTGCGGCCCTCCAGATGTCCATGGACTACAATTCCCAGGAGCCCTTGCCAGCATTCGCTGGCGAATGCTGGCAAGGGCTCCTGGGAATTGTAGTCCATGGACATCTGGAGGGCCGCAGTTTGACTACCCCTGACTTAGAATCATAGAGTTGAAGGGTACCCCCAGGGTCATCTAGTCCACCCCCCTGCAGAAGGCAGGAAACTTGGATGGAGTAATAATCGGAAGAGAAGAGTCCGGCTTACCCATAAGCTTTTCAAAAGGCATGCTTAACTGGGCCCCTGAGGCAATCCAGTATTTAATGCGCTCGAAGTTCAAGCCGACTATTTTCTCGCCGTGGTCGTTCGGGAGCGGGTCATAGCAGCCCAGCTGCTCCACGTACTTGCCATCACGGGCTCTCTTGTTCTGTGCGACCACGATCCGGTAGAAAGGCCTGTTGGTGCAGCCGCCGAGGGCAAAGCGGATGACGAGGTGGGCCTTGTGGTAATGTTTCAGGAGGGGTTGCCCTGCGGGAGACACAATGGCCACATGCCGTTCTTGGAACGTCCTTTTCTACACCTGGATGCACTTTGAAAAGGGTCTAGGCCTATGCATGGAGGACACACACAGCCAGTTAGAGCCACTGGAAACCTAGCCAATAAATAAAATACTATGATGGGGCAATTAGAATGCGGGTTGGTTTTCTGTTAGCGTGACACCATTCAGCGGCAGAGGACGAATTCATTTCTTAACCTGTGTCTCTCCATACTGGCCAGAATAGTCCATTAAATGGAGCTTTTAAAGCAGTAATAGAACTATCAGAAATCGGAGAGAAATTAGCCTAATGCAATAACTTTTCACCCAATGCTTAATTAACACACGGTACTCATTGCCACTTGATTAAGGGTGTCTTTAAAAAAACACAGAATTATCACTGCTCGTCTTCACAAATTGTTGTGGCATCTTTTGCAAAAGGCACAATCCACAACCAGCACACCAGCTTCCCGGTGCAAGGCGAACAAGCGGAGCGCTGAAAAGCAGATCCGGGCGGCTCTGCCCTTGCATTGGTCAGACTGATGCTGTTCAAACTGCCCGCACGCTTTGCAACATGCAACACTTGCAAGGTTGTTGTAAAAATTGCCCTTGCACCAGAAATACAAACGCTGAACCGCTGACACGCCTAGGGTTGCCCGCACTTACCGAGGTGAACCATAATGTCTTCTTGCCGGCGAAGAGAAGAAAGGGCAGAATGGGAAACCTGCTCCTCCGACCAGCCGGCCCCCTTCCTTGCACGCGCTTGCAAACCGACCTCGCGCCCCACCTACAAGCTCCCCGGACAAGAACTCTTCCAACTGCGCATGCGCACAAGGCGGCCTGAGCCCGGAACGGCGCGCCTTGACGTATCAACACTCGAAAAGAGAGCGAGAGGCAGGAAGCTCCGCCTGTTGCGCAGGCGCCTCGCTAGTCACAAAGGGATGACGGGAACTGTAGTCCTGGCATTGTCCCGGGGCCAGGTTGCTAAGCGCCCGCGGGTGGGAAAAGCCGGGGAGTGCCGCGCTCGCGCAAGGTGGGGCGCAGGAGGTGGGGAAGCGAGTTCGAGACCGAGGCGGAGGTGATGGGGCGGGGGTCGTACTGACACGGGGGTCGGGGTGGAAGCCTTGGGTTTTTGCCGCGCCCTAGAATATACCTCCCGGCCACGCCTCTCCCTCCTGACCACGCCCCTCATGGTGATTGCGCTGTGGAACGTTGGGCGTGGCTCGCAGCAGGCTAGTCCTCAGTGAGGATGAGAATGCTTGCCTATGGGAAGCTGTGGTTGGCGAGGTGGCAATCATTCTGCAAGGTGGCCCCCTCGCCTTAGGCATTTACACACCTCTAAAACAATTCCCTTATATAAGGAAACTCTGAAATGAGTGTTGCATGCATTAGACCAGGGGTAGTCAACCTGTGGTCCTCCAGATGTTCATGGACTACAGCTCCCATGAGCCCCTGCCAGCGTTTGCTGATTGTAGTCCATGAACATTTGGAGGACCACAGGTTGACTACCCCTGCTTTAGACAACAGTCTTCCCTGCATCTAGAAAGCTAGCTTGGCAGGGATAGGGAGGGCAGGTGGCAGATGGGACCTGGGGAGCAGCTGGAATTATATCTTATTTCCAGGGCGACGGAGATCAGTTCCCCTGGAGAAAATGGCTGCTTTGGAGGGTGGATTCCATAGCGTTATACTCCACTTTGGTCCATCCCCGCTCCTGGCTCGGCTTCCAAAGCCTCAGGATGATTAAGACTCCGCCCTTCTCTGTTGTGCAGTTCTGAGAGCAGAGAAGCCGCTATGGCGGTGGAGAAGCAGTTCAACCTGATGCTCAAAGGCTTTAGCGAGCTGCAAGAGGTGATCGATCGGAAGCCGCAGAATTCGGTCTGGAACCCGCCCACCAGCAGCAAGATTAACCCCAGCCGAGCATCCCAATTGCTCGGGGAGTACTACAAGAAAGAGGTAGGTGGCATCTGCATTCCTGCATCATCATCATCATCATCATCATCATCATCATCATCATCATCATCAATAATAATAATAATAATAATAATAATAATAATAATAATTGACTGCACCTTCCCCTTTAGCAGGTTCCGACTAGTTCACGGCATTCAAAATCAACATGCAATAAATCCAAAGATACAATTGAAATTATTAAAAAGTGTGTTCAGTCGCCATCGACTTGCTGGCGATTCCCCATCCCCTTTTATATTCCCTTTCTTTTTTCCCCCCTTTTGAGGTGCAAGCAAAATATCGATTGGGGCAGTCGCCTGAACACGCATTTTGCCTTATACCTTCTGCTTCCTCTCTCAGGCCGTGGACCAAACCATGACGCCCTTACTGGAGGGCTACATGACCGAAGCGGAGAATTTGCAGAAAGGTTTCCTCACGCGGCCCGGCTGCCCAAGGTACAGCCACATGGCGACTTCGACGTCTCCAGGCGGTAAGGCGGCTCCCGGGAGAGAAGTGGAGAGAGTGTGGCGGCCGGGGAGACCTGAGTTTGAAGCTCAGAAAATTCAGCTCCATCATTCTCGTTCTCAGCCTCTCCTACCTCGATGACTTTAACCTGCCTTTCCTCCCCTCCCTACAGAGAGCACTTTGGCAAAATTAAACCTCCCACCCAATACCCTGAGCACCATGACTTTGTCCTCCCAGCTGTCCTTGGACGATTGGAACAACCTCAGTTCATACACGGAAGCCTTGGATCTTGGCCTTAGGGGTAAGTCTGGCTGTCCCACAGCTGGGCTTTCACGTGTGGTTTTTCTTAACCCAAAGGCTGTGTTTGCAAGGGAATCTCCCCACCATCCCTGCTGCAGATGATGCTACATTTCAAGGAATTTATCCGTTTTGGTTTAGTTCAGGGGTGGCCAGACTGGTGCTCCAGATGTCCCTGCAGGGGCTGATGGGAATTTATCCGCTCATCCTAAAATCTAGATCTCCTACTTTGAACCCAAGACCTTCGGCATGCAAACCACGCGCTTAACCCAAAGCTGCGTCCTCTCCCTGAAAGTTGCCCTTGCGGGTTTCCGCTACAGTTCCAGGAACTGGCTTAAAATGTCCTCTTCCCCCCTTCCTTGTCCAGGGTACCCGGTCATGTTCAGTCAAAGCATTGTGGGACTGCCCAAGTGGAGGAGTTACAGCGAAATCACACCTTCCCAAACCCAAGTCAAAGGCCGCTCGACCTCCAGAGTCCCCTGGTACATAACCGTGCTCCTCGAGAAGGTCAGGATACACATGGGAAAGCAGGGGAAGGGAGGAGGAGAACAGGGGACATACGATGCTCCCAAAGTAAGCTTGGGCTGCGTGTGGAGAGGACAGCTGTTTTTCCATCCTCGGTGCTGAGAAATTCTCTCTTGTTTCCAACCTTTAACATTTTATATTGTTCTACTGTTGCGTCCTTTGATTGCTTTTATTGCTGAAATGACAATGTCATATGGTTTTTGAATCCGGCCCTTCTCTCCCCAGGATCAGCTTCTGCACAAGCTCGGGGCAGAGCTGAGCCGGCTCTCCAAATGCGAGGCGGAGTCGACCCGGAAGGATGAGCTGATCTCGGTCCTGCGGGAAGAAGCGGACAATCTGCAGAGGCAGGTGGACCAGCAGCAGCAGGGGGGAGTCCCCGTCCAGGAAGAAGCCCCCAAAGAGAAGGTAGGCTAAACCAAGGCAGCACGGATGTCACGGTGTCCCTTTTGATGGCAGACCCCGAAGTAACGTGGCAGGGATCTCACAGGTTTGAGAGAGACCTAAAGAGTCACCAAGGGTGTCCTTAGGGGAGCAGAAGCCCTCCTTTTGAGTCTGAGCCCATCCCGCTTCCCTCCGAACTCAAAAGGAGGGCTTCTGCTCCCCTAAGGACACCCTTGGTGACTCTCTAGGTCTCTCTCAAACCTGTGAGATCCCTGCCACGTTACTTGGGGGTCTGCCATCAAAAGGGACACCATGACTGGCCCAAACTGATGATTTGGTTGGTCCTGGCCGGACGGGGTAGGCCGAGGGCAAGGCCTTGCTGCTTCTGGTAAGGGACTCTGGGAAATCCTCTGACATTTGCCCGGTGACGAAACTTCCCTTCTAGGAAATTGACAGCGTCACCAAGGAGGAAGAGCCAAAAGAAAAGCCGACCCGGAGAGGCTTGTCCTTACCGATCCAGTTAGGGCAACAAAGCATCCCGGATGATTTTAGGCAAGAGATTGAGCGAATAAAACTAGAGCTAGCTCACTCGGACAGAATGCTGGGCAACAAGATGGGCGTCCTGACGGAAACGCTGTGGAAGAGTCAGGAAGAGCTGGAGCAACTGGAGAAAGAGGTGAGTGCGCAGCACGAGTGTTGGTGGACATTCCAAGTCCTCCCTCTTCAAGGTAGCATCCCACCTTTACTTTTGCAAAAAGCCGGGCCCTTTGAGCTGAGCAACCTTGGGGCAGCCTAGACGGAGAAACCCATTTCGGAGTGAGTGCCCAAAAAAGATGCCCCTCCCCGGGGGTCTTCAGGGGAGGGGGTAGATAGCCATGATTGACTCTTTGCCCTGAGGAGCTGAATGCCAAGAAACCCCATTGGAAGCTGCCACCTTGAGGTGCTGCATTCTGCATTCCCAAGAATTTGCATTTCACAGATGTTTGCCTTAACAAGGAAAGCCAGGCTAAGCTAACCTGAGCCCCCAGCAAATATAGATTTTGCAGTGCTTCAACAGCATGTTCTGAAGCCGGAGATCTTTCGTATCATCTGTTGCTGGATCCTTTTGTCTGGCGCTGCCCGAGATTGAACCTGGGAGCTTTTGCATGTAACTGAGCCACAGCCCCTGGCCTGTCTTGGTGCTAAAATCATAGAGTTGGAAGGGACCTCCAGGGTCCTCCAACCCCCTGCACAAGGCATCAAATTCACTGCTACTTGCTGCTGGCCTTTCTCGCTGTTTTTGGAGCTGGCGCCATCTGTGGCTGCTCTCCTTTGAGACCTACCCGATGGCCTCGGCCTCACATGAAGAAACACAAGAATAGGTGTTGGCTTGGTCAGATGAAATCTTTTGGCTGGAGTGAGAATTAAAACATAGGGAGAGGAGGGGAAGCAAGGGCCCAAAAGATCAGAGCAGCAGCCCTTCATCCCAAAAGCCCCTGTTCCACAGGGCTGTCAGCCTTGCAAGGGTTTTCCCTGTTCTCCTGCCTGGCCCTCCAAATAATGGAAAGAAAGGCCTTTCGGTTTGGGATTTTTTCCCCCCCTACCCCTAGCCTCCGGAAGAAGCACCCACCCCGGGTTTCAATCTCCTGGTTCAGCTTGAGGTTTTCTCTCTTGTGCATGACCCTGGCCATGGAGTCCTTCTTTATTGGGTGCCCAATCTTCGCAGTACATGGAGCTGCAGCAGAAGAAAGGAGAGGAGAGCGGGGAAGAGCTGGTCTGTGTCCTCGAACTCAGCACCGCTTTGGAAGGGGAGACGGAGCAGGAGGCCGAGTCGGGAGGGGAAGAGGAAACAGGCCTGCGCAAGTATCTGGAGTCCCAGCGAATGAACGAAGACCTGTACAAAGAGCTGGAGAAAGTGAAAAACAATTACGATGTCGCCACGGGTAAGTCGACTGAGCTTGTTAGAAGAAGCCCGTCTGGATCTGGCCATCGGTCTTTCTGGGCCAGCATCCTGTGCCCCCACCTTGCCCAGCCGGATGCCTCTAGAAGGCCCACAAGCAGATTTGGGGTCTACAGGCAACAGCCCTCCCCATCCCCTTTATTTGTCCACAGCCATTGGTGCTTAGAGGTATACTGCTCCTGAAGATGGGGGTTCTACTTAGTTAGCTTAGCTGGCGATAGGCTTCCTCTTGCACAGATTCACACACTCCCCTTTATTGTGGCCCTCCTTGAACTTGCATCATTGAATCCTACCGGCTTGTGAAAACAGCATCTGAGCTCCCTGCTTTGTCTGGGGAAGGGCCGTTCCCTTAACCCTTTCCCCGCTGCTTTGCTAGGGGCCATTTCTTCCCTGCAAAGGCAGCTGTCCTTCGAGGAGTCTCAGCTACGCCGAGCCCACGCCGAGCGGGAATTGCTCCAGAAAGAGCTGCACAACCGAGGAAACCAGCTGGAAGCCATGTCTACCAAGGTACCATCGCACAGACTCCCATTAGCTTGGGGGAGGGGGGAGCGATCTGGGACCACAGCGAGTGTGACACAGCGGGAATGTCGAAGCAGAGCCGGCGCCGCTGCAGTTCCCGTTCCTCCTCAGCCACAAATCTGCAGGAGAACTCAGTGTAGTGTCATTAACTTGCTTGTGGTTTTTTAAAAATCCAAGGGTATTGCTAATGTCTTTTGCAATGGGGGGGGGGGCTTTCAGTTTTGCAACCTGCGAGAGGAGAGGAAGCACGAGGAAATGATGGGCACCATTGAAAGGGAAAACAACACACTTCGGCAGGTGAGCCAAAGATGCCCGCCGCTAACGGCACACCTGTATTTTCCTGATCTGTGTCCCCCTTTCAGGTAAAGGGGGAGATGTTTCTTGATCAGGGCAAGGACCTGGTTCAAGGAGGAGAATTAAGCCCGTCCGAGTACCGCAGCCTTGGTCAGCGTTGGTTGCTCTGTGGTTTGCAGTATCATGAAGAGTCCTCATTGCCCCTTTCCCGGTGCTCACATTGCTACGTATTTGGGCTCTCTCAGATCTATTTGCCAGGAGGAGGAGTGACATCCAACCCACCCAGCCCGGCCCACCCCTGGTGCAGGGATGCATTGGCCAGCTCAGCTCCTCACTTCTTTTCTCCCCTCCCATCTCTCAGGTGGTCTCCGAGCTGGAGTCCAAATTGGCGGAGAAGACCCAGCTGATCGAAGAGCTGCAAGTCGACATCAACCGGCTCCAGGCTCAGCTGGTGGTGAACCAGCACCACACCGGCAAGCAGCTGAGCCAGCAGAAGGAGCTGCAGAGGCAGCTGGATGTTCTGCAGAGGGTGGAGCAGCAGACCAGGGTCCTGCTGGAGGCCATTGGCACGAGGGTAACCTTCTCGCCCTTCCTGGCCCTACACTTCTTGGCGGGATCATAGAGTCCTGCCGCAAGAAGGGCCCTTCATCATTCTCCTGGCTAAAGGGCAGCATTTGGCTTCAACTGACACTCTTTCTGCTCTGCTCTCTCTGTTCCAAGT
The DNA here is from genome assembly GCF_049243985.1 of Paroedura picta. Classification (NCBI taxonomy): domain Eukaryota; kingdom Metazoa; phylum Chordata; class Lepidosauria; order Squamata; family Gekkonidae; genus Paroedura; species Paroedura picta. The sequence goes on along the minus strand of NC_135383.1, from coordinate 6,200,001 downwards.
TCGAAAGGTTTCGAAGCAAAATCCTTCAGGCTACCTACGGTTCCCCCGGCACCAAATCGCCCCAGTCGGAAATCGGAGATGACGAGGTGTTGGAAGTCTTGCAGGTAAAAAAAAAAAATGGTTCTGGGCCGGTGGGAAGTTAGTGGGGGGTTTTTTCTTTGGGGAGGGAGCGCCGAAGGGCCTCTGCCAGTCGTGACCCTGGTTCGCGGATCTGTTTTCCAGAAAATAATCACCGACCGTATGGATTTTCACCAAATGCTGCGGCAGAAGGGGGTCAAGCTGCCATCTCTGAGCAGCGAGCAAAGCGCTACACCGCCTCCTTCGAAGAAAAAGAGTCCGAGCAAATAGGGCCTTGGGTGTTCTCGTCCTTGATGGAACGACTGAATGGATAAAGGGAAAAAAAACACGCATTTTGTCTTGTGCAGTTTCTCAGCAAGGGCCCTGTTCTGTCCAGAAGCATCCGCCCGTTCCTGGCTCTGATTAAACCAGTGGTTCTCAACCTGGGGGTCGGGGCCCCTTTGGGGGTTGAACAACTCTTTCACAGAGGTCGCAGCAGGGCAAGCAGCTTGGCCAGATTGGGGGCGCCATCCAACAACAGCCTTGCGGGGCAGATCAAGATAGAGCATTCGTCTGTCTGGAGCAGCGGAAAAGAGCGAGATCAGCATGGTGGGACAAGAGGCAGAACTGAACTGAGAAACCGTGGGGAAAAACCCGATTTATATACAATCATGAACAATGGATCTTCACGCCGTTGGTCAGTTTTGGTTTAATTTCTGTGAAAGAACCCTTGTGTAATTTTATGGCTGGGGGTCACCACTGTGAACTGGATTAAAGGGTCGCAGCATTAGGAAGGTTGAGAACCACTGGATTAAATCGTTGGATCGAATGTTGACTCTGCTCTGATTCCCACCCAACCCCGGTTATGAATGAACCTCCTCAAGGCAATGTGTGCAGAAGCTAATGGCTGCCTTGAAAACACACAGGCCTCAGTGGTGAACAGGATTGTGGTTAGAGCAGTGGTGTTCCATCTTTTAAAGCCTGGGGACACATTCGGAATTTTGACAAAACATGGTAGGCACAGCTACAAAATGGCGGCCTCAGGAGTCAGAGCTAGTCACAAAATGGCTCCTGTGGATATTGTTTTCAGTGACCCAATCTGCACGGCTGATCAAATCTCCAGTGGCCAATCAGAAGCCTTGCTGGGCAAAAGCTTCAAGTGGCCACACCCACTTTCTAAAAGCGCTTGGGGACAGTGCCAGCAGCTGCCATGACACCACACCGGCAGCCCCTAAGTTAGAGAATATGGAATGAGGTAACTCGGGGATCCTGCACATGCCCAAGGAGCACATGCGAAAAGTATGCGCGTGTGATTTCACCTTTCCTTTCAACGCCAAGAACATTTCAAGTACGTTTATTGTGTTACAAAAAGGGGAAAAAAAGAGAGCGCTATAAAAATAACACATTTGTTTCCCAAAAGATATCGTTACAATAAAACAAACCGATCGCACAATTCATGAACATGACGTGGTCGAGCTGCACATGTAGATACGTTAGGGGGCGATCCCAAATCTTGAGCACGTCTTAGTGGGCCCTGAATCATAGCACGGACCAAACATCAAAGTAAATGTGGAAAAGGATTTCTGGATTTTTACTGGCCGCTTTTCCAAGAAACCAATGACAAAGTTGGTTCTGAGGGGGTGTGGTGTTTTTTTGCCCATTTCTACTCAGAATGGACCCAAGCGGGGGTCCAACATTATTGGCAAAGTACATGCCCAAGGGCTAGAAATGAAGCACTGACATATAGAAAGACTCTCATAGCTCATCTGTTATTTTGAAAGGCTTGGCCACGTTACTCAATTGCAGCCAGATAAAACAGGAGTCTGGTGGCACCGTAAATTCTAACAAAATGTTCTGTCCCAAGTATTTATGGCCTGCAGAGACCACCTCTTCTGTGAGATTTCCTAGTGAAGAAACCCAGTATCTGAAAAAAGGGGCCTTTTCCTCACTTGTTTTCATCACTTGTGTGCCTATATTGTCATTTTCCCACTCTCTTCCATGTGTGGGTGCTTTGATATTACATAGGCATATCTCCGATTTATTTACATGCAGGGAAATAAGCCAGAGACACAGCAGTGCAATATCAAAACAACCACCAGAGGGAGCAAAACACATAGGAAAGAACAAACAAAATTCACAATAAGGGCACAGAAGTGCCGAAAATAAGCAGAAAAGCCTGTGAGTTTGAAGACCTGCACACTTGTGCGGAAATAAAACTGTGTTCATTTCCAGGGTTCCACCAGGCTCCAAATAGTTGCCATTGTCTGAATCTATCCCAAATGATTCCAAAATTGACTCCTATTCTGCAGCATCTTATCGGAACAAAATCAAGCCCTGAACAAGAAAGAATGATTTCATGGAAGATGTCATTCACTGTCATCCCTTGATGGGGTTAAGCCTGAGGTCTGTGGAGTCCAGTTCTTAGGCCGTAGCCAAGCCCAAGGGGCCATCAGCGCCTGGACTTCTGTGTGTGCCACAGATAGCCACTGATTCTGCACCTGTTCTGCAGACAAGCTCCCCATAACACGTTCAATGCATATCTCACCTGTGCCGCTGAAAACCGTACCTGCATCCAGATGTTCCAAAGCCAACAGATAAAAATGAAGGCCGAGGCAGATGTGAACTGCGATGGTCTTCATGGTGATTTACCCAGTTCAAGCGGATCCTGGCTCAGGGAAGCCCCCCAAGACAAGACCCTGATGAAAAGAACGCTATCTAGACTCTGTCCAGGGACACCTTGATGTGTCCAAAATTCGAAATCTGCCCGTAACATATGCAGACACGTACATCCAGTAATATACAATAATACTGCTGGAGGGGGAAGCATTTGCAATTTGAAAATCTTAAGTGACTTTTTAAAAACAGTTAACAACATAAAGTGCTTTTCACTCTTGACTGTTTTGACCGCAATTAATTCTCTGCCGTGGCCTTCCTGATCGCTACAGGAGAAGCCCCAACGAGCACCTTGCGAGGTGGATCTTTAGCAACGTCCCAGTCTGGCGGCCCCCCTGGACCTTAATTCCTGGGGTGGCCCCAGTATTGAGTCCCTTCCTCAATCGAATCAGCTGATCCAAGCATTTTGCCCCATGTAAAAGGTGCCCCGAACTTATGGGTCTTTTCTTAGAACTTATAGATCAGGGGTAGTCAAACTGCGGCCCTCCAGATGTCCATGGACTACAACTCCCAGAAGCCCCTGCCAGCATTCGCTGGCAGGGGCTTCTGGGAATTGCAGTCCATGGACATCTGGAGGGCCGCAGTTTGACTACCCCTGTTATAGATGTTTTCTCACAACATCGTCGCTCTGGAGAGAATGCCTCATCTAGCAGAGCCATGGGCTTAGATGGGAGTGACGTTGCATTGGATTGCACTGCTGGGTACCCCTGTGTGTGTGTGTGTGTGTGAATGTGGGGGGGGGTTATTCATTGTGTGGCCTATGGGTGTACCATAGCTAGGAGATCCTAAAATTGTCTAGCTGTCAGGCAGGAGGCGTTTGGAGGTAGTGTGCCATTCCCTGCCCGCACGTCATGACCCTAATGTTTCCATCCGAATATTAGCCACGGCTGACCCTGTTTAGCTGCCAAGATCTGACAGGATCGGCCTTGCCTGTGCTTTCCAGGTTGTGTTGGGTTGTGTGTGTGTGTGCGAGACAGAGATGCTTGGGCAGCACCCAATGCAGGACCAGATTGGCCGTTCAACCCCAGAGAGCTGCTAACGACGAAGACCCTTTATGGGGAACCGGGGTCAGCTCAACCTTCTCTTCCTGCATTGCTGCTATTTTTGTGGGATGAGGTTGAACCAATATTGATGGTTGGTGCCAGAGAGTTCACCGGCCCCCGGCCCCCTGCCGTGTAGGGGCTGCTCAGGTGGGCTCATCCTGGGGCTAGTTGCACCGGCCCTGTTTGTTGTCGCTCTTGAAAAGTCACACCTCTGCCCTTGAACATGGAGACATCCTCAATGCTAATATCCCATGATTTCTGTATAGACGTTGTCTTTGTATGCCATTAAAGGTTTTTTTGAATTTGAATGTGAATATTCATTACACAATATTCAATTCAGATTCAGTTACGAAAAATTGGGGTCTCGCGGTTCTCCTCCCCCCCTCCCCCCGGGGTAAGCATGTGTACGCGGGCGTGTACGAAGGAGACTCCCAATTACAGAATTTCGCCAATCCAATTCAAGTCCATGCGTCCCAAAATAATTGTCTCACAACGTTTCATCAATCGGTCCGAAAGGCCAAAATAATTCTCAGTTTTATCGTGTGAAAAGTTTCCAGCTCTACCCAAAAAGAAGCGTCTTCTTGCTTGTAGGCTGGGAAGGGGACCGGGAAATCCCGGGCTCCTCCTTTCAGTCTGTGTACTTTTGATAATAGCTTACATGGCAAAGAAAACTTTACAACAACATGGCGCGTCTGCCGTATATACAACAGGTCCGGCAAAACGTCTCTCAGCGCAGACGTTTTCCTCAAGTCACTACGAATGTCTCCGGGAATCGTCAGATTCTAGGAGCGGCTTTGCCGTTTTCGCAAAGCTCTGAAGAATACGAACACTCTTTTTTGGCAGTCCGACGGGAAGAGAAGTCTCGTTAAAGTTGTTGGGGACAGTTCAGCTGCGAAGACCCTGCCGAGGGGCTGCCAGCAGGAAAGGCCGACTCCGCTATCACCAAAAGCGAAGGGGGGGAAGGAAGGAGCTCGGGCCTACCGTCACCAAGGAAACAAACCAGCCTTTCACATCGCCGCGTGAACCGGGCAGAAAATTCGCTCCTTTTTAAACACGCTCCAGTTTAGCTGCAGAATGCTTCCAGCCAGTTGCCGCCTTTTGGTTCCATTAATAGTTTAGATGGCTTGAAGAAAACGCCACCCGCTTGGGCCCAGGAAGAGACCTAGCGGTGGACTTCCACAGCCCAACTGTGACTTTCCGCCACTCGAGCGTCGGAAAAAAAAAATACTTTCTGTGGTCCCCCAGGACTCGTTCCCCTACCCACCCCCAGCTTTGAATCCCAAGCACCTTTCAGATCCCTCTTAACCACTCGTCCTCTTTTGGCAGCTCCCAAATGCTCCGGGAGAGCCCTTCAGTTAATTTCTCCCTCTGTGAACTCTTCTTTGATGGACTGCTTGCGGGACTTGCAGTCTGGCAGGTCGAAGCCAAAGTCCGCCCATTCGTCGGCTCCGCTGCGGTTGGGGATGGTGATCGTGTGGCGCACGCGGAAATGCACGGCCTCCATCACGCGCTGCCGTTGCAGCTCGCCGGAAGTGCCGATGGAGATGGTGGAGGCGTTGCTGCTGGAGCGGATCAGCTGCTGGGCCCCGTAGTCGTGGCCCTGTTTCAGTTCCTGCAGGCCCCGCCAGATGATCATCCGGTATTGCTCCGGGATCTTCAGCGCGCCGAGATCCTGCCGAGAATGAAATGGACAAGATTATATGGATGTGTTCCACTAATTGTAAGACCTTCCGGGTTGCCCACTAGGGCTTGGGAAATACCCGGGGGCAGGAGTGGGTGAGTTCTGAGGTGGGGAAGGTTGTGGAGTCCACCCTCCCAAGCGGCCATTCTCTCCAGGGGAACTGATCTCTGATGCCTGGAAATCAGCTGCAGAACTGGGGGATCCCCAGGTCCCACCTGGGGACTGGCATCCTTATGCCTTCCACAGAGCCACCTTGTGTGGAAGGTGCTATTATTAGAGGAATCTATTCTACATCATGGCGGCTGTCCCGCCCCTGAGTGCCTCCTCCTCCAACCCGCTTGCCTGTCTGTCCAGCGGCCAGCCAATCGCCTTCTGTCCCCCACCCTTGACCACCCCCTCCTCCTTCCACTTCCATCTGAGGCTCGGAGGCTACAGATCCCTGCTGCGTGTGAGCTGCCCCTGCCGGTGAGTTCCCTGCCTGGGGGCCTCCAGCCTGCAGCTTTTCCAGGTCCCCAATCTAGCACCTGTTTTATTCCTCAATGCAACGGGATTGGCCCCTGGTAAATCTATAAGCCCCGATACTATTATTCCTGAAGGAATTACTGCAAAATATAGCAGGTTGAGAATTGCAATGAGGCGGAACCTGGAGAAAAGCTCGCTCCAGGAAGTATTTACCTCGATGGTCAAGTTCTGCAGGTGGTAAATGGTCTGTAGTCCTTGTGAAGTGAAATAGTCGATGCAGTTGGAGCACCCCAGGCCTGTTAAGAAACTGCAGAGGGGAAACAAGCGGGAACATAAAAGCCAGGGTTAAATCCTCCGGGATGGCTGCATCCTGGACACTCCTCCCCAGTGGAGCAGAACCAGCCAACGGTGGCGGATGAAGGCCCTGAATTCGGTGCCATCCCCATCCCTCTCAGGGTTGCAGTTTGGGGTATCCCTCAACCTATCTGGCTCTTGTATACAGTCCTATCACCCCATAAATGTTTAACAAATTAAAAAAAAATAGAAAATGAATTAACTCCCACCCATTCGGAGAACCTTCCAGGGGCTTCAAGAAACTCCAGGGCTTCAGGAAACCCCGGTTGGGAAAGTCAGGAGATGTGCGACACACCCGGTAAGCACATCCCTACCTTACAAGACTCGGATCTGGATTGTAGGGCGGGGGAGGAGTGCAGTGTGACCCCGAGACCATGGCCTGGGAGGAGTGGCCTCCGTTCATTTCTCCGTTGGGCTGCATGGCGTGGCTGTTCAGCATCCCAGGTCCTGGGGGCGAAACAAGAGCAGGTGGTCACATGGCTGCTTTTCCAGAAAGGTAGAAGGAGGTGGAGGAAATACAGTCCTTCGTATAAGGCTGGGGCAGTCAATCTGCGGCCCTCCAGATGTCCTTGGACTACAATTCCCATGAGCCCCATGATTAAAGGTATTTTTATTTTAATTTACTATTGCTACTTGCACTCAGCATGGGGACATTTGTTTACTATATATATTACATTATATATATATATATATATATATATATATACACATACATACACACATATATATATATATATACACATACATACACACATATATATATATATACACATACATACACACATATATATATATATATACACATACATACATACATACATACATACATACATACATATATATTGTATTTAGAGTAACTTACATCACTGACGAAGGTACCGAAAGCGAAAAAAAAAACCTCCGAGTTCATTTTGATGTTTTGGAAGTTGGAGGAATTGTTTATAGTGGAATAAACTGTTCATTGGCCATCTCCGGCTTGAAAACTATTTCATTTGCTTAGGAAGGAAGAGGAAGCCTGCAGGATCCGGAGAACGGCCTCCCTCCCCTCCTGCTCCCACATTAGCACCTCTGAGCTTTCGCAGGGAAGAGGCCGGCAGGAGTTGGACACAAGCACAACCTGCCCGTTTTGTGGCCTTGGGGGGGGGGGACGCCTCACCCATCGGTCCGAGATTCGGTCCCGCACCGGAGCTGTGCTGAGGCGGCTGGCCCACCAGTTGGTTGACGGATGGCAGTTTGTTGATCCCTCCCGCGTGCAGCTTGTTTATCGGGGACAGGACGGGGCCGTAGGAAGAAGGCGCCTGCAGGTGAGTTCTACGTGAGAACAAGCAGAAATAGGACCATCAGTCAAAATCGAATCCCCCCCCCAGCAGGGGTCCCCAGCCTTTTGGAGCCTGTGGGCGGGCACCTTTGGAATTCAGAGAGAACGTGGCAAGCCGGGTTTGGTTCCCCACTCCTCCTCTGCATGCAGCCAGCCGGGTGACCTTGGGCTAGTCACCGTCCTGATAGAGCTGTTCTCAGAGAAACAGAGCTCTCTCAGGCCCACCTACCTCACAGGGTGCCTGTTGTAGGGAGAGGAAAGGGAAGGTGATTGGAAGCCGCTTTGAGCCTCCTTTGGGTAGAGAAGGGTATAAAAACCAACTTCTCTTCTTTTTGGAATAAATAATACATATATATATATTTAAAAACCCTCCAAGGTCGCTTTAAATTGGCTCTAACGGTGACCCTTTCCACCACCAATATGGCAAGGAAACGTTTCACAGCACGGAAGGAACTAACACCCTCCGGATCAGTAGGCTGTTTTTAAAGGGGCAGGATGCTGTTTTCTCCAGGCCTGTTGGCGACCCTGACTTCCTGTGCATGGCCCGCTCTGGCGGGACTCACTGGCGCTGCAAGAGCTGCTGCTGCTGCTGCCGATACGAGTCGACCAGCTGCTGAGGCACGAGCTCGACCAGCTCCAGGCTCTCCTTGATCTTCATCAGGATCTCGAAATTCTCTCGCCCGCGAACCTGCATTGGAGAAGACGTGGAGGGTTGCCGGGCAACGCCCAGGAAGAAGGGGGCGGGGTCTGGGCGGCCACCTTGCGCTGATGTCATTTCCAGTACAAACCGGAAGGGGTGCCTTCAGACACTCTAGGACTTACGACAACTCTGTGGTTTTAGCTCCGCCAAGGGAACCAACTGGAGTCAGGGCATCTGTAGATTTCGAGGACTTACCGGAACGTAATACGTTTCCTCTTCCCCGTGCCTCCGTTTCTTAATCCCGGATCCGAGTGCCGGTATCCCTTGCGGACTCTGCTTGAACGCTAGGGGAGAAGAAGAAGAAGGAAAGATTTGGAGCTCAGCTCGACCTGTGCCGAGGACAGGCCTGTCTCTGATGGTGCAAAGGCTTCTGGGAAGCAGGTTCCCTTGGCCTGGAGACAGACACTGGTCTAGTGAAAAATGGTCTTGGTGGTGCCACCCTCCATGAGGCCACCCAGTCCGTCCCTGCTGTTGGCACATGAGCAGCCCCCATCAATATGCCAGCGAAGCTTTTCACAGCCTGGAAGGAAATACCTTCTTGCCGGTCAATAACCTGCTCTTAAGAGGGCAGGGCACTGTCTCCTCCAGGCCTGTTGGCAACCCTCGTTTACCGCGCATGGCCGGCTCCCACCCGCTGGCCTTTCAGCGGAATGAGTCCCCACGCCCTGACTTACTTCGCTTGTTGGGGTTGCCGTTCTTAGCCGCGCTTTCGTTCAGGGCTTGCTGCTCTCGGTAATGGTCCTCGTCCGCTTTCCGGTCTCTGCCGGGACAGGCGCAGATCCGACCTTCGAAGGACCTCCGTCCCAGAACCTGCCCACTGGGAGACAGAGTCAAAGTCAACCCGGTAGACGGGTGGAATCTCAGAGGGGAGGTGTGTAGTTGCAGAGCTGGGGAACCCTAGAATTGCTTTTCCCCTGGAGAAAAGGGCCCTATGGCATTATCCCTCCCCTCCTCCAAGCCATGCCCTGCTCAGACCCCACACCCAAATCTCTAGGAATTGACAGCACGAGTTTGTAATTTAAGCCATGAAGCCCCCAATGGCTTCCTTGCCCTTTGTGGGCGTGTCCTTGGCAGCCATATTGGCTTCACAGATGCCGGGGAGGGGGGGTGTCTGCAGAAGAGGTGCCCGCTCAGCTGACTCACTCTCTGGTCTCCAGGGTGATGATGATGAGGATCGGCCGCCTGTTCATCCCGCCCACACAACTGCTGTTGCACATAAAGTTGTACAGGATGGTTGTGAATTCGGTCCCCACCTGCTCAGAAAGGGCAGAAAGGGGGAAGGGGAGGGTTAATATCTCACGCCTGGGCAGTAAAGCAATATTTATTTATATGAAGGCTGGAAATTATGCATACGAAACATGGAAAGTTCTGATTTATTGATGTGTGGGTACAAAAATGGGTACAGAATTTAAGCATTGGGGGTGGGGAGTCATGCAAGGGACATTCCAAGACAGAGAAATATGACAATATTCCTGCTGCAAAGGGAATTATTCTCTTCATTCACAAGCTCCCTAGGTGGGCTTAGACCACCCGCTGCAGGGTCAGCCCACCATCGGCTGCAGGGGGAAGCCATCCTGTCCCATTTTAGAGAGTTCTTTGGAAAAAGAGAAGGAATCCCATGTGAGGAAAAAGCCTGATGTGAAGCCCCTTCTGTCCGCGAAAGTGTAACATAAAATATTTCAACGGTTCTAAGAAATTGCTAACTACGCGCCCAAAGCCAATAGGGGCTGTGCAGAGAACACCTAAATGCAGGTCCTTCCTGCAAAGGCGGACAGTTTGAGATGGGCACGGGGCAAACAGGCAAGAAAGGAACAGAAGAGGAGCCCAAATGAAATCAGAACTGTAATTTTCATAGGAGAAGGTCGCTGAAATAACTCCTGCTCAGGCTAAAGGGTGTCCAATTGGGAAGCAAAATTAAAGGTGCAACATGTCTATCCAACAGCAGGGGGAGCCCCAACCCTTTCCCATTAGCAGGCCCATCCGGTCCTTCCATTGGGCGCCGCATCTGAGTTTACAAATCACAACATCTTTGCAAGCGGCTCTGAACGCACAAAGCACACACTTTTCTAACACACATACCACCCTTGAGATCCTTCGACTGGAGAGGCTGAGCCTGGGCATTTTCGGCATGCTAACTCCACAACAAGCACTCCCACTGGGCTGCATGAGCCGACCAGGCCTGTATCATTTGAAGCCCCCGCTTTCCCTTCTGCAGCGGCTGGACGGAGTTACCTGGGGAGGTTCGTAAGGAACCATCACGCTCTGCCTCCCGGTGACAGGGTCGTCCACGTACTGAGACAGGTTGTTGCCTTCCACGCGGATTAAGTGGCTGGCCGGAGCGGAGAGACCTGGGGAGACAAAGGGTGGGCTTTGATAAAAGGCGGGCAGTGGCTGATTTGCCCTGCTCAGTGGAAACGCTGCTTATTGCTCTCTTGAGAATGACTGGTAGGCCAGAGCAGCCACCCTAACACAAGAATCTTCATCATGTGACTGAAGGGAAGCTAGCTGCCCCTTTGCGGCCAAGCTCCGCCTCCTGCAGGAGCCATTTTGAGGCCGCCATTTTGGGGCTGGACCCCCCCCCCCCTGCCCTGTGTCAGGATTCCAAAGGCGTTTGCAGGCTCGCAAAGGTCAGGGGTTACCGCTGCAGACCTTTTAAGCCGTACTGCCGGTTGCTTTCTTCCAGCCATCGAGCGACGACTTCTGGTTACCGAAGTGAACAATGACATGCCGAAGGGTGTGGGATCCATACATTTCTTTAGAAAGAGGGCAACCTGGGCACTGAACTAGCGAAGGGCGGGGAGGGGGGGCAGTGATATGGTCCTCACCGTCATTGAAGTCACGGCCGAGTTCGTGGTTAGGGCATCGCTTGACCACTTCCGTCACGTGCTCTGCCTTCTTGTAGACGGGCATGGCCCGGATGACGGTCCCCGGAGGAGGAGGCGTTGAGACTTTGATCTGAATGGGACACGTCTTCGCGATCTGACAGTAGAGCTTCTTCAGCAGTGGGGAATACTGCAAAGGAAAACAGGGCTTGGATGAAATCAAGCTGGCCTGGGCTGGCCACCCCGGACCACTAGTTTCCTCCGAAACTGCACCGACTAAAAGGGAAGACTCAAAGAGAAGTAGTTGACCTCCAGGAAAATCCCTATTTTCCGCATAATGCTCTGTATCGGGTATTCCCAACACGGTGCCCCTGGGCACCACTGAGGAACAAAAGCTATTGAGGAAGATCTTTCTGTAAGGGAAAAGCTTGTCTTGCTATCCTTTGAGTGCTCTTTGAAGGGGCGAACAAGCCTGTGGACAAAGGTGCCCAACAGCGGCGGATTCTGAACTGGCGAGCCAGGTTGGATTCCCTGCTCTTCCACATACAGCCAGCTGGGCTCGTCACAGCCTTGATAGTGCTGTTCTAACCAAGCAGTTCTGTCAGAGCTCTCCCTGCCTCACCTACCTCACAGGGTGTCTGTTGTGGGGAGAGGAAAGGGAAGCCGCTTTGAAACTCCTTTGGTTAGAGAAAAGCAGGGTATAAAAAAACCAGGAAAAGGGCAACTTAAATTATTAAGGCGATGGGACACTTTATCAACAGAGGCCGAAAAAGCCAGGCTCAGCCAGAGTTCAGAAAGGCACGCTGACTGACTTATAGTGTGCGGTTCATTACAGAGACCCCCCCTCCCCCGGTGAATCTAGCAGTAAGAGCCCCCTTGGGTTTCAAAGGTCATCTGAACTGGCCCTTGGCGTTGCCTTCCCTTCCGAGCCCACCGCTGGCACGTCAAGTGCTCCATTTGGTACCTCCTTCCTTTTCTGCAAAATCTGGGAGTGGGAGGGATTATCCCGACATGCCGGAACAGGCACCTTTGTTCAGGGATCCCAAACATTCACTGGGAGATTATTATATATATATATATATATATTTTTAAAGAAAGAAGAAAAGAGGAAGGCCGCTCCGTACGACTTGGCTTCCCGTCCGGATCTGCCAAGACAGGTCCGCTTGGGGTGGAAGTTGAGGATAACACGACCTCACTTTCCAAGCATCTCTCCGGGCTCTCCGCGGCTAGACTCCAAACGGGTCAAGGCAGAGACGGCAGCCGCTGGGGGGGTTATCCCTGCTCATTTCCTTCCAACTTGGACACCTCTTGAGCCTCAATTGGACCCATGAAACTACCTTACGCTGGCCTATTAGATGGTCCGTCAAGGTCAGTATTGTCCACTCAAGCAGGCCGCACCCCTTTAGGACCTCATCTTCCACACCTACTGTGTGCATTTGTGTTTGTGAAATGCTATCAAGATGCAGCTGACTTAGGGTGACTTCATAGAGTCTTCAAGGCAGGAGACATTCAGAGGGGGCTGGCCATGGCCTGCCTCGGCAGAATGACCCTGGGCTTCCTCGGGGGTTTTCCCATCCAAATATGAACCACGGCCGACCCTGCTTAGCTTCTGAGATGTGGCAAAATCGGGCCAGCCTAGGCCATTCAGGCCAGGGCACAACCCCTGCCACCTGATCCTTTTAATGTGTTAGGTCTGATGCAGATGTGATAAACAGGACTCTGATGCTACCGTAAAGATATTTTAAATAGTGTCTTTTTCTTCCAAGTGTGAGATTTTGTACGCTTGAATCCGCTTCTTCGAAGGCAGCCTGGTATTTCTTCCTCTTGGCCACCTCTGAAGAACCATGCTATTGCCCATGAAAGCGTTCGAAAAGATGACTCAACGTCTTCCAAAAAAGAAGACAAGTGGGAGAAACCGATTTGCCAGAGATGAGTATCACAAAACAAGCAGCCTTTCTGGGGAGCAGAGAGAGGGAAACAGGAGTGACGTGCATGTCGAGGCTAGTCCTTACAGGGCATAACAGGTTTTGTTGTTGAAAATTACCCACTGGCTCCCCTTTCACCTATTGTGATGTGCATACCGAACAATAGCCGAAAAATAAAACCCTTCAAAACACCACCTCACCAGACGTTTGTAAGGTGTGTCCAAAAACAACGAAGAAGAAGAAGAAGAAGAAGAAGAAGAAGAAGAAGAAGAAGAAGAAGAATTAGGTTTTATACCCCACTTTTCACTACCAGATGGAGTCTCAAAGTGGCTTACAAACACCTTCCCTTCCTTTCCCCACAACAGAAATCTTGTGTAGGTGAAACTGAGAGAGTTCTGAGACAACTGTGACTAGTCCACGGTGGGTGGAAAGTGCTGTCCAATTTCAGCTGACTTATGCCAAGCCCATAGGGTAGGGGTGGCCAAACGGTGGCGCTACAGGTTGTCCAAGGACTACAATTCCCATGAGCCCTAGAGTTCTATCCTCCATGACTTTATCTAATGGCCTTTTCAACCCATCTGAACTAGTGGCCACCGTGTCCTGTAGGGCTGACAGTTTCAAGTTGTAATATTCTTAGAGATTTTGGTGGGTGGAGTCTGGGGAGGGGAGGGACCTCACCAAGGTGTGATGGATCAGAATCCACCCTCCAAAAAGCCATTTCTCCCAGAGGAGCTGATTGCTGCAGCTCAGACCACATCTGTAATTCCGTGAGACCTCTGGGCCCCACCTGGCAGCTGGCCCTAGTTTCCTGTGGAAGTCAGTTCCATACATTTCATAAAGGAGAGAGAATTCTAACCCACAACTGCAGAGACGAATCGAGGGGGGAACAGAAAAGCGAGTTTTCGCAGCATCTCCTTGCGTTTCCCTGCAAAACTCTTGCTGTCCGCCTGCGACCCAATGAAAACCTCCTGCAGAAGGTTCGGGGGACCGAGAGGAGGGGCTTTTTCCTGTCCAGGTGTGGAACACGTCAGTGGCTCCTGTCAAAAGATCCCTTTCATGCGGACATTCCCAGGCAAGTCTGTGACAGGCCTGGGAAGTGAACAAGGAAAAACAAGAAAGGGGGCCCGGGACGGCGGAGAGCTTTGTGCTAAGTCGCTTGGTACAAATCCCCTTGTACTGCCATGTTATGACACGGCGAAAGCGTTCCTAAATAGCGAGGTTGATTGCCCCGCGGGGGGGGGGATGGCTGCCACGGCCCCGGCAAGCCTCTGCCGCTCACCTCCTCAAGTCTTAACAAGCTCCCGACCCGGCCTTCAAAGATTCTTTCGACAACAACAAACATCTTTCAAGCGCACGTGCCCCAAACATGACGTTATTCGGGCCAGGCTTGGCGCTTGGCCTGGCTTGGCCTTTTCCTGGTCTTTGGCTCAGTTGCTGTGACCTATTGGCGGGGTGCATTGAGGAGGGACAGCCGTGGCCGGAAGGCTCCTGCCCCAAGGGGAGGTGAAACAAGGCTTGGGGGGCTGGCAGGGAATGTGGACTAATCATGAGGCTGCCTTATGCTGAATCAAGCCATTGGTCCATCTAAGAGTATCAGAAGAGCCCTGCTGGTTCAGGCCAGTGGCCCGTCTAGTCCAGCGTCCTGTCTCACACAGTGGCCAGCCAGGCCCTCTGGAGGGCCAACAACAGGGCAGAGAGGCTGAGGCCTTCTCTTGACAACAAGAAGAAGAGTTGGTTCTTAAATGCTGCTTTTCTCTAATCAAAGGAACCTCAAAGTGGCTTCCGATCGCCTTCCCTTCCTCTCCCCACAACAGGCACCCTGTGAGGGAGGGGAGGCTGAGAGAGCCCTGATATTACAGCTCTGTGAGAGCAGCACTATCAGGGCTGTGACTAGCCCAAGGTCACCCAGCTGCCAGTTAAGCCGGGCCAACCCTGACTAGTATTTGGATTGGAAACCTCTGAGAAACACCAGGGGCATTAAGCAGAGGCAGGCAATGGCAAACATCTCTGTCCCTCCCTTGAAAACCTTACTGGGTCGCCAAAGCCAGCTGAGCCTTGATGGGGGTGGGGGGAAATCAACTGATCAATTAAATACTTCCCCCACAAGTCTTCTACCTCTACTCTACTATTGGCAGCGATTCTGCCTCCCCCAGTCCATCGATAGAGGACAAAACCCGACTCTGCACGCTACAGAGAACGGCCTGCTTCCCTTGGTTGCGGAGCTTTGGCTGTTCGTCAAAGGAGCTGTCCCTGGTATTTGCTCGACGGAGTTCAATAAAACCGGGGAAGCAAACTCTGGCCCAAAAGAGAGAGCGGGGAAGACGGAAAGAGGCAGGAGTTTCCTCTCCTGCTGGCAACTCTTTGGTGAACAGCCTCCAAGTCCTGCTCCGGGGAAAGGGGGCTGGATTCCTCTTCGAGGCACAGTCCTCTTAGAGCTGTTCTCACAGAGCAGTTCCTCTCAGAGCTCTCTCAGCCTCACCTCCCTCACAGGGTATCTGCTGTGGGGAGAGGAAAGGGAAGGCGATTGGAAGCCACTTTGAGCCTCCTTTGGGTAGAGAAAAGCAGCATATAAGAACCAACTCTTCTTCTCCTTCAGTAATATCAGGGCTCTCTCAGCCTCTCCCACCTCACAGCGTGTCTGCTGTGGGGAGAGGAAAGGGAAGGCCACTTTGAGCCTCCTTTGGGTAGAGAAAAGCAGCATATAAGAACCAACTCTTCTTCTCCTTCAGTAATATCAGGGCTCTCTCAGCCTCACCCACCTCACAGGGCGTCTGTTGAGGGGAGAGGAAAGGGAAGGTGAATGTAAGCCGGTTTAAGTCTCTTTCACGTAGAGAAAAACGGGGTAGGAAAAACAACTCTTCGTCTTCATTTTGTTCACTGAGGTCAGTATTCATTTTATTTAAGGGTTTTGACAAAAGCAGCTGGTTAGCGTATTTAGCTAAGCTATTAGGCCAAGAAATTCTGGGCAAAACGTCACAGTCATTATCTGTGGGCAGAGGCAAAGAGGATAATACTCCACAGATGACTCAGAACAGACAGACAGCCTGTAAGAGGAGACATGTCTTTCACGCATGTGAAGCAAATTCAGAATCCAGGGGCACCTTGAAGACCAACAAACTTTTATTCCAGTTATGAGCTTTCCTGTGCATGCACACTTCCTCGGATACAATGACACGGTATCTGAGGAAGTTTCCTGCATGCGGTTCACCATCCCTTTAAACTGGCGTTCATGGAAAAGACATCCTGCTATTCCTTTCCCAAGCAAGGGAGTGGACGTTAAGAGGTCAAAATCCCAGGGCTCACAGAGATATCTTTGCATGTAGGCAGAGCGTGGCCTGGGAATCCATGGCAGGTCCTGACCGTCCTGTTCCCTCCAGCAATAAGGATCAAAAACGGTTCTTCGGCATGAAAATTCCCCCTTGTGAGCCTCCAAACCATGTTCAGCAGAACTGGCCCAAGGTTAGGCCATGTGGACATGAACCAGACCCATTCATCTCCTGTCCTGCTTGCGTGCCATGAGCCATCAAATGAATGTTGCCCCAAACGTCCTTCAGCTTTCCACAGGACGGCTGTCTTTTCTGGGGACTCTGCTCTTCTCATAATGGGACCCAAGGACAACAGCTGCCCGTGAGCCCTTTGAGCATCGAGGGAGAGCTCCCGTCCTGCCCTCCGTCAAATCTACGCGGCTTCTTTATTCCAAGTCCTGCAACTTTTTCAGAGTTGGGGATATAATGGCTCCCTGCCCATGCAACCTAAAGGGCATCGCCATCGCTAACCCGTAATAACTCTTACCGGAGCCCCGCCACCTCCCTCCTGCTCTTTCCAGGACCGCTAGGTGGATGTGTCCCAACAGAATCCCAACTGATAAAATCGTATTTATCCTCGGCTCTCGACACAGAGTTGTCCAGACTTGCATGGCACGGGGAGGGGCTCTGCTTCCTGCTTTCTTGAAGGAAATGATTTGCCCAACTATTACCTCCCCCCCCCTGTTCCCTATCCGCCCCCTCCCTTTCTTTTCCTTTTTTTTTTGGCTTTTGCATTCCACTCCCCTCATTAGCTCTCTGCTCCAGACGTGTTCGGGGCTGCCGTCAATGGATCCAGAGAAAGCCGGTAGCCTGGAAAGAGGGAGCAAGATGAGGAGAGGGGGGGGGGGAGAGAAAAGCTACCATGGGGCCTCAGGCTGCTAATTTCTTTGCGCTCCACGAGCAAGCAGCTGCCGAACCCCCTTCCCCAGGCAGGTTTGGGCAGGGAGCTGCGGAGAGGTGATAATAACGTGTCTGTCATTTCCCTTGGACATGTAGGATCTTGCAAACCGCAAATACCGTTAACCAGCTTGGCCAAATCTGTTAGGACGGATCCTGGGAGACAGGAACGCAGGCCTACCGCGGGGTTCGGGGTTGTTTGTTTCCCCCCCCTGATCAAAGAGCAAAAGGATGGGACTAGAGCAACAAGACAGAGGGGTCTTTCCCCCAGTGAAAAGAGGCTTGGGGCTTCGTTTGCCCCAAGACCCTCTGCTTCCCTAAATCTTGCTGGGCCACATTGTTGTTCCATCACCTTTCCAAGCCTTCCTCCAATTGGTGGCTAGAACCCGAGTTCTGATTGCCTCCATCCCATCAAGCCCGCTGGATGTCTTTGAGCCGGCTGCATGCTCGGCCTCGCAGGGTCGTCGCAAGGATGCAAGGGGAAAGGGAAGACCACGTACGCCACCCCGGGCTCCGTGGATAAAAATGTAGAAAATGGATCGATTTCCAGCCAGGCTGGGCCCTCTGCCAGGTCGTAGGTCTCCTCAGGTGTCCAGTGAAGCCTGCCACTGGCCTCGATCCCACCGTTCCTCCTCGCTCAGGGCAGCATGCAGGGGTCTCCTCTCCTTGGGAAGGGAAATTGTGTTGCATTCCTGTTCTTGCCTCCTTGCAGGCCCACTGAAGTGATGCAGGCTGGGAGAATCCCGTTCCAGTTAGCTTTGACAGTTGGTGACAGTTGGTGACAGTTGGTGACAGTTGGCTTTGAGGTGTGGGCGAGCGAGAGCTGGATGGAGAGTCTCTCTGTTCGGGTTTGTCAGTCCATCAGAAAATGTAAAATAATCGCAGCTTCAGGATTGCGAAGGTCAAAACAGAAGCAGCATAACTGATCTCCATTGAACTCAATGTCAACAGGAGGAAAAAAAAATCAGTATCTCTGAAGACCAATTTTACCTCAGAGGAAAGCTGCCGTTCAAGCTTTATGTCCTAATGTTTTTCTAGCATGCAAGTAAACATTCTTACCAAAGAAGACCATGCCGTCTGTTTTCAAAGAAGAAGAAAATAGCCAAAAAAAGAACTGTCGACAGCTATTATACACCGTTTTCTCATTCCGCCGAATAAACTCTGACCGGGAAGGGAGCCTGAGTTAACCAGGGCCTAGTCTGCACACAATAGATAATGCACTTTCAATGCACTTTAGAAGTAGATTTTCCTGTTCTGCACAGGAAAGTCCAGCCGCGAAAGCACATTGAAAGTGCATTATCTATTGTATGCAGACTAGGCCCGGCTTTCGCAAAGATTTCATCGTATTTTTTACAATTCAGATATTGATCAAATTCAAAATCCCAGGATAACCTTCAATGTTGTTACCATGAGACAGAGAGAGTCGGAGCGCGTGACCGGCCCGAGGACATCCGGCAAGCCCCACGTCTCTCCCATGTTCACGTGGCACTCAAACTACCATCCTGCCCAGTACACCGGACTACTCTTTTTGCCTAACGGGTGATGGGTGAATTTCCTGAATTCTGCAGGGGATGGACTAGATAACCCTGGAGGTCCCTTCCAACTCTCTGATTCTATGAGTGTCCGCTTTCCTCTGAAACTGTCGGGCTGGTTCTCTTGCCCGCAGTGGATACTCAAAAGTCCTCTCTCCAGCGCGCATGCCTCTTCCGCGGTCTGCAGGCCCCAGGAGGGCCAAAGGCTCTATTCACACTCCCGGCCTCCCTGGCATTTCTTCGAAGGAAGCCGGTGGCCGCTCCGGCCGCTGACGCCGGAATCGGACTTGAGAAAAATACTAATTATCTATCAGTTACCAGCTGGCTGGCGTGGCGAGGGGGGCACGCGGGAGAGACGGCAGCTGCGATCCGGCTCCGGGCTCCGGCACGTCTGGGCAGCTCCAGCACGCAGACATCCTGATAGGTTTGCGCACGCTGGCGGGCTCCTGACAAGCTCCGTCATGCCATGTGCCAGAAACAGCCTCCTCTGGCCCCCCACCAGCTCGAAACATGAATCACGGGGCGGGAGGGGAATTGCGCGTTGGAGGTACGGGGTAAAGCTTTTCTCCTGCACACGCTGAGCCGTTGTTCCTCGCAAGCAAAGAAAAGCCAGTGGGTTTGGGGTTTTTTGGCGGGAGAGTCTCATAGGGGCTGAAAGTCATCTGGGGCAGTCAGAAGAGAGTCCTTTGCTGGCATACTGTGACCGAAGCCTTCCAAAAGGATGTGGACAACTTGGAGAGGTTGAGGGACTTGGGAACGTTCAGCCTGGAGAAGAGGAGGTGGAGAGGGGACAGGATGGCTCAGGATTTGAAAGGTTGTCACTTAGAGGAGGGCAGGGAAAGGTTCCTGTTGGCAGCAGAGGAGAGGATCTGCAGTAATGAGTTTAAGACTACATGCGGAATGGTATCGGCTAGATAACAGGGGAGAAAATGTCACAGTCAGAGTCATTCAGCAGTGGGATTACCTAAGGAGGTGGGGAGCTCCCCTTCACTGGCAGTCTTCAAGCAGCAGCTGGACAGAGACTTATCCTGGATTCTTTAAGTTGATACTGCACTGAGCAGAGGGTTGGACTAGATAGCCTCTATGGCGCCTTCCAACTTTATGATTCTGTGATTCCATATGTTATGCTATCCAGAGAATGGGCAGCGATCACTGCTTTGCTCTAAGACTGAGGTTCAAACCCCCACCTGGCCAGGAATGTTTCTGGGTGATCTTCGTTTCATCACATGTGCTCATCTTAGCCTACCCCTAAAGGCTGTCGTGAGGTTATAATTGAGAAGGGAGGGGATTTTAAGTTCCTTGGAGGAATGGCAGGATAAAAAGTACAATTAATCAATACGTCTGATACACTCTGATGTATATCATCAAATCTGTGATTAGCAAACCTGGGCCAGCCAGGTATTTGGTGGTCTCCCATCCAGAACTAACCAGGGCCAACCATGCTTAGCTTCTGAGATCTGGTGAGCCCAGGCCAGCTGGGTCATGGTCATGCACATCACAGAGGGCAATAAAGAGACCAAATGAAACCAGGAGGGAGGTGCTGTGCCCAGGGATTGCTGCCAGGCCCATGCAGCGCTGCAAACAGGACTGTAAATAAACAGCCGTCACCGGTGTTCATCGTCCCTTAAAAAAAAAAACCCTCCCGATCAGCTCAACACCCGTATGAAACAAGCCAGAGCCAATGACGTGTTTTGCAACAGAGTCAGAGGGCCTGGCTGCTACCAGCTCGCTTCTGGCCCAACGGGGAAACCCACTCCTTTGTGGAGGGATCAGGTTGGCCGTCCTGAGAAAAATAGGAAAGCCATGGGGATAAACAAGGAGGGGAGGCCTGTGTGCTATTCTGAAAGCAAAACTTAGTCATCGTCCCCACCTCCCCACGGTGGTTCCAGCCACACAGGTACTTCAGCAGCATCCAGCTGCAGTCCCCCCCCCTTTTTTTTACACATTTTCTTTTTCTCTGGATGAAAGGGAGAAATTGTGTGCTATAAAGCCATGCTTGCAACCAGCACCGTGTCCTGTGGATTTCTCCCCTTGAATCCAAGGACATCCTATTTGCCAGCTCTGGACTGGGAAATTCTGGGATATTTGGGATGCTGAGCCTGGTGGGGGGGGGGCAAGGTTTGGGAAGGGGAAGGGTACCACGGCACAAAGTCCGCCTCCTGAAGTTGCCATTTTTCCCCCCAGGGGAACTGATCTCTGTAGCCTGGAGCCCAGTGGTCATCCTGGGAGTCCTCCAGCCACTGCCTGGAGGTTGGCAGCCCTAGGAAGCAGCCTCAGGGTACCATGTCTAACCCGGCAATGAGCAGACCTCACTCAAAGGGCACGGCCGCCCTGGACGTTCTCCGCCGGACCCTCCATTGCCAAGAGCAATTTGTGCCAGCTCTCTTGCTTCGCAATGAAGTTTGCATAAAAGAAATTCCTCGACAGATTAATGAGTTAACTAGGAGGAGGGCGAGAAGCTATTTTCCCAACCTGGGCACCAGAACTGCTCTGGATTCCTGCCCATCTGGGGCATTGCTTCCCAGTGTGTTAGTTTCCTGTGGCACAAAGCCCCAGGGCTCAGAGCTACCTGACTGCAGACCCCAGAATACAGCTTCTCCTTCCCTGTTTTTCATAGCGGAATTGCCTGTAGACCAGTCCCATCTTTATGATCCCTCAGGCTGCATAGCCCAGGCTAACCTGATCTCGTTAGATCTCGGTAGTTAAGCAGGGTCAAGCCCTATTGGGATGGGAGGCCTCCGAGGAAATCCAGGGTGGTTACGCAGAGGTAGGCAATGCCAAATCAAGAAATGAAACTTGCCTTGTCTTATCAAGAAACTTCAAAAGGGGAACTCAATGAGGAGTTGCAGGATTGGAATTCATTGACAAATTCAGGACAGTGTACCCCTTCAGGGTTTAACAGGGACCTAGAATTTGTAGCTCGCTTTAGATGCTAATCTCGTGTATACTCTATGCCCTGCCCCAGAGGTTTAGGGATACCTCTGTAAGTATTGCCTCTGCTTATTTGATTTCATCTTGCGCTAGCTTTTGTGTTTTGTTTGTGTAACAATACGAGGGCGTGCTCTGTGAGAACAGCTCCAACAGGACTGGGACAAGCTCCTTTGGGTAGTGAAAAGCGGAGCATTAAAAATGAACTCTTCATCTTCTTCTGAACTCTGGTTTCCGAACTGCAGTTTAATGCTAGTCCAGAATCCTGATGTCTCTGCAAAAATCACAACCTGACTTGGAACAACTGTTGAACACAACAACCAAATGTAGCTGGTTGAAAACCAGCAGGTTTAGGACTCCAAAGCTGCCTCCTCCTCCTCCTCCTCCTCCTCCTCCTCCTCCTCCTCCTCCTCCTCCTCCTCCTCCTCTTCCTCCTCTTCTGCAATCAAGTTGCAGCCGATTTGTGCCGACCCGCAAGATTTGACTTGCCACGTAAAATATGGAAGACATCTAACAGAATACGAACAGGCCTGGGCAGTGGTGCAGACCTGTTGTTTAAATGAGGCAAAATGCCAGGTCCCGAACGCGATTGTCGGGCAGCCCGCCAAAACGTTTTCCGTCTGTCGCGGCAATGTGAGCATCGTGCTTTCCGGGGAGATGTGACAGAGTTCTGGACTCTCCCCAGCTGCAGCTGAGTAGACCGAAAGGTTAGATCTTAGCATTTAGAGGGATCGTCCAGTCGGCCTGTCTAACCATTGTACCCACAGCTACATATATATTATTATATGTTTCCTAAGTGTAACTCTGCCATATAGGGTAAATAAATAAACAAATATGACCACCCCACAGGGTTTTCAAGGCAAGAAACATTAGAGGTGGTTTGCCATGGCCTGCCCCTGTATAGCAACTAGGGATGCCAACCTCCAGCTGGTACCTGGGGATCCCCTTACAGCTCACCTGTAGACTAAAGAGATCAGTTCCCCTGGAGAAAAAGGACACTTTGGAGGGTGGACCCCATAACATCATTCTCCATTGAGGCTCCTCCCTGCCCCGAATCTCACCCACTCCCGGCTCTTTCCCCATAATCTCCAGGTATTTCCCAACCCGGAGCTGGCAACCCTAGGAATCCAGGGTGTTTCCCCATCCAAATACTGACCAATGCTGACCCTTCTTTACTTCCAAGATGTGATGAGATTGAGCTATCCTGAGCTATCCGGGCAGGGCAGAAAACTTGCATATCTGAAGTGAACTTCCCTGAGTCATTCTCAAGGTGCCTCTGTGGACCTCTGACCCTTAGTGATGGAGACTTCCTGGTAGGGAGAGCCCAGCCGCGTCCTCACGGCCCGGGGGATTTCTTCCAAAGGACCCTTGCAAGCCCCCTTTGATGTGCAATCTCATCAGGGGGGCTGGTTTCGCTTCCTTCGTGTTGCACCCCCCAGCCGATGCATCACTTGCTGGCCACACTTTAATCAAGGGTTTCTCTCTACCAGCAGACTGAAGCTTTATCTAATCGATAAGCCCAAGAAAGAGCCTGTGGCCTGGCGTGAAAACTTATCATTTGCTTTCATAATGTGATTTGAGTCAGTAAAGGACCTCTGGGCCATGGATCTGCAGCTATCATTGGGTGTGGGTCTGGGTGGGGTGGGGTGGGGTGGGAGCAGCCAAGCGAGTTTCAAGAGTGTCCTCAGAGACTCTGACCTCAGAGGTGTCAGTTGAAGGAGGGGAGGATCTGAGAGACAAGGCAAGCAAACTGGGCTTTGGAATATCACAAGACCTTCCTAGCAAGCCAGCTTGGCGTAGTGGTTAGGAGTGCAGATTTGTAATCTGGCGAGCCAGGTTTGATTCCCCGCTCCCCCACATGCAGCCAGCTGGGTGACCTTGGGCTCGCCAGGGTATTGATAAAGCTGTTCTGACTAAGCAGGAATATCAGAGCTCTCTCAGCCTTCCCTCCCTCACAGGGTGTCTGTTGTGGGGAGAGGAAAGGGAAGGCGACTGTAAGCTACTTTGAGACTCCTTTGGGTAGGAAAGCGGCATATAAGAACAAACACTTCTTCTTCCCTGTGCATGTGCAGAGAGGGCCTTGGTGTGCCTGTCATTACGGGTTTGTGGAGGTCAAATGAGAACTGGGTCAGGCAGTCTGGACTCCTGGTCCTCCGGGGGAGGAGAGCAAGATGGAGAGCGCCGTGCCATGATGCTTGCCCCCATCTCCTGGGAATCAAAGAGGACTTTGACTACAGAGGGTATCACTGGATTGCCAGGGGGCAGCAGGAAACAATGGCCAAATGGTACAGGTTGTATCAGTATAAAACAGTGGTGGGCTGGAGATCTCCCAGAATTACTACTGATCTCCAGGTAATAGAGAAGAAGGAGAAGAGGTGGTTTTTATACCCCACTTTTCACTACCTGAATGAGTCTCAAAGGGACTTACGATCGCCTTCCCTTCCTCTCCCCACAACAGACACCGTGTGAGTTCGGTGGGGGTGAGAGAGCTCTAAGAGAACTGTTCTGCAAGAACAGCCCTAAGAGAACTGTGTCACCCAGCAGGCTGCGTGTGGAGGAGGAGTGGGGAATCACACCTGGCAAGGAAAATGAGAGCTGCAAGACGTCTGGTTTATAATGCAACAGGATTCGCTTTGGAGTAAAGCAACGGAGCACCGAAATCTTCTAGGCTGTCCTGGGCATTTGCAGTCTTTAGGACGCTGGGCAAAATACCAGCCTACCGAACTTCTATCTGTCTCTGGAATGTGAACGTCATGCTTTCCCAGGGAGATGTGACTGAGCTCTCTGAGCTCTCCCCAGCTGTGACTGAGTGGACTGGCAGAGGCCTTGAGCACAAATCCTATCACCTGGCAGCTAAGTGTCCTTAGAGGCGTGGCCTCAGTTGTCCTCCACAAGCCCAAGTCCAAGCGGATTTATTTGGAAATAAGAACCGGATGGTCTCCTTCCCCTGCTCAGGGAAAGTTAAGGGGGATGCCACAGGACACCATGAAATCAGTGGCTGAAAACACTTGCCCTTCTCCTTGTGATCCAGGGGCTTGCCCAGAGAAGTGAGTCCTCCCAGTATCCTGACTGGCGGATCATGTTCTGCCCTACAGAATTCTCCTTAAGGTGCTGGGGAGCAAGCCGCCATCTGCCTGCACCGCCAAGGCCCTGCAGACGGACTGGAGAGCCAGCGTGGTACAGCCAAAACAGGGGGACAGTCTTGTAGGCGGACTTTGATCCAGTCTCTGTGAGTTTGTCTATGTCTCTGCCCAGCCTACCTCACAGGGTTGTTGTGTGGATAAAACAGGAGCCGCCCTGAGCTCCTGGAGATGAAACCGCGATCTGATTAACGGAAGCATTCCACTGAGCTGTCATACGGAAGAAACAGAATCCCGCGGCATCCTAAATACTATTAGATGCACTGCTACGGAAGCTACCCTGCACAGAGCGGAGCGGTTACTATGACATGAGGCTAGAAGAGGCAGCAAGGTATCGCTTTCTGGCCTCCCCTCCCCAGAATTCTCCTTCCTCCCGCTCTGACATTTGTTCTCGAGGATATCTCTTTCTGCCCACCAAGGTGAGCAATTCCCCCTTTTGACAGGGTGGACTCTGTGCCTCCAAACGGAACAGAAAACACAATAGGCTCCGATGCACTTTCCCCCCTGGGAGCTGCAACAGGCAGCCACAGACACCCCCCTTGGGTGCCAGATACTAATTGCATTTATGCACCCGGAGCACCGGCCATCGCATGGAGAACCTCTGTCTTGACTCAATTCCGCATGAAGTTTGCTGCTCAATGGAGCAGCAGTCCCCAAACTTCCTACACAACCGCAGGGAGGGGGTGGGGGAAAAGGACATAAAACCAGCATGCACAACCCCTGCAAGGTGGGACCAGGGTGGGTGCCCAGCGGTGAAAGGGCCAAAGGCCTTCAGGGACGCCCCCCCTCTCCCCGAGGGAAGGAGACACGCCGCTTACCGTCCAGGTGGCCGACTTGGCTGTGCTGGATTGCTGGAAGGTCACCTCGAAGTGGTGCGGGCCGGGGTAGTCGGTGTTGGACGGGATGACGGGCGCGGGGGACATGGTGTCAAAGGTGGAGCTGGGCTGAGAGTAGGGCGAGAGCGTCGGGACGTTGGAGGCGTGCTCCGAGCTGTAGGGGCTGGAGGAGGCGGCTCGGCTGTCAGAGCTGTGATCCATGCTGCTGTTGAGCAAATTGAACTGGGACTGGAGGGGAAGGGAAAGAGGGGGAGGAGGAAAAGGGGGGGGGGAGAGAGAGAGAGAGAGAAAATTACACCAGCAGTTTCAAGACCTGGAAACATCAGTTCCTCTCTGTGCCCAAACTTCTCCAGGTGTCTAGTTACAGGCATCTTCAAGGGGCAGAAGCTCTTGCGAAACCAGCAGGGGGGTGGGTGGGGGGTGGGGGGGCGAATGAAAAGGGATCTCCTTCTGGGTTTCTTTGCACTCGAGGCTTTCTTCCCCCCCCCCTAAAAGTCTCCCCACCCCACCCCCCTTCGCTCCAACTCCTGGTGAGTCTGTTTGTTTAAACAAGTCCTCCCCGCCCCTCCTCAATACGGAGAGGAGACTCATTCCTCAGCTTGATCCAGGATGGAGACAACTCAAGTGGGCAAGGCCCCGATTTAGCCCGGACAGGAAAACAAGGACGGGGGTTGTGGGGGAGAGAGAGAGAGACGCTCTTTGCAAGTCTCTGTCAAAGAGGAGGCTCAGATAATATTTGCATTAGTGGCTGACCGGCCCCCTTGCCACTGGCCCTGAGTGAAGCCCCTCCTGGACATAACGCTTGGCTGAGCTGTTCACAGGCACCGACAGGGCCCTGCAAGGGTTGCCAACCTCCAGGCGAGGCCTGAAGATCTCCCAGAATTAGTAGGTAACCGCCACTGTCCTGGAACAAACCTGTGCTACCTTGATGGTTTGCTCCCAATAGTTCTGAGTCTGTGGCGAACACCTTCAGCAGAGTCCTCTTTTACCCTCTGTTCATGGCGGCAGAAAAGAGGCTGACTTATGGTGACCTCTTAGGGTTTGCAACCCTGGACTTGGTGTGGAGAGCCAGCTGGGTGTGGTTGTTAGGAGTGCGGACTTCTAATCTGGCAAGCCAGGTTTGATTCACCGCTCCTCCCCCTATATGCTACCAGCTGGGAGAGCTTGGGTCAGTCACAGCACTGATAAAGCTGTCCTGACCGAGCAAGAATATCAGGACTCTCTCAGCCTCACCCACCTCACAGGGTGTCTGTTGTGGGGAGAGGAAAGGGAAGGCAACTGTAAGCCACTTTGAGACTCCTTTGGGTAGAGAAAAGCGGCATATAAAAACCAACTCTTCTTCTCTTCTTCTACTGCCTTGGTGGTTTCCCATTTGAGCCCTAACCACAGCTGACCTTGCTCCACTTCCATGATCTGACAAGGGCAGGCTCTCCTGGGCTGCCCAGGTCAAGGCACCGTTCACAGCCGTCTGGGATGTCTCCCTTTGGACTGGATGGAAACTGGAGGGGCTGAAGCCCCTCCTGGAAATAAGGCTTGCCTGGAAACCAGCATGGGGACCTATCTCTGGCTGAGATACGGCCCAGATATAATCACGGGGAAATCTCCCTGCCGTCCAACAAAAGGCATCGGTCATCACCAACCGCATCATGCTCTAGACCTCAAGGGCCTAGAAACTAAAGCAATCAGGAACTGAACAAAGACGCTGAAGCAATCCGAACTGGGGGATGGTGGAAGACAAGGAACGCTTGCTAGATTGGTAGCCCTGCCTACAGGGAAAGGCAGAGAAGGACGAAGAGACCTGTTGACATAAGCGCTTGCGTGTTTTATCTGCAAAGGACTCTCACTGGAGCTACAGCGAGCTTTAAAGGCGACCGGCAACACAGAGACCTCTGAAACAGGACGTTGGCTGTGGCATAGGTGCTGCCAGGCACTCTTTGGCATTCCTGTGGCATCGCAGTGCCTTCATGCATCACCGGGGCTTTCTCCACCTTCCCTGCAAGCTTCCCCAGATGTGGATGATTGAGGACAGATTGCAGCAAAGCCAAGGCAGCTTCCTCGTGGGCAGAAAGTTTCCACATCTCGCCCATGTCTATGTGGTTTCACTTCCCTAGTTCTCCAGGTAGCCGCTGCCCCAGGGGGGTTTTAGAAGGATTTTTTTTTTTAGAAAATTGGTAATTGTTATGGTGCATCCACATGTCAATTGCCAGTTTTATATTTTTAAAAACTTCGAAAAGATATGGCAGCCCTGAGAACAGGGGCAGGGTCAATACAGGGAAGCCCTCTGTAAGGAGACCCCGTGGTCACTGGGCCAGCTATGTGGAAACCACATGGGAACATTTCTGGAGCAGAACATTTGACCGGCCGTGTCCCTCAGGGGGTCTATTCACTCGTGGCTCCATGGAAGAACCTCTCTTTTGAACACAGAAGGTCCTCAGTTCAACCTCCAGCATCTACAGTGTAAAAGGACCAGGCTGTAGGCGACGGAAAAAAAAACCCTCTGAGAACCTGGAGGAGAGCAGCTGCCTGTCTGAGTAGACAATACCGATGTCTATGAATAAATGATCTGATGGGCAGGGGCTGTGGCCCAGGGACAGAGCATGGGCTCGGTATGCAGAAGGTCCCAGGTTCAATCCTCAGCATGCCTAGTTTAAAAGGACCGGAGAGCGGGCGAGGAGTAAGACTGAAACCTTGGAGAGCGGCTGCCCGCCAGAGCAGGCAATACCGATTCCATATAAGGCAGAGCAGGCAATACCGATTCCATTCAAATGCCACCGTCTCCCCATATCGATCCTTGCCTTGGGCACCCAAGGACTCGGGTGCTTCTTGTGACTGTTGCCCTTTGGAGCTGTCCATGGTCTGGCCGTGCTCATATCTGACCCAGATCTCTGCCTGCTTTGACGCCTCTCTTTCTGCAGCCTGATCTCCAGCTGAGCACGGCCTCTGACAGCAAGTGGTTGACAACTCCCTCCCGCCCAGGATTCCTCAGAGGCCATATAGCCCCACCCCATGCAAAGGGGCCACCTGCCACCCCAATGAAGCTGCTGCAAGAGGACAGGCCTTGAAAGAGAAGGGGGTCCCTTTCTGCATTTCTGAACATGAATTTTTGGGGGGGCATTTAGGTGGGTCTTGTGGCTTGGCTCCTCCAACAATTGCAGCCGCTGCTGGGCATAAAGATGTTCCGCACCAAATCCTTACGAGCTTTTGCACTCTGAGCTCATGAACTGGGCTGTGAATTTGCCCCCCAAAGTCAGTCCTTTCCGGAGGGAGAGAAACAGCATCGGCCTGATTCTGCCCTGGATGGAAATGAAATCTCACAAAGCAGCGGTCAGCAAAAGATCCGATTGTGCCCAGCCGTGAAACAAAGCCCGTAACCTGCCGGCCTCCCCCCTCCCCCCCTCCCCTTCTTTACCAACATGCCATCAATCTTAAATTCTTAAAACTAACCAGACTTTGGAATCGAGGGACATGTTTTAACTTGGGATTCTGGAACCTCACCCATGGATAGCTTTCTGATGTTGCGGCTCAATCTTTCTTTTTTCTTTTCTTTTTTTTAAAATGTACCCACATGAGCTCTCCGTGTCAAACAAGACCTCCAGCGTGCTTGCATCTCCCACAATATCATCTCTGTTCAGTGACTAACTGTAGGAATTTGGAGCAAGACAGAACTCGTCCTGGCAAATAACACCTCTTTTCTCCCCTAAAATATGCAGGCACAAAACCTCTTGTCCTTTTGCTGCCCGGGCCTGAGATGCTTCCCCCCGCACGGAGCTGGTTCCGGGGTGCCTCCGGTATAGGGGTCTCCTTAGAGCCCAGTCTGGGCTTGGCTTCTCATTCCTAATTTCAATCATCTACTCGGTCTCTCAATCCTTGCTAGATTTCAATGCTATAAAAATCACAGGAGGTTAAAACTTACAGACAGAGGGACCCTCCCTGCCTATCAGGGTCTGTGAGCCAGCAAGTGGCTTCCCACTTATGCAGACCCTAGAAGAAGAGTTGGTTCTTAGATTCTGCTTTTCTCTACCCTAAGGAGTCTCAAAGCAGCTTACAGTCGCCTTCCCTTTCCTCTCCCCACAACAGACACCCTGTGGGGTGGGTGAGGCTGAGAGAGCCCTGATATCACTGCACGGTCAGAACAGTTTTACCAGTGTCGTGGGGAGCCCAAGGTCACCCAGCTGGCTGCATGTGGGGGAGTGTGGAATCTAACCCGGCTTGCCAGATTTGAAGCCCGTGCTCCTAACCACAACACCAAGCTGGAATGAATGAGTGAATGGCTCTGACGTGGAATTGCCTACTCTGGTCAGATCTTGGAAGCTAAGCAGGGACCTCCAAGGAATACCAGAATCTTGATGTCCCACTTGCATGGGAGAACCACTGTACTGCCCCCCCCCTTTGAATACCTCTCCCACCAACAGAATACAGAACACTGCCATTGGTCTATCAAGGTTAGTATTGTCTGCTCTGATTGGCTGTAGCTGTCACATAGCGCTCTTTCACATTGCCTCCTACCTGATCCTTTTTTACTGGAGATGTCAGGAATTGAACGCGGGACCTTTGGCGTGCAAAGCAGATGCTGTACCACTGAGCCATCCCTGGGGCCTTTGAGACCATGTTGCCTCTGGACATAGGAGGATGCTCGAGGGAATCGCATCCACCCTCTGGCCCCCCAGCAAAGCTATATCCAGGAGGAAGCTTTGAAAGCCACCAGTTTGGGCAACACCGTTAGAGCCAAATTAATAGACAGGGGGATCTTTGAAATACAAAACAGGAGAATTTGGCAAGGACATTCTGATCTGCTTCCTTACCCGAAACAAGAGAGATCAAAGTGGGTATTAAATTGAACTAAGGTTACACAAATCACCCGGAATGCGATTAGAATCGTAAACACAAAACCATTATAAGGTTCAAGCCAATATAAATCGTTTGCACGCATTTTATGTCATAATTTATTGGATATCGATTCATGTCGAATCCACTTAAATCCCAGGCGTGAATTCAGGGGCACCCACTGAAGCTGAATCCGAGGTGGAGAAGACCCTTCCACGGCTGTGAACCTTTGCTTCTTCCTCACTGTTTTACTGTTCCTCACCTAGTGTTGACTCCTGGGCCCAAACCCTGGCTCTGTTGACATTGTGAGCTGACATGACTGTGAGGTTATGACAACTCAGTCCCTTCCTCTTCCTGTCACATGACACTGCTGGGATGTTTATCATGAACTTCACAATTTGTAGTCATTGCTTTAATATCTGCCAAGCACCTTACGTTTTGGAGAAAACAGCATATAAATGCTTGGGCCAACAGGACACAAATGAAAGGGAGAGGTCTTGGGAGAAAACGTGGAATGAGGAAGATAACAGGGTAGATCTACTCATCTAATTATAGCTAAAACAAACAGCAGTCAACAATTTCGGACTCAAGACCACTGAGCTGTAAGGGCGTGGAGGGAAGTAACCTGACTTCACAGCGCCCCCTAGTGTTAGCAGACTTCCCGGTCAGGGTGGGGTCCCCGGCTTTCAGCCCACACCACTCCCACCCAATTCATTTCCCCAAAGGACAAACGTTGGACATTAATGCAGCATACCTATATCACCTTGAAGTGACCTAGGCACGTTGGGTGGCAGCCCTCTGGTGTTTGGGCAAAACTCTATGGTTAGAAGCTAATTCTACCATAGATTTTATGCCCAAATGCCAGAGTGTCTCCCAGACGTCTCCAACACGTCTACACAACTTCCAGGTGGGAGATCCGGACCGCTTTCCGACTTGACTCAGATGGCAGAAAATTGAAGGTGCCAAACTGTCGACGCTCAGTACTGTTTTAACTCAAGCTCGTTTTAGAAATGTTTTAGCTGTTCTTATTTTAAAATTCATGTTGCAACTGACGAGGGCTTGTGGGAACTGCAGCCCGTGAAGGTCTGGAAAGGAAGTTTGGCAACCCCTGATCCACTCCAACCATGGTTCTGTCGGGTTTTTGTGTTCAAAGGCCAAAACAGCCAGTGGGGGGAACCTCTGACAACATTCAAGCGGTGTAGGCTGCCGCCAAGTACCGGATGACTCCCCCCCCCGCACTCCCTGCCCCAGTTGTCCCTATTAGTTTCCAGTAATTGTGTCAGCTTTAGTAGATTGACGGTTTTGCGTGACACGGAAGCTTTCTTTATGCCCGTGCCCGGTCGTCCCATTGAAACCTATCCCCTTACCTAGTGATTATCTTTTCCCAAGAGAGACCACTGCCTGGAACCCACCAAAGAAGGGATGTAAACAGTATAAGGAGTAAAGATAAAAGAATGGCGGAAAGGAGCTGAAAAATCCCTTCGCTCAAATCTTGCCTTGCGGGACTGAGAAAGAGAGTCCTTCTGAAAATGACCAATGTATGCCAGAGGAGGAGGAGTGAACAAGAACTCTGGCCTATCTTGCAGGGGTGTGGCAAAGATTCCTTCCATAATGTTTGTCATGGCTCAATTAAATTTTGTCTGTTTTATTGTTACAATTTTAGACCAGTCATAGACGTTTACAAGATCATTCAACAATAAAAGAAATTCCCACTAAAATCAAATCCAAAAATTCCAAAAAAAAACCCAATTGTAAAGACAAGAGCTGTCAATTAAGTGCAAGTTATAAAACAGTTAAAAATGACAATTTATTATTATTATTTCAATTTATTAGCCACCCCTCCGGCTTAGGGCGAGGTGCAACAGACATTTCTACCACAGATCAAATCAGAATATAAAACTGTGACCATAAATGATAAAATAAACCCCAGCTATTCACATCATTTCGTGCGAAAATTTCGCTCGTTTAAACTTCAGCTTAAATCATCAGTCCAGTTCCTTACTCAAGGTCCTCTGTTTCCTACAAGCTATAACGTTCTGTCAAGGCATATGATGTGCTAGCCTCTTTGTCTTCAAATGAGAATTTGGTCACTGTTCAGGAAAAGCACGCGGTCTGCTGTCATTACAACAGCATCAGAATAGATCACTTTTTTAAAGCTCTCTGCATATTCATTTATCCATTAAAATATTTATCACCTGGCATTCCTTGTGACTCAAGGCAGCTAAGAAATCACAAGTTAGAACTTACAGAACAGAATAAAACCTGAAATGACTTAAAACCCCCAACACCCCTGCCATCTGTACCCCATCAAAAGCCCTGACCAATAAAATGATCTTGTAGCATCTCCTGAAAATATCTGAAGATGGCACCTCCCATTTTTCCTCTAAGGAGTTCAGGGTAGCATATGGAGAAGAAGAAGAAGAAGAAGAAGAAGAAGAAGAAGAAGAAGAAGAAGAAGAAGAAGAAGAAGAAGAAGAAGAAGAAGAAGAAGAAGAAGAAGAAGAAGAAGAAGGAAGGAGAAGAAGAAGGAAGGAGAAGAAGAAGAAGAATTGGTTTTTATACCCCATTTTTCACTGCCCAGAGGAGTCTCAAAGCTGCTTACAATCCCCTCCCCTTCCCACAACAGACACCCTGTGAGGTAGGTGAAGCTGAGAGAGCTCTGAGAGAACTGTGACTGGCCCAAGGTCACCCAGCTGGCTGCACGTGGAGGAGGAGCGGGGAATCAAACCTGGCTCTCCATATTAGAGGCCACCACTCTTAACCACTGTACCAAAATGGCTCTCTGTACAAGATGCCTATACAAGATATGCTAGAACAGATGTTGGTTCAAGAACTCAGACAATGACCCTCATCAAAGCAACAGCCGGCTTTTAACAACCATGGTGACCGTCGTCGCTGGAAATGCATGAGATTTAATCACCCGGGCAGGCTGATGCCTCAGCGATTATCACCCCAGGTTACAGAAAACATTCGACAAATTCGGGATCTGGCATCCAAGAGGCGTCTATGATCAAGATCAGCGCATATTTTAATGCAAAGCAATCCCACTCATAAATCCGGCACTTCTGGGACAGGCGTTCGGTATACTTTGGCGAAATGCAAGGTCTACGCTAGATCGCCTTGAATTCCAACACATTTACACACAGATTTGATGTGCAATGTTTATGAAGCCCTGTTTATTTCTTTATATCGGCAGGGCTTCCAAGCATGCATTTAGGACTGGAGCACCGAGAAATCCTTCATAGTTAAAGAACAAGAATCCACTAGCACCTTAAAGATTAACCGTTAAAGCTTCGGTCCTTGATACAAGTTGGTTATGGTTTCGGACATTGCCCGCAAGCGGCCAGCCCTATCAAAATGCCAATGAAATTAGATTTAGCTCGGATAATTTCTCGATCAGCGATATCATGGGGCAGAACGAAAAGCAGAACTGGAAAAGACAAAAAGCAGGACATTTGCAAATTTTGCATTGAGGATTCAAAAACCCAGAGCTCTGTAAATGTACGCTGGCATTCACTAGGAGGACAGTCCCAAAATTACAGGCGGGCTGATTCTAAGCATGTTGACGTGAAGGAAGTCCTACGGAACAGGGATTTACCCCACTGCAAATGGGATTTGGACTGCAACCTTAAAAGTATCCACACAATGAAATAAAGTGGATCGTGTACAAAAAGCACGAGTGAAATACTAGAGAACAGTACAGGAGAAAGCTGACATCTGTGTGTAACCCAGCAAGAAATAATTTGTTCCAAAAACTTGTGATAGTCCAGCTGCAAGCACGAGGATGCTGGCTCGTAAGGCACCGATAGCTGGGGGACGTACCATCACGGACATTTTTATCAGGATCTGAAACCATCAGTGCTCAGTAAATATTTGTAATGAAAACCAAGAACATCCCTCCTTCTATTTGGTGGCCACTGTCTCTTTTCTTTGACTCGGGCGCGCAAAAATAGCAAGTTTCCATGCATCGAGAAGAACCCTCACTCGTTGCTCATGCTGAGAATTCACGTCCCCCAGATGGACTCGCAACCCTCCGAACTGGCACTGGGAACACGGCATGAGACCCCGTTCTCCAGAGCGACAGACATGCCCCCGTGGATTTCCCCCCCCCACAAGACCCAAGTCTTGCGGTCTCCAGTCCCCGATCCCCCCGGCCAAACCCAGCCTGGGAGCCATTGTCTTGTCACTGCCACCCCACCCACTCTTACGAGCCGCCATGAAAATCGATCCTCAGAATTCGTCCTCGGAGCCCCGAGAGAGCCATCCCCTCCGCTAGAGACTGAAGCCAAAAGACTCCACCAAGCCACACCACGGAAGGATGACCGTGGAGCTTTGCCAAGCACCCAAGCTGATGCTGGAACCGCCCTGCTGGGGCTTTAGGAAAGGATCAAGTTCCCTCTCTGGAACCCGCGAGAGATCAAAGCTGAGAAGCACGTTGACCCCAAGGCCGATTCTCACCCGAACCCCCTTTCTCGCCACCTGCTCAAGAAACCCCTGGCGGTTTCTGGAGATCGTCAGACCAGCAGTCCACCGAGTCCGGCCTCCTGCCTCACGCAGCGGCCAACCGGCAAAGACGCCACGGGTGCCCGGGTCAAGCCCAGAGGAACCCCTTTGGAAACGAGAGAGAGCCACGAAACGTCGAGACCTACCGTGGTGTAGTGCTGCATTGGGCTGCTAACGTACAGCATTTTTATCTCCCTGGGGTTTGCAAGCGACTGGGAAGCTCCCCGCTGCCGGAGTCATGGGGTCAAGGGGTGGCCGAGGGAGCAAGCGGGGGCCCGGAACGGCGCGCAGGTGCCGGGTGCGAGTGGCGAAAGGGGAGACGAGAGATGTGGGGCTGGCTACTCAGGTGCCGTTGGCGAGCAATTTTGCTTGCTCGCTTGCCTCCCCCCCCCTTCCCCGCACCTTGGTTCTGTCATCAAACTGCATCTAACAACAAATCTCAGCCCACCCCTTTCCCTCTCTCATGACTATTCATTAAAGGCAAAGGCAGGCCCGGACTTGCCCGGTGATGTCTTGGACAGTACCAACGGTGCTCCATGGCAGGGGGGGCGGGTGGGTGTCCTTCTGCTGGATTAAACTTGGCCGGAGTTCATTCCCATCCGCTGCCTCCCCATGAAAACACTCGTATCGCCCGTGGCCAGAGACCTAGTGGCCTTCAGCCCTCCCCGAGCTACACCTTCGGTGGACACAACGCAATTTCCAGAGCCGGGCAAATGGAACGCGTTGGGAGTCGTTCTGAGTTCTGGCCTTGCGGCGCTGAACAGAGATCTATTCCCAAGGCGGACTGCGGTTGGCTGCAGAAACCTAGGCCAAAAAGGCAATTCTGCACCAGGGAGGGGGGGGATCTGAATCGTTGCAAAAGGAAATAGATTGCACTGTCTTGGTATCAGTTGCATGCATTTAGTGACCTCTGCACGGGTTCTAGAAGCGGCCATGCAATACGGCCTTGACCTGGAGAGCCCCAGCAAGCCGGATCCCGTCAGATCTTGGAAGCTAAGCAGGGACAACCCTAGCTAGTCTTTGGACGGAAGAACTCTCAGGATTTTGGGGGCAGTTTCTCCAAGGAACACGAGAGGTCATGACACGGAGGCAGGGAACGGCAAAACACCTCTGAATGTCCCTTGCCCGGCTGCCGGACAACACTCAGATCTCCTGGCTCCACTACACATACGGCGTACAATAAATAAAATAAATGATGCTACAACCTTTGTCTGCTTTTGCTTACAGTATTTGTCTGGGAAGAAGAAGAAGAAGAAGAAGAAGAAGAAGAAGAAGAAGAAGAAGAAGAAGAGTTGGTTTTTATATGCCGCTTTTCCCTACCCGAAGGAGGCTCAAAGCGGCTTCCAGTCGCGTTCTCTTTCCTCTCCCCACAACAGACACCCTGTGAGGTGGGTGAGGCTGAGAGAGCCCTGATATAACTGCTCAGTCAGAACAGTTTTATCAGTGCTGTGGCGAGCCCAAGGTCACCCAGCTGGCTGCATGTGGGGGAGTGCAGAATCGAACCCGGCATGCCAGATTAGAAGTCCGCACTCCTAACCACCACACCAAACTGGCTCTGGGAAGCCAAGTGGGGTGGGGAATCAGGAAGCAGAGGGCAATGAGGTGGATCTGTCTAGAGGAAGAAGACAGGGTGGGATGCCAGGAGAAGGAACACGACGGGGAAACTACAGCTTTGGCCTCGGCATGCTTTTGACATCTGCTTTCAAAGCGTTTGCCAACTGGATTCTGCGGCGTGCAAACTGGCAAAATCCCCTTGGAAACGATTGCTGAAGTGGCATGATTGAGCATCTGGGAAAGCACCCAGAATTACAAAGCAGGACCCTTAGGAAGCCCTGCCCCAGCATTTCCATGACACCTTGCTAAAGATACGGCTCCGCTTCCAGAATTCCTTCCTCCAAAACAACCCGTCCTGCAGAGTCTCGAAAGCCAAGGAGACCGACTGCAGAAATATAGCTGCTCCAGAAGGGCCTGGCATCTGACAAAGGGACCTCACCCCCTGGAAAGCTGGTTGGTCCTTATTGTGCGATAGGACTTGAATCTGGCTCCTAACTGCCCCAGAATGCATTATTGGCCACGGCAAGCAAACCTCACTGTAGCTTCCAACATTGCATGGATGAAACTCCGGGTCGGGCTTGCAACTCCCCTGCTTTTGTGTCAAGGATCACGGCGTGGGCCCCACCGCCTCCCTCATTACAGGTCCTCGCAGGCACGTCCCTACTTGTGGAACACTTGCCTTCGTTGGCTTGGCTCTCGCTTGCCGTGTGCCGATTTCATAGCCATTAAGGCAGGGGTAGTCAAACTGCGGCCCTCCAGATGTCCATGGACTACAATTCCCAGAAGCCCCTGCCAGCGAATGCTGGCAGGGGCTTCTGGGAATTGTAGTCCATGGACATCTGGAGGGCCGCAGTTTGACTACCCCTGCATTAAGGTGTTTGTTCTTTCAGTAAAAGGCACCTCGGAGCTACGGAATTGCCCCATTGGTATGTTTTCAGGATCCTGACCTCAAAGGCCCAGGTTAGGCCAGTCTCCTTCGATCTCCAAAGCGAAGGTCAGCCCAGGCTCGCATTTGGATGGGAGACCGCTCAGAAAGAGGGGTCGCTCCGCAGAGGCAGGTGACGGCAACCCCTCACTGTTTGCCTCTCGCCTTGGAACCCCTATGTGGTTAAGCAAGCCAGGGACAACCGTCCTCTTCACCCCTTGCACACAGCCTGGCCTCCCTGCCGTTTTCAGCAAACGAGTCCATTCGTCAGCAGCTATCGGCCAGGGGAAATGAACAAAACTTCCATGTGCAGAGGCAGCGTACCTCTGGATATCAGGTGCTGGGGATAAACATTGGAGTTGCTCGCCAGACTTATCACAGTCTGCTTGGGGGCTTCCTGAGGCCCCTGGCTGGCTGTAGTTGGGAGGGAAGGCTCATTCCCAGCCAGAGCAGACCTGAGCCTGTGCT
Organism: Paroedura picta; assembly: GCF_049243985.1. Lineage (NCBI taxonomy): Eukaryota > Metazoa > Chordata > Lepidosauria > Squamata > Gekkonidae > Paroedura > Paroedura picta. The sequence goes on along the minus strand of NC_135383.1, from coordinate 6,162,054 downwards.
CCATGCGCCGGGACTGCAGACCTGTGCAAACCGGTGTGCCTGCTTTCCCGTGGTGGACGTGCTCCACCTGCTGTGTGCTCCACTGCAGAACTTTTGCTTTTTGCTTGTCAGGGCAGGCAGCCGAAGCACAATTCCTCATGTTTGCGGAGCATCTGTTTAGGGTGCCGTTGAGGCCTGTGGCTCTGCGCCATGGCCATGCACCCCTCTTTTCTGGTCCTTGTGCCTCATTCCACAGGGAAGAGGCAGGTTGGCTTTGAAAGCTGGATGAGAGCTTAGGAAGGGAGGGAGCGAGGGGAAATGACCGGACAGTTGCAGCGATTTCAAATGGTGCCCCAGCGATCTTTTTCGGTTTCTATGGAGGTGGACTGGGGACCTCTCAGCAGGGCGGTAGGAAAGTATTAAAAACTGGAGAGTGCTCAGCTGCCGGATTATAGGACACGGCTTTGCAAAGCTAGGATCTCAGAGTCCCACTTTATGCTGTGCTAGTTGAGGCCTCCTGCGGAGAACTGTGTTCAATTCTGGGTGCAATTAAACTGGAACCTGGGCTATTTAGATGACCAGTGGTCTGGAAAACTACTCCTACAAGGAAAAGTTGAAGAAGGAGAAGAAGAAGGAGGAAAAAAAGAAGGAGAAGAAGGAGAAGTAGGAGGAGGAGGAGGAGGAGAAGAAGAAGAGGAAGAAGAGCTTTTGATACCCTGCTTTTCAGTGTCCAGAGGAATCCCAAAGCAGCTTACAGACCTTTCCCTTCCACTCCCCACAACAGACACTTTGCAAGGTAGTTGAAAGCTCTAAGAGAATTATTCTGCAAGAACAGCTCTAAGAGAACTGAGACTGGCCCAATGTTACCCAGCAGGCTGCATGTTGAGGAATGGGGAATCAAACCTGATTCTCCAGATTAGAGTCCGTTGCTCTTAGCAAGCCACCATGCTGGCTTCCTATGAGTCTTCTAAGACAGAAAACTGCTTTCCAGCAACCTGGAAGACCGTCCTTTTCTCCCCTGGTGTTTTCTCCCTGGTGTTTTCTACATCCTTTTCTCCCCTGGTGTTTTCCGTTTACTGTGTACCCCAGTTTTTGCTTCTTGGACCACCTGGAGATCGGCAACCCTATTATTGGGCCTTCACACACAAACATTGCCCCCCACTTTTAACACACCCTAGTTTATCAGGGATAAAGTTTGTAGCCTGGGTCTCTCTGTGCTCTGAACATTTTCTGCTTGCAAGCAATTCACCCCTCCCCCCAATATAAAGTCCATTCCGCCGCAGCCTGAACCAAGCGTGCCATTCCTTGCACCTTCGTCAAAGGTACTTACCATGACGGAATCATTCATGCTTCTCATCTGGAAGACATCCATGGTCACCTCGGTGCTGTTGGAGACTTCGCTACCCCCAGAGTGGCCAGACTGGGGGAGGTCAAAATAGGTGCTGTCAGGCTCCCTGTAGAATAAACAGGAGGACAGCAGATTGAGCTCACCGTCCCCTCTCAGAACGCACAAATAAGAACCCAAAGTTGCCTTAAACCAAGTCCGCTCTGGCTATCAGTGGCTCTCTGAAAGTTTGCCATCTGAGAATCACTGGCTTAAATTATTGTTTAGCTGCTGAGCGATTGCTTGGTTCAAGGAGGGGGAAACGAGATGGCTGTTCCAGTTCGTTCTTTTAATTTCCTTTATTCTTTGTTGCAGTTATTACAAGAACAGGATATATCTTCTAACAGGGAGAATATCAGGAAGTAATGCTTCTGGTTAGAAGGTGCTCTGGTTGGACCAAGGGTCCCCAACATGGTGCTCAGGGGCTCCAATGCCACCGTACTGACACCTTTCCTGATGCTCACCAAGCACTTTTAGGAATTGGGTGTGGCCGGGTGGGGCTCTTCCCCAGAAGGGCTTTGACTGGCCAGTGGAGATCCAGTTAACTGTACAGATTAAAATAATATTGTAATAATAATAGGACATTGTTCATTTTATTTTTTTTTAATTTATTCATTTATATCCCGCCTTCCTCCCTGGACTCAAGGCGGGTTACAAAGAATGAAAGTCCCCATAAAAACCTGATCCTAAAACTCTTAGAGAATTGTGACCGACCCCAGGTCACCCAGCTGGCTGCATATGGAAGAGCGGGGAATCAACCCCAGTTCTCCAAATTAGGGGCCACCACTTTTAACCACTACTCCAAGCTGGCTTTCATTTAGAGAAGCATGTGTGTGTTGTTCTTTTGTGTGTGTGTGTGTGTACACCCACGGACAGAAAATAAGCCCAACACACAGACACAGAACCACAGAAAGCGGAGGGGGGACTGTTCTCTTACAGGGTGCTCCAGAGGTGTTCAAACGTTGTGCCTTCATCCGCTGAGGAGGACTGGGACATCTTCAGAGCAGGAGAATCTGGTGAGGGGTGAATGGCCCTAAAAAGAGAAAGGAATCCATTGAGCTGGAATGGGCTGACTTCGGCCTTACTGGCTCTTTCAGAAAACCCCACAAGTATGTGTCCAATGTATGAAGCTGGTGGGCATACTTAGATGGCGTCTACTCTGTGTTAAAGCAACCCCCCGTGCGTTTACGAGCATCAGTAGCGTTTCACTGAATCAGACCAAAGACAATCGAATCCCACGTGCTGTGCAAGAACCCCACCAACCAGAAGGCCCTAGGTGGCCCACCAGAAATTGAGGGTCCATCGATGATGGCTCGACCCAGCTCTGATCGACACTAAAAAACATGCACAGTTTTTTAATTCGCTTGTAAACGGCACGGCAAATCAGAGCTCGGACTTTTTCAAAGCCCTGTGAACGTCACCTTTGGGAGAAAGTGAGAGGCCACAAAATTCAGGGCCTTTGTTGGGGTGGCCCTAAGGAACTCCCTCCCTATTACCAAATGCCTGCAATGCTGAACTTCAGGTTAAGAACATTAAGAAAGCCAGGTTGGATCAGGCCGATGGCCAATCTAGTCCAACCATCTGTGTCAAGATGCGGCCAAAAACCTAGGTGCTGTTAGGAATTTCACCAATGGAGCCAGAAGTCTAGAACAGGGGTAGTCAAACCTGTGGTCCTCCAGATGTCCATGGACTACAATTCCCATGAGCCCCTGCCAGCAAATGCTGGCAGGGGCTCGTGGGAATTGTAGTCCATGGACATCTGGAGGACCACAGGTTGACTACCCCTGCTCTATATGTTGATCCTTCTTGAAGCCACAAATCCCATAAAACAGTAGAAAATACCCATACAAAAATCCAAGATGGCGTCAAAAACACAACACCAGGATAACCCACTATACCGGCTGGCCGGCCACCCATCAGGAGATAGAGCAGGGTGTCATCTGCAGGCAAAACTCCAGACCAGCTGTGCTAGAGGGCGCAAATATAGATGCAAAAAGTATGGGGGAGAGTATCGCCCCCCTGTAGCACCCCACAAGGGAGCACAAAGGGGGCAGACAGCTCTTCCTTCCCCTGACACCCTCTGTTCTGTTCCGGAGAAAGGAGATCAGCCACTGCAAGGATAGTTTTGGATACTTTTTTCAAAAAAATGCTGGATGCTGTGTGCCCCTGGCACCTAGAAAACATGTAGAAACCGGCTGGAAAACGTTCTCCAGCAAGGAAATGCAATAATGGGGGGGGGGGGGGTATTGCATGGCATCCATGGAGGTTGTTCCTGCCCTGTTGCTAGCAAGCTATAAGAGAGCATCAGTCCCTAAAGCTGTCAGCAAGCTTAATTAATTACGACGAATGCGGATAAGAGCACAGAGCATGCATTTTCCTTCTTTAGTCTCTTGCTTGCGCCTTGCTTTGCAATGGCCTGGGGATCTCGCCCTCAGTGCCTCTGCGGCCTTGTTTCTGGAAACAAAGCCCTGTAGAATTCATTCTATTACCACGACAGCCAGAAAAGTCTCTGATGCAGACTTGCTGCAACCCAGCCACAAAATGACAAGTCTACAGGTACTTTGATCCATGTGCAATCAATATTGTCCTATATTGCAGGTGTCAACACCAGTAAGCAACTGTCACACGCCGCTCTCTCACGCCGCTATTGGCCGAGATGTTGTGATGTCACAGAAGGGCTTTGCAAAGATACAGCCCGCCTCTCATCCCACCCTCTTCCGCCCTCCCCAATCCTAATAATGGGTCTTTTACCAGTAATGCAAAGTCAAGAAATCATTAACACCTATCATTCAGCTTTAAATTACAATGGTCTTCCAATAACACTCTGTCGAAATTGTGCCAGCCCTAAACAGTGTTAATCATGCCCTCTGTCCCTCTCAATTCTGTGGATTTATTCACCCTGCAAAGGCCCACTTCCTATTGACATGGAACTCTCGATACATGTACAACTATACCATTTGTACACAAAATCGGTACATAATGCATACTTCTGGCTGGTCGGCATACAAATACCTCAATTTTTATCGGGGAAACTCGGGGGTGAGAAAACAGGAAACGGGGCAGAAATGAAGAAACTCAGGTTCAGTTTTGCACCGTGCAGAAAGGGAAACGAAAGCATTTTTAATTTATTGTACATATTTTTCAATTTAGACCCGACGTGCCAGCATGGGGCCTGGGGAGGCGAAACTGCAGGACACAAAACTCCAGACCTTCCCTACTTCCAACCTAACACAGGAATAAGTTGGTCCTTATCTGTCCACCACTGCTTTAACTCAAGATCAAACAATCCACCGGTTCCTCCAGGGCTTCACCTGGATGTTTGTCCTCCCCGCTAACACACCCACGGGCCTGCATGCTCTCTCGTGAGAATCAGACGGGCAAGAATCACGCATTCGCCTTAAGAAGAAGAAAAAGCAGGGGAAGCAACATGCCTGCCTACCTTCTCCCAGCCTCCGGTGGTTTGGGTTCCCCTCCAGGAGAGGCCTGCCGGCTGAGGCACTTGGGCTACTTCCTTATGCTAACAACCGAAGCAGCGTCCCAGTCACCAAGGCAATGACACTGGAGCTGTTGAAAGCTATGCAAAAAGTATGGCACGCTCCTTCCTGGAGCACCAAGCGTGGCGGGGAAGGGGGGGGGAAGGGGAGACTGGCTGAGCACAACAGCGCCTGCCTTGAACAATTCCAAAGGGCTGCACTGGCTTCGTCTGGCCAGCCCATCTCACTTTGACCTCCCAGAGGTTGCTGGGTTGGTTGGGTGCAGCAGGAAGGAAGAAAGGGGAAAAAGCCAAGCCAGGGGGCAAAAGCACAAACCTAGCCCTTCCCGCTTTCTAAAATAATAATAATAATAAGAGTTGGTTCTTATATGCCGCTTTTCCCTACCCGAAGGAGGCTCAAAGCGGCTTACAGTCGCCTTCCCATTCCTCTCCCCACAACAGACACCCTGTGAGATGGGTGAGGCTGAGAGAGCCCTGATATCACTGCTCGGTCAGAACAGTTTTATCGGTGCCATGGCGAGCCCAAGGTCACCCAGCTGGCTGCATGTGGGGGAGCGCAGAATCGAACCAGGCATGCCAGATTAGAAGTCCACACTCCTAACCACTACACCAAACTGGCTCTTGAAGGGCACCACGTTGGGGGCCCCTGCACTAGATCGTTCTTCTACGAGGACAGATAAGACACCTCTCTTGCTAGGTCCTGGATTCTAGCCCCTTTCAAAGCCTACTGTGATTGGCTGGTCAAAACCCAGGCTTTCGTGGTTCGTTGGCGCCCAAATCAGAGCCAGCCTAACATAAAGAAAAAGATCCGAGTTCCTTTGACAGGGAGGATTTCCGGGATAGGTTTTGTCCCCATTTCCCTGCTTGTTAGCCAAGGGAAACAACACGTTTGCTTGGCTTTCTGTTTGGTGAGGGCAAACCTGACCTCTTTTTCTGCAGGCACACCTGATTCAGGTGCTTTGAGGAGAACAGACTACTGTGCAGCCGCAAAACACAACTGTGTTTCCTGACGGTCAGGCGTAGCAACTAGGCAAACATGAGCGGTGTGTGTGGGACCAGTGGGAGGGTGGTGGCATAAAGCCAACAGCTTGTCTTGGGAGGGCTGAGCCACACAGGGAGGCCAACTCGGAAACGACTCTGGGAGAGCATTTTCCCCAATGCCATGGTCTCTCCCTCTTGCATCACCCTTGCAGCGGCTGACACTTGATGACCTGTCACCTGGCTTCCACCCACCTCAGACCTCCTATGCACAATGGCTGCAGGGTTAGTATCTATTCCTTGCTTCGAAAGAAGTAGGGGGCAATGCATGGAAGCTAGAATAAACTCTGGCTAAGCTTTATTTTAGCTCTTTTCAAGACCTGGCAGCAAGCTACACACACCTGGGAAGTTTTTCCGAACTTTTATAAGGCCTTCCAAGCACTGAGAACCAGCTTGGGGCAGTGGTTAAGGGTGGACGACCTCTAGTCTGGAGAACTGGATTTTATTTCCCACTCCTCCCCATGCAGCCAGCTGGGTGTCCTTGGGCCAGTGACAATTCTCACGGCGCTCTTTCGGCCTTGCCTACCTCACAGGGTTCCTGTTGTGGGGAGAGGAAAGGGAAGGTGATTGGAAGCTGCTCTGAGACTCCTTTGGGTAGAGAAAAGCGGCATGTAAGAACCAACTCTTCTTTGTTTTCTTGCGTTTCCGGTAACGTAATAATGTAAATACACATTTGTACGTTCCTTAAAATAAAGGCTGCTCAGAGGCGAACGCCACCCTCCACGTCACTGGTGAAGGCAAACCCCAGTCTCTGTAATTTTCCCTTTTAACCCAATTAGCAACTTGTTTACCAACGTCTGGTTTGTAATTTGCAGCCTCACCTGAAAAGCTGGGGGGGGGGGAACTTTCACAAGCTGTTGTGATCGGCTTCTCTCATTACAGCCCCATCATTAGCCAAGACACTGGCCGTGATCAGAAATTAAGAATCGAGGAGCGAGTTGAGACATGCTTAATGTGCAAAAAAAAGGGAAGAAATATTGTAGAAGGCTCTTCTAATTACCATCGGGTAGGGGGATAGCTCTGGTGATATTTCTAGACTTAAGGGAATGAATGAGGAGATGAGGAAACTGATGGTTAACCGCCTGGAGGTGTGCATCATGCGCAATTAAAAGTGACTCTGATTGTCTGCCCTTCTTAGATAAAAATATTCAGCTCGGTTTTCCGCTATTGATTATTGTGAAGTTATCGGACATTAGTCTTCCGTTGTTAAAGCAAGTCCCTGTTTTCCTTCTCGATCCCCCTCCATTCAGTTCTTGATTCTGCTGCTCACATCATGTTCATGTTCAATGCTTCCTGTTCTGATGTTGTTTCTCCTCTCTTTCACCCTTGATTACAGCTCCCACCTGTTTTTATGTCTTTGGCTAGAACATCTGCTTACTTTTTAAGCTTCCACTGTCCTGGGCCTATTTATTCTTCTTTTTTTCCTCCTTTTGGTCAAATTCCATATTGTGATACTCATCAATCTAATATTAAGGCCTTCTCATAAAACAGCAAATTTCTACCCCTGGTAGAGACCTTCTGAAACCTGATGAGTTAGAAGGTTCTTGACTGTATAATTTCTGGGCTTTTCATACATGTTCTAGATCGGTCCCAAACTCTGGCTTCAAGGTAGTGCCTTGAGCACAACCCTGTGTTCACATCAACAACAACAACAACAACAACAACAAGAACCCACCAAGGTGCGAAAGTACCAAATGACAGGTATGTTCCCATTCTAAATTTTGCCATGGGGAAGACAACAAAGAAAAGAAAGTTAGGGAACAGGGTGGGGAGAACTTATTCCAGTTTCAAAAGCTTAGACTTTGTTCTAGTAGCAGGGAGAGTAGCTCCCCAGTGTTGTGGCCAAACTTTAGCCGGAACATGAGTTTTGAGGAGGGCGTTTGAAAGCAGGGAACGAGGTGGCATCTCACACATGTTTAGGGAGACAGTTGTAGGCATTTGGTGGAGCAAGGGAGATGTTAGGAGCTTTGTGTACCTTTCCAAAGCTAATTTATTCCCTTCTAAACTCATTGAAGTCAATGGGCATAGAGGGGCGTAACTTGTTTAGGATTGCATTGTTCAGCTTTCAAGGTTGGACAGCTCCAGTTTTTGAGAAGCGGTGATGACTGATCAGTTTGGGCTTCAGAAGTTAGGAGCTGTTTGTGTGTCTCTTTTGCAAAATTCCCAAGGCGCATTTTCCTGCCACCAATCCTTTGCTAAAATGCTCAAAAAATGATTTCGCAAAGCATTTTTCTACAACGGAATTCTTATCGTCAAAAAGCCCCCCCTTCCATTGCACCATTCGGAAGAAGGAGAAGGAGAAGAAGCAAGAAGCAAGAAGCAAGAAGCAAGAAGCAAGAAGAAAGATGAAAGATGAAAGATGAAAGATGAAAGATGAAAGAAGAAGATTTTAAAAGTTGTAACATTATCCCTAAATCTCATATCCAGATCAAGAATATCCACAAACTGCTCAGCAGATTTGTGGTTTGCAGATCTTTCAGAAGGAGATACGGTAGCCAATTTCCTTTCTGTGTCTGATCTCTGCTATTCCAAGGAAACTCACTCTGCCAGAGCTGGCGTCGGAGGCAGCTTGGCATCCTCGAGGGCTGATACAGCCACACAGCAAGCCTGAATGTGCATGCACCTGTCCAATTATATAGGAAAGTCCCCGCCCACCTCTGAGAGGTGCTCCTTGGAGAACCAGGTACCTGCCCGGAATCACAGGTGAGCAATTAAGAGCCCACACAACTGGCAAAGGCAACACAAGCCAATTGATTCTCCAGCTGGTTCCTGGCAGGGGAAGGTGTTGGTGTCCGAGACGGAATAAGTTGGCACCCCTCCCATTCCGCCTTCACAACAGCCCTGCGAGGGGACAAGGAGACAAGGAGCACTCTGCCTGATGTGGCCAATTTACTCCCTGAAACAAACAGGGCCCAGAAGAGTTGGATTTGAGTCCACTGGCCTTGGAGAGACCATCAGCAGACTTGCAAGTCTGCACCAGCAGAAGACAGCAAGTGTCCACTTTAAAGACTGACAACATTTGTGGCAAGGGAGGAGGAGCTTTCCTGAGTCACCACTCACTTCTTCGTGAGCAGCCATTCATGAAAACTCACACCCTGCCCCAAATGCTGTCAGTCTTTAAGGAGCCACTGGTTCTTTTCTACTCCCAGTTTGGTGTAGTGATTAAGAGTGATGGCTTCTCATCTGCAGAGTCAGGTTTGATTCCCTGCTCCTCTACATGCAGTCAGCTGGGGGACCTTGGGCTAGTCACAGTCCTGTTAGACCTGTTCTCACTGAGCAGTTCTTTCAGGGCTCCCTCAGCCCCATCTACCTGACAGGGTGTCTGTTGTGGGGAAAGGGAAGGGAAGGCGATTGTAAGCCGCTTTGAGACTCCTTCGGGCCGTGAGAAGCAGGGTCTGAAAACCAACTCTTCATCATCATCATCAGGCACCTAGTTTCCCCATGTTGTAGGCCCCTCAGTCATCTACATAAAGACACACTGCTCCTAACCATGGAGGTTCTGCTTTGACATCGTGGCTAACAGCCATTGACAGATTGATTCTTCAGGACTGTCTAATCGGCATTGAAATGGGTATCTGGGAGTTCCACCAGCTTTATCTTTTTTGCTCTGAATCTACTGCCCATGAATTTCACTGGGTGCCTTCTCTAGATACTTTCCCCACGCCATGCATAACAAACCTTTATCGTGTACCCTCTTAACTCATCTTTCCTTTCCCCCAGAAACGATGAAGTCCAAAAACTCTTTATCCATTCCCAGTAAAAAAAAGGAAGAATAGCTGGGAATACTTGTAACTCCAGTGACCTTTCTGATTGTGCAGGGATTTGAACACAGATCTCCCAGATCCAACGCTCTAATAGGAGGGACGGTTTTCTTTAAGGCAGACCTTCCCCCCAAATAATTGGTGCACATTTATACAGGTGGTAGTGGCGATCTGTAACCCATTAAGTTTTTCTGCTTTCTTAACCACCTTAAGGAGACACGGCGGGTCTCTTTGAATTGTAAAAAAATAATGTTTTAGGACTGTGAACAGAAACTCAGGGATCCTATTCAGCAACCAATTCCCTGGGGATTTAACGGGTTTTAAGGCGGAAGACCCTCCCCCTCCAAGCTAGCATTCAGGTGGAGGGTGGGCGTGGCTGCTGGGGGAATCCTCGGGCCACCAAGGCTGGTCTGAAACAGATGCAAGCTCATTGTCACCTTTGGAAAGGGCTTATTTACTCCGGGATCTCCTGGGAGCAGCACTTCAGACTAGTTCTGTTACATTCTGTACCTGCGCCCTACACCTCATTGGCTGCATCAGCCTCTATGGCAACTGCCATAGAAACCCCGGGCACAATGCAAACTGGGTCATCGGGCTCGCCACGGATTGGGAGCGCTGCAGGGAAATGTCGGCATGCATTTCTGTGCCCCCCCCCCCCCGTCCTTTGGGTTTGAGATTTGGGGTGCGGTCCTTCGTATAGCCGGGACAGCAGCAATAGCTGTATTGTGTTTGTCCAGGATTGGGCCTTTAGCTCAGATACAAGGAAACTGTTCAATGGACTAGGTTCAGGGGTGGGCAAACTGTGGTCCTCCAGATGTCCATGGACTACAATTCCCATGAGGAATTGTAGTCCATGGACATCTGGAGGGCCACAGTTTGCCCAACCCTGGACTAGATGGATTGATCTGCTGAAAGCGCTCCAAATGTGGAAATAGAAGTTGGGAGATTTAGGTTCAGGCTGAGCCTTAAAGACCACTGAGGGACCAGTTTTCTGACTTCCTAACCTCCTTAGGCCTGACCTCATGAAATCTTGAACACTAAACAGGGTCAGCCTGTTTAGTGGAGAGGTTACCCCCTGGGGAGTCCAGGGTAGCCAAGTCATGGCAAAGCATCTCTGCATCTCTCAAACCATATTGGGTCACTGTCGGTTGGCCGTGATTGGATGGCATTTCCCATCCACGCCAGGCGCCTTAGGGGAAGGACAAGAAAGCTATCCATGTCTGTTCATGCACATCACCCCAGCGACAGAGAAGTCAGAGGTAGACTGCCTCCAAACATGGAGGCTTCTTTCCTCTTTCGTGGCCAATAATCGACAGATGGACGTCAAGTTCAAGCCTCTCTAGACCCCTGTTTAGTTCACATCATTTCTCTGAGCAGCAAACTCCACGGGAGACCCCTGAGAGGCGGAAAGATGCTTTCTCTCCTGGAATTCAGACTGTATTCTGGGAGGGCCCAAGCCAGGTCCAGCCAATCCAGCACGCTGCTTCCAGACAGCCACATTCTGCTCCAAAAGCCACCCAGGCAGGCCTCCCTGCTCAGAGAGGCAGACTGCCTCTGACCATGGGGGTTCCATTTCCCCATCGTGCCTGATTCACCCAGCCAGCAACATTATTGTCTTAGCCTGTACATTTCTCCACCATCCCCCTCCTTTTTAAAAAAAGCTACCCCGAATTAAGACACCAGCAAATTAATTCAGGTTTAAAAACCCATTCATATGGACAATTCAACACAGGGGAGAAGCCCCCCCTGAACTCGCTGGCACTGAATCCCGTGGAGCTGGATGGACCAGGCTGCCCCGCATGGTCAGCCCCCTTCAGCATTTGGCTGGGGGACCACCAACCAAGTCCCAGGTTGCCCAGCAGAACCAGGCCGCGGCAAGGAACCACTCCTGGTCTTGGGGCATCTGCTGGCACTCTACAGATAAGTGGGACCAGGTAGGGTGGCATCAACACCCTGGGAGCAATCCAGCTTCCTGCATCCCAACTCTTCTCCCGGGCAGAGGGCAGAGCAGGTCCCTCCGTTGGCCCAGCGGCTGGCGTCCGGGCACACCTCTGCCCTGGCCCCGGCTCCCCCCCTCCCCTCCCCTCCCCTCCCTTCCTACCTGCCCGGCTCAGGCGCGGTCTTCGTGCGGCTGCGAGGCCTGGGCACCGAGTGGCACCGGGCAGAGGAAGGAAGGAGGGAGGGAGGGAGGGTGGCTGTGCTCTCTGGGTCCTCCCCCCCTCCCCGGGAAGTAGCCGGGGCTGGCTTGGAAGGCAAGGATCGCGGTGGCTTCGTCCTGCCCCTCCCAGCCAGATCCCGGACTGCCCCCACCGCGGTGGCTTTTTTTTAACCCTTGCCTGGCCGGCTGGCTTTGGGAAAAGGCGCCTTTTGGCGGCCAGCAGGCGGGAAAGGCGCGGGAGGAGGGGAGGCAAGAGGAGGGGGGGAGGTGCTCTTTAAAGAAGTCCTCGAAGCAACCCTTCCTCACATAACCCCCCCTCCTCCAATTCAGCCGCCCCGAGCATCATCCCCCCCCCCCCACCTCCAGCTTGCAAGCCGCGCGCACAGGTTTCACGCGGCGATCCCGCGACCCGTTGATCCGGCGCCAACTCACACGTTGAGTCTCTTTGCTTCGTTTGTTGCAGCGCTCTTGGCCGCCGAATTCTTCGGATTTGACCCTGGGAGGCTCGCCGCGAGGATCTCACTGCGCCGTCCGAAACGGAGTTAAATCCCCCGTGGTGAGGAGGGCGTCGGACGGCGCGCTGGAGGATCCCTTTGCGATTGAGCCGCCTGCCGAGGAAAGCTTGCGCGCATCGCTGGCGCACGGACGCGGGGACCCACACGATGTGCGGAATGGCCCACGGTCTCTCCCGCTTACCAAGCGCCTCGGGAGGTTTGGGAGGGAGATTATTCGGAGTGCTTCAAATCCTCAGGAATCGCGGGTCTGTCCACCCCCCTCTCCACAAACACACACAGTGTTCTAACCCACCCCACAGGGTGTCTGTTTTGGGGAGAGGAATGGGAAGGCAACTGTAAGCCGCTTGGAGACTCCTTCGGGGAGAGAAAAGCGGCATATAAGAATCAACCTCCTTCTCCTTCTCCTTCTTCTCCCCAATCCCCCTTTCGAGGGATTCCTTAAAGAATTGCTTCGAGACCGACGTTTTCTTTTGCAAAAAGAACCGCGGACATCTAATTCCTTTTCGTGAGCATCGCTGCCGCCGATTGAGAGACGGCCAAGATACCCTCTTCTTGCGGGATGGCGGGAGCAAAGCGAACGTGGTGAAATTCACTTCGGCCGGGCAGCCGCGCTCTTCTGGCCCCGGGGCCTGGTCGGGGTGGGGGGGGGGGGCTCGTTTGGGCTTTCACGAAGTCTCTTTCTCGGCCCAGAGCAGCGACTGGTGGGAACTCCCCCGATCCGCCGGCGTCCGGACAAAGGGATTCGTCCAATGAAGCCCTGAGCAGGCGAGCTCGGGGCACGATCCTGGCACTCACCACAACGACCAAGAGCAACAAGGAGCGTTCCCCCCAAAACTGGCCGAGCTCTCGAACTGCAGGACATATCTACCGATCAAATGTGACGGTGACCATTAATTATTAATAATAATAACAATCAAGCGCTATTAATGATGGCTCTTCAACCGCACGCTGGTACCCTTACCTCGGAAACAAAATAACTTCAATAGAAATCGCTCTTGAAATTATTATTAGAGCGACAGCTTGCAGGAAGGTGCCTCCCACCGGGTCCTTTAGGCCTTGTTTGGGGAGCAGTCCTAGGCAGGTCTACTCAGAAGGAAGCCCCGCGTTACCGAATGGGGGACCACTCAAGGATGTCTTCACGCTCAGCTGCAGAACAAATTTGTGGCAGCTTTAAGGCTGTTTTCGCCAATTTAGCTGGACACATCGCGCATACACTTTCTGCACACTGTAGAGGTAGACTTTCCAGTTGCGCACAGGAAAATCCAGCCGCAAAAGCACATTGAAAATGCACTTTAGAGGTAGAATTTCCTGATTTGCACAGGAAAATCCAGCTGCAAAAATACTCTGAAAGTGCATTATCCTACACATGCTGAATGTGCCCGATTTGTTCAGCTGCTTCGGACCAATAGGGCGACCCACTTGAATAGTTCTGTTGGTAGACTTCTGTCTGGTTCTATCCATCCGGTTGACTAGCCAGTCGCGACTCTGTTTAGTCCGCGCTCCTTAATCCACACACATGCTGGATAATGCGTTTTTAAGGCCCTGTAGAACTTCCCTCTTCAGCCCGGGCAGTCAAAGCGGCATACAAATGACGCAAATCCATGCAATTTACAGAACAGAAGGCTAATCTGACATGGATGCGCTCCTGCGGGATGCACGCTATCCCCTTCGGCCAGGAAGCACTGAGTCCGACTCTAGGGGAGACCCACATATCCAGCCTGCCTGCATCCGACTGTCCCCTCTGAATGTCACAGTCAGTCGCGCCCCCGGATGTCTCCCGAAAGTGAAAGGCGCGCTGAAACTTCAGGGAGAAGGAATTGTTCGCCCGAGGGTTGCCAGCTCTGGATTGGGAGAGATCTGGAGACTCTGGGGGTGGAGCCGGGAGTGGATGGGAGGGAATGTCGCCCTCCCAAGCAGCCCTTTTCTCAAGAGGAACTGATCTCTGTCGCCTGGAGAAGAGCTGTAAAACCGGGGAAACTCCAGGTCCCACCTGGAGACTGGCATCCCTAGTTCGCTTCCTCACGTCCCAATGCCTTTACATGGGGTGATATCTCCCTTGCTTTGATTGCGATGGGGGCCGCTTCCACGTTTAGACGGATTACCGGTTTCTACTGTGGCGCAGAGTGGTAAGGCAGCAGACATGCAGTCTGAAGCTGTCTGCGCATGAGGCTGGGAGTTCGATCCCAGCAGCCGACTCAAGGTTGACTCAGCCTTCCATCCTTCCGAGGTCGGTAAAATGAGTACCCAGCTTGCTTGCTGAAAACGGTGAAACGGTTATGACTGGGGAAGGCACCCCACCCCTGTTTGCATCTCTGCTCTGAAAACTTCTCTGGGGGACCCTTGGGCCAACCACGCAATCCCAGCCAGAAGGTCTAATGTACAGGGCTATTGTGGTGGGGAGGAGAGCCAGATCAACCGCCTCGGGTCCACCGCGGGGAGAAAGGCGGGGTACAAAGGCAGTAAAACAAGATACAGCCCCATCGATGTTAAGGGGAACATGCAGCCCGGAACATTCAAAGCAGCCCAGACCTGTAGTCTCGGCCTGTGCAGCCCGGTTTACATCCTTTCTTTCCGATTTTTTATTTGAAACGGTTTTGATCCTAGCTTTCTCTCAAAGAAGAGAGATGCACCTTTGCAAATCTTCAGAAAAAAAGATTAAGAAGAGCCGGGTTTCATGCCCCGCTTTTCCCAACCCGAAGGAGTCTCAAAAGCGGTTTACAAATCGTCCATCCCTTCCTCTCCCCACAACAGGCACCCTGTGAGGGAGGTGGAGCTGAGAGAGCTCTGAGAGAACAGCTGAGTGAGAGTAGCTCTGATAGGACTGTGACGGACCCAACGTCCCCCAGCTGGCTGCATGTGGAGGAGAGGGGAATCAAACCCAGCTCGACAAATTAGAAGCCCCTGCTCCTAACCACGACACCAAGCTGCCTCTTAACCAAATGAAAAATAGGAAAACAAAACACGAAGCGATGCCTCCCGGTTCTTCTGAACTGGGGCTCTCCAACCCTTAATGGAGGGGATCCAGCGCGCAGGGGTGCATTCGCCTTGTGGAATTCGGCTTCCATGACAGCGAAGATTTATATCCCGCTCCCGCGTCCGGAATTTCATGCCCTTCCCAGCACTCAAAAATTCGCCCTCGTTAAAATTCACGGTCCGGCCCATTGCAGGAGCACAGTTTTAAAAAACAGTTCAATTAATCAGTCAAAACCAATAAATATAGAACGCGCTAAAATCAATTTAACAGACCTGCAGTTGGATGGAGAACGGAAACGCATGTACAGGAAATGCCCAGACGTGATAAAAAGAATGCAGAATAATAATAAATGCAAGTTCTACTAACACTTTCCTGGGAGTAAGCCCCTTTGAATAACATGGGGTTTGCTTCCAAGGAGACCTGAGCCCATTCTGCACACGGTGGATAACTCACTTTCAGTGCATTTTGAAAGCAGATTTCCCAGCTGCAGAAGGACACCGGTTGAACAAAGCTCGAGTACAAAGACCAGCAAAGTTTAATTATGCGGTGAGGAGAGAGAATCGCCACTCTCTGATTTGAGTTGGAAAGTGAAGGGTTAAGGGAGGTGGGCGGGAGCGACTGTCACTGTGGGCGGGGCTGGGCTGTCACTCCAGCCGACCGCTCGGAGCGTGGCGCGCGCTTCCCCGGGAATTTGTCGCCGGGCTCTTGCAAAGGGGAGCGCGTGCGTCTCCGCGGGGAATAAGCCGCTAACTCGAACGTTGCCTTTAAAGCCGTCCGGCGCGCAAGCGGATGCCGGCCCCGACGGGGTGCAAAGGAAGAAGCCGGGCAAGGACGCCTTGCTGTCTGTTGTCTGACTTCCAGCAGCGAATTTCAAGCTAGATTGCCTTGGAACGTGGAGGTTCTGTTTTAGCCAACACGGCTGACCACAGGCAGGGGACCTTCCTTCTCCTCCATGAATGTATATCTAATTCCGTTTAAAGATGCCTAAACCAGGGCCGCCACTGCATCCCGTCGTAGGGAAGCGCAGATATTTGTTTTTCATGAATCAGCCCAATGAAGTTAAGCGATAAGTGTCTCGAAGGATCAGACCAAAGCTCCAGGGTTTTGTTGCAGCCAGGGGTCCCCGGGAGGCTCATGAACCCCAAAGGCCATGCACTCTGCCCCTCACAGGTCTACGCCCTCTGATCATGGAGGTTCTATTGGGTTCCCACTGGCTGCCTCTGGCCCTGGAAGTCCCACTGACCTGTTGACAGTGGCCTTTATTGAACTGTCAATCACACCTGCACCCAGGTAACCCCTCCGGACATCAACAGCACACTCTGCGGCAGGTAGGAGCCCTGTGAAGCGGTTCTGGATGCTGTTGGTCCTGGATCTACGGGCCGTCCATGGCGGGCAACCCAAACGTGGCAACGGGAGGCATCTCTGCCTTATTTTGTACAATATAATCAGAGTCCAGTAGCACCTTTAAGACCAACAAAGATTTATTCAAGGCGTGAGCTTTCGAGGGCAAGCACCCTTCCTCAGACTGCACTCGAAAGCTCACGCCTTGAATAAATCTTTGTTGGTCTTAAAGGTGCTACAGGACTCCGATTTTATTTTGTACACTTCATCATAGGGGGCAGAGGGGCGGGCCGGATCTCGCCCTGTGCCACCCTCCCATGGCACCCACTACAATTCCGCCCAACCCACTGGGCTATCAGTACGAGTTAATTTATTGTTTTCCGTATTTTTCTACTGTTCTATGTTGCTTGTTATTATTGTTGCTGTTGCTTGTTATTGTTAAACTAAGTTATCTGTATCGTTTCCGTTTCATGTGAACCGCCTTGAGCCTTCGGGGAGGGCGGCATATAAATATAATACATATATAATAAATAAAGTGGTGGCGCGGGTAGAACTGCTGGAGGCGTGGGGACAGCGGCATTTTCGGAGGGGTCCGACCTCTGCAATGGTGCAACCACCTTGGATCCCACCTTCCAAGGCAGCCGTTTCCCCCAAAAGCGGAATACTCCAGACGGACAAACAATAAACCAGCGACTCGCGCCGCCTGCAGAAAATCTCCCGCGCCCACCGGCCCGCGCGCGGCAATCGGGCTCCCGCAGCCCGCGCGCGAACTCCATCTCCCAAGATGCCCCGGGCTCTCTCCCGCCTCTTCCGCTCCGGCCGCTTCCGGCCCGGGAAAGAGGCGGTTGATTGGCGGGCGCCTTTGAAGCCGGCGGCCGGGCTTGGCCTGAGGCGGCGGCTGGACCCGCGGCTTCTTCCCGCCCTTTTAAGGCGTTTGGGGGGCGGACAGCTTCGCCCCACCGTGAAGGAGGGCGGGGTGGGCGGGTTAATGGTCCTTCCCCCCCTTTCTC
Organism: Paroedura picta; assembly: GCF_049243985.1. NCBI lineage: Eukaryota > Metazoa > Chordata > Lepidosauria > Squamata > Gekkonidae > Paroedura > Paroedura picta. Next base: position 6,144,401 of record NC_135383.1, on the reverse strand, counting down.
CCCCCCCTAGGGCGCCCCATGGGGGGGAGGGGAGAGTTTGTCCCTATTGAGGCTCTTCAAGCCTATTAGAACCCCGCCTGGCGCCTATCTATACAATTATTATCATCCTATATATATCCTGTATTTATAGATAGGTCCCTATTGGGGCTCCAGTTAAACGTATTCCCAGAAAGAGGGGGACCCCTAGTTCCCCCCCTCCCTCTTTTTAAAAGCATCATCCCAAGGACCTTCTAAATGCTCAGGGGAGAAGGGCATTTCTAAAAGGGCCAGGCCAATTTCCTCCCCTTTGGCTGGTTTCTGGGCTTGGATGCACCCAGGGACACCTGTGCCTGCCTCACCTGCCCTGCAAGTGACTGGGTCATGGGAGGATTGGGGAGAAGAAGGGCTCTGGCCCCAAGGTTTGGTTGAGCTGCCCTGTCTCTTTTTCTCTGCCTCCCCTCCTCGCCAGTTTTGATTGGGCAAGCATGAATTTTTCAGAGTGTTTTAAGCTCTCCGGGCAGTTGTGCAAGTTCTCTCCGGATGGGATGTGCTTGGTGAGCAACGGCAGTGTTTGGGGGGGGGGGTGTATTGGGGGGGGGATGTGCAAGTATAAGGTGACCAGATTGTCCCACTTTTGGAGGGACATCTGGCAAATTGTACTTATGTTGAAATTAAAAGTATATATATTGCAATATAATTTTTGTGTTCTATGTGTTCTATGAAACTTTTTGTTGCTCCATATAGACCAAATTTTTAATCAAGAAGCCCCCACCGGTCAATGGTGTCCCGCTTTACCAATGTTAAAATCTGGTCACCTTGTAAGTAGGACATTAGGTGCAAGTTTGTAGCCCAGAGAGGATTGGAAGTTGAACCTTTGTATCAGCTATGGAGGATTTCAGCCTTGTAGCAGTGACTTTAGAAATGTTCAGAGAGTCCTGTTCTGTGTTTGGCACCTGAGGAAGGTATATGGTTGTGGCATCTAGAAGAATAATGCATTTTCTAGTTTGTGTTGTTGTGGGCTTTTTTTTTTTTCAGAGGGGGGGAGGACTGTTAACCAAGCAAGGTCTTATTTATTTTCACAGGAAAACAAGTTCTGTAAAAAAATTCTTAAGAGGTAGATGTGGTTTTTGTACCTTATTTTGACTTTTAAAATGTTACTCTCTTGCCAGATTTCATTTAAAAAGACCCATTTCTAAATATACTGGTTTGGATCAATTTGGTGTTGTGAAATCTCTCGGAGGATGTTTTATTTTAAAGATTTTATCCCAATTGAGTAAAGGGAGGCTCTGCACGCCACCTTGAGCTTCTTGTAGGAAGGGCAGGATAAAAAGCCTTTTTATTTATCAAATTTTGTTTCCACCTGGTCTCAGCCAATTGTAGTTGTATAGAATATGTTCGTGTCCTTCTAAAATATTTTTTCCAGTCCACCCACTATTGTTGCCTCTGTAAAGTAGGCTATTAAAAACAGTATCTGCTTGGAACCTCTTGCAGCTATTGGTATTACACCCCTCCCATCTTTAAATGTTGTGCCGCTTTAATCTGGTTTTTGTGACATTTCATCTGATTTCAGTTACATTTTAATTTTTGTGACGCCTGATATAAGCCTAAACACTATATCACTGAAAGGGGATGGGGAAGAAATATTTTAAATGAACAGTTTGCAAGTAAATGATCAAATAATATCAGGTGAAGCATGTGTTTGCCTTTCAGGATGTCTGAAATAATTGGGAAAACCTATTGAGCAAGAGCTCTGATTGACTGGGAAGATTTCTGAGGCAGCTTTGGTTCTGCTATATTAACAGTAGCAAAGAATGAAATAAAATGCAACTGAGGATGGTCTTGGCCTTTTGTTTCTCCAGCATCTCAAGTAGGCCCCTTTACTGAGGGTTTGTCTTTTATTTAAATTCTCCAAGGTGATTTACAGTACCAGTAAAAATGTAATACAATCCCAGTAATTAAATGCCAGACTAACAGTTGCAGGTAGAATACAGGTTAAAAAGGTGACCATCTGGGTGTGGAGCAACCCTCATCAAGCTGCCTTTAGAACAGAAGGGATAGTTTAAAAAACAAGCTGTCATCTTCAATTTAAATACTTGGGGAAATTAAAACTGCTGTGACCTGGCACTTGGAAATCAGCTGGGCAGGTGCTAGGCAGGTGCCAGGTAGGCTTGTATTTGGAGGGTGCCACCATAACCAAGTACCTGTTCCCTATCCACAATCTCTGAGGTCAGAGGGACCTGGACAAAGTTGACCTTAAAACTGGTTCATAAGGGTGCAGGTGTTTCTCTGGATGCTTTGGTTCCATTAGCTGCTAGTGGAGGTATTTTTAACACTGGTAAGATAAGTTCCAACGGACCTGAATGACCCGGGCTACATGAGATGGATTGACTCAGTAAAGGAAGTCACAGTTCTCAGTTTGCAGGACCCGAGCAAGGCTGTTACTTGCCAAGGGGACTCTTTGAAGGTCACTCATTCATTCATAGGGTCACTGGTAAGTCGGAAGTGACTTGGCACCACTTAACGCACACATGACACCATTTGAAGAGTGAATCTCGGTCAGCAAATACATTAAGCTTGTGAATGAATCAAAATGTTTACCTGTTGGCACCCTAATATATAGAATTACATAGGCTGGCCATGTTCCTTGAGGTGTCAGGCAGAGGTTTTCTGTTTTAATACTAGAGTTTCTGGGGCTTGAAGCCTAAGCTTTGCTACTGAGTCAAGGCTTAGCTAAGCAAGCTATTAATTTTTTTCGTTTGTTTCTGTCCAGGCCTCAGGTGTGCAGTACCGTTTGGTGGTCCGCAGCACCAACACCCTCCAAATCTTGCAGCTCTTCACCTGCCTGGATCAAATCCAGCACATCGAGTGGTCTTCAGATTCTCTGTTTATATTATGTGCAATGTACAAACGAGGGGTTGTGCAGGTGGGCACCAATATACTGTGAATTCTCTTTTGGGGCTTTTAAGCATCGGGTATCTGTCTATTGCTGAGGATATTAATGCTTTCATTTGAGTAGGGGGCAGGAGAAAAATGTTGGGCATATTTTGAAAACCTTTACATGTTGATAACATGTTTCTTAAAAATCCACTCATTTAGTACAGCACTGTAATTCTGAGTACCTTGTGCTGTGGTTCTGTCAGAAGGAAATCGGACTAATGCAGTGTGTGGACACAGACTGGCTTCAGAATCCTGCTGTTCTAGACCTGCCTGATATCCTTGGCAAAATCACTGGGCTGAATTCTACCACCTCTTCTGCTGTCACAAGAGGACAGGGAGCAGCAGTAGAAATGTTAGAAGGAACTATTGTTTTGCATCAGTACTTTTGTATGTAAATTAGGAATGGTTCTCAGGTGGTCTTCAGGTCTCGACCAAGGTAATAATTGTAAAGCACATTTGAAAATAAGACTCTTAAGTTACCACCCTATAGCAACTACTCCGGGGCCCAAGTGAATGCTGTAGCCATCAAACTGCCTTGCTGGGTTGCGTGGGAGCAATATTTACTCCCCCATATGTAAGAACTCTGCTGCTTAAAAACCTTTTAGAAATTGTTTTCTAGGTGGGAAAACAGTTCTGTAAATGATTAATAAACCGTTTGAAATATCACTTTTACAGTGTATTAGGGGCTTAGTAAAAAGAGTCCTGTGACAAAGGCTAAGAAATGTATTGCGTGCAGCCGCCTTCCCTCCTCCCCCCCCCCCCTTAGGCCTTCTTCACCTGAGGCTTCTGCTGAAGGCCTAGGAAAGCTGGTGCCACAACGAATGCTTTAGCATTCAGGTGCGCCATGGGACTCGGTTGACTTTGAATTCTAAAGCTGAAAGTGGCTTACCGCTGTAGGGGGATCCAGCGCCAGTCTTTCATGGTCTTTGGTGATCTCCTTGGCTTTTTCCTGAGCTGCAAAGCGATCCGTCGAGGGTACGGAGGTGAGACTTTATCCGTCCTGTCCTGGGGTGACCGTTCCTCCTCTGTTGCCTCAGGTCTGGTCCTTGGAGCAGCCGGACTGGCACTGCAGGATCGACGAAGGGTCAGCGGGACTGGTGGCTTCTTGCTGGAGTCCGGATGGCCGTCACATTCTCAACACCACCGAGTTCCACGTAAGCGTGAAGCTGGGGCTGCTCCTTCAAGATATCAAATGTTCCTGTCTGTGCTTTGGTCCCTAAAATAGCCTGAAGCACTCAGAGCTGTAGTGTGGTGTGCCCTCTGCATCTGCTGCGTGACTTACTTCTTTGTCGTTGGCTTTGTAGGTTTGGGTGCAGAACCAACTTGGTTTAAACATGAGCGTGCAAGTTTGAAGAGGCTGATTTTAGACTAGCGCACTTAGACAAGCCACTGTCTCCTAGTCCCCTGCTCTCCTGTGTAGTCTAGGGCAGCGGTCCCCAACGTTTTTATCACCGGGGACCAGTCAATGCTTGACAATTTTACTGAGGCCGGGGGGGGGAGGTAGTCTTTTGCCGAGGGATGTTGCCATTGCCGCCTGAGCCCCTGGCAGGGCAGCCCCCGAGGCAGCAGCCGGGGAGGAGGACAAGGAGGAGCCGCGGCCCGGTACCAACCGATCCACGGACCTGTACCGGTCCCCAGACCGGGGGTTGGGGACCACTGGTCTAGGGGTCATCCTGATTTACATAAAGGCTGTGTGGGTTACTGAGTTGTGATGTCCATGATTATTCAAAAGCACTGTATAAGACTGTGTATATTAGGAAAGGCATCTACCCTTATCCCTTGTCCGAAATACAGACTCACCGCCTTACCTAGTCTGCAGGGTGGACCTTCGCTCCATCAAATATGCCGTTTGCTAGAGCTGCAAAACGGAGCTGAGCCACGGAGCCCCCTGCGGTGATGCTGCTGGCCTGGGGGCTGCTGCCTCTGCACACCATGTGCTGTTTCCAAACGGCCCACGTCTGTGTGGGCGGTGGATGAGTATTTATTACCGGCCAGCAGAACTCTAGTTGACCCTGCTGGGCTTTCATTAAGCCTTTGCCAAGTTGGCATGTGTGTTTCGGATAGGCTTTCTCTCCAGCTGTAAACAGGGTTGCTAAATTAACTTGTGGCAGACAGCTGGTTGGGAAATGCCGGTATCGGAATTGCAGCTCCTCTCAGGTCCTCTAAATCCGCCGGCTAGCAGAGCAGACAGTGGGCTAGTGTATTGGAACCAGCCCTTCGAGGATACTTAATATCACTGCATTAGGTGCCTCATCCCCTTCAAGGATCCTTTGAAAGGCTTCAAGGTCCTCTCCCAACGGCTGCTGCACGGATTTGGAAGCTTGGCCCTTTACAAAGCGCCCCCTAATAGTTTCTCATGCTTGTGATTCTTTGTGTGGCTGTGCCAATACTGAAATAGGCTTCTTGCTAGCTTTTAGCAGGGGATAATTGATGGGTGGCACACATGACTCTGTACTGGAGATGCTAGCAAATCCAGTGGAATGTCAAGATTGGAGTTGACTGTAGGATACCATAGACCAGCCCGTGGGAGATCCGGAACCAAGCCTAGAGAGGAGGATGTGGGCAAATGCTGGCAGGGGCTCATGGGAATTGTGGTCCATGAACATCTGGAGGACCACAGGTTGACTACCCCTGGTATGTGGGACAGGAGTTGCTAAAGGTTTTGCTTAGTCAAATTCAAGTGGGAGCTGGTAGGTTTATACCTGTAGGCGTCTCTCAGAGCAGTGACTTGATTCCGAACAGCCAGTGAAGGTGCTACAGCGGCATGCCAGAGAACCTGTGGGTGGTTTTCTCTTAGCCGAGGCTCTTATCTTCACTAATTGCAAATGTCTATATTGGTTGAAAAAATACTTTCTGTCGAGGAATGCGTCCTGTAATCCTCCGAAATCCCGCGCTGACAGACACAGCTATGCAAGGAGGCCCAGTGACCTAGTCAAGTCTGGGACAAAAGTTGACAGTCACTTGAGACGCCAGGTTGCTCAGGCGTGGGGTTTTGTGCGTTAAAATCGCCAGTCTTGCCACCTGCCCAGGAACGTCAAAAGTTTTTGGGGGAAGTTCCTCAGCCTGGCTCTCCAGACTTGTTTATCGCGTTCCTGTCTAAATGCTTCTTATTTCTCAGCTGTTTTGAGGCTATTTAAAAAATGCTCCTGCTTTTGATTGCTTCCCACCCTGCCTCACACCTCACTGCAAAACAACAGCTGGGCAGTCATTGGTAGGATGTGGGTTTGGAAACTCTAATTAAGCCAATAGCTCGTGGTAGGGAGGAAGGTCTGTAACTGGGAGGTTAGTTGGAAAGAAAGCTTCTTACTGTGACTTTATTGTTTCAGGTGAGTTTCAGGTGTTTTGGTCTGTAGTTGAACCTCATTCAAATCCAGTGGTACCTCAAAGACCAGCAATATTTCCAGGGCCTATGCTTTCAGATGTCAAAGCTCCCTTCATCAGGTAAAAGGAGGAAGCTTTGGCTGTCAGAACCAATTGTCCTGGTAACACTGCTGATCTTCAAGGTGCAGCTGGGTGAGAATCCAGCTCTTCTGTGGGCCAGTCTTCCGTAGCTTCTAAGATCTGAGGAGTGCAATACTGTGCCCATTTGGTAGCCTTTCGGTTTTGGTAGGGAGGAAATATTTGAAACAAAACTGCTCTATATTTCATATTCCAAATATTTAGCTTGGTATAACTTAAATTATTCCCAGGATTTTTTAAATCTCTTAGCAAAGGCATGTCACGTGCAACCCGAGGGGGCTTTTGAATCAGACTCCCACTCCTCCATTTCATCTGCAAAGATAAACAAATGCTTCCTCCGTCTCTTTTCTCTCTTTCCAACAGCTGCGGATAACTGTCTGGTCCTTGTGTACCAAATCTGTGTCTTATATCAAATATCCGAAAGCCTGTCAGCAGGGTAAGTGGAGCTCCCCAAATACACGAAGAGAATGTTTTTCCCCCCCATTGTTGCCATTTTCTGTGTACACCGAAACCCTTTCTCACCGAAGCCTACGCAGGAAAGGTCGTTGTAGTACAAATTTGATCCAGAGGGTCTTTGTATGCAAAGTGGTAATTAATCTGTCCTGCTCAGCATGCGTGAGTTCCGTTGTCTCTGATACAGGCGCCTGTCCAAGCGGTGAGCGTCTGTAAAACAAAAGCCCAGCTTACAGAATTGTTGCCTGGCATCTCCCAAGTACTTGAAGGCATCAAATTCATTCATTCATTCATTCATTCATTCATTCATTCATTCATTCATTCATTCATTCATTCATTCATTCATTCACTGGATAGTTTACATATAACATCATATACATGATGTTGATGGGCAATAAGTTCAAGGCGGTCAAAAGGATCTACTACTTTACACAGGGGGTGATCTAAGTGTGAAATCTGCTGCCAAAGGATGTCATGATGGTCCCAAGACTTAAATAGCTTTAAAAGGGGTTGAGACAGGTGTATGGAGGATCCCCGAGGAGAGGTCTGTCAGCGGCTACTAGCCATGGTGAATGTGGGGGGGGACTTCCCATTTAGGGACCCTAAGCAACATTATTAAATATTAAAACCACTATGTACAGAAAGGTATTCATTTAGCCAATTAATGACCAGCTAAACGAATTGATGTTGGAAAGTGCCGTCAAGTCACAGCTGACCTCCGGTGACCCCGCAGGACATCTCCAGATGTCCATGGACTACGCTTACCATGAGCCCCTGCAAGCTCGCGCTTGCAGGGGCTCATGGCAATTGTAGTCCATGGACATCTAGAGAGCCACAGTTTGGCTACACCCCTACTATAGATTTTCCAAGGCAAGAGATGTTTTTAGCGGCCAACCAATGAGGAATAGTCTCAAGTGTCATTCACGAACGTAAGACTTTAAGGAGCTACATCGTCCGTCCCCCGTCCCCCCCCCCCCCCGATCCCTGCTCATTGCCAGAGTGGTACTTAAAACAAAGTTGCGGTTTTTGTGGTCTTCCAAAAAAGCATTTTACGCTACTTACCCGCGAACGGAGCATCTGGGGACGCAGTGTCCTGGGTCCTGCTTTTGTTTTCCTTTCACACACGCGTGTATTACGGTCTTTCTGCTCTTGAAAACTTGACCGTCCTGGAGTTACAATGGTGGCACTTAGGGCCTCGAAGAGTCGAGCAAGCCTTTTGGCTGCCCCTCGAGAGCAAATACAGAGCGATCATTATGCAGGGCCACTTGAGATAAGTGTGAGCCAAGGAATAACAAAAACGGCTTTGAATGGCACCCAGGAAACCACGTCCTTTTCTGTCCTGGCTTTGTTTTCCTTCTCCTTGCCCTTTTACTGCTTTTTCTTCCCCCCCTCTCCACATCAAGCTGGGAATGCGGTATCAGTTGTCCCACTTTCACTTCACTTCCCTGAGTGCTCCTCCCTCCCCCCCCCCTTTTTTTTTTTTTGGCAGGAATAGCCTTCACGAAAGATGGCCGCTACATGGCCTTGGCAGAGAGGAGAGACTGCAAGGATTACATCAGCCTCTTTGTGTGCAGCGACTGGCAGCTTCTGAGGGTAAACAAAAAAAAGATCTACTACTCTGGGCTCTGGCACACCTTTTACCCTAAATTAGAATTAGTACAAATGTAATACTCCTGCAAAATTGGAATGGGGGGGCTGGGGTAGAGCCTCTCTCCACCACCGTACCCCCCTCCCTTCTGTCTCCTTGCATCTTCAATGTTTAGCCTTTAACTATGTCCTTATGCCAAGCATAGTTTGCTGATTGCCTTCTAACCCTTGCATTAATAAAGATTCCTCCTCTTTGTTTTGGAAGCATTTTGACACCGAGACGCAGGACATAGCTGGGATCGAATGGGCTCCTAATGGTTGCGTGTTGGCCGTGTGGGACAGCTGCCTTGAGGTGAGGGGCACATATGGGCAAACCTTGCACCAGTCTTCGAATAACCTTTTCGGAGAAGTGTATAAATGGGCTTGTGGTAGAAAGTGACATCTGCTGATTTATGGCAACCCTAGAGGGGTTTTCAAAGCAAGACCTGAGCAGAGGTAATGTTTTCCTATTGCCTTCCTTTGCCTAGCAGCCCTGGATTTTGTTGGCGGTCTGCCATCCAAGGGCTAATCAGACTTTTCCCCACTTAGCTTCTGCAGTCTAGCAATTTTGAGCTAGCCTGGGCTATCCAGATTAAGGCAACAAACAGGCTGATAGCCATATAAAATAACAGGTGCCTGATTTTTATTGCCAGCTCAAGAACTCTGTTGCTTACTCTTGAACTCATGAAACTGCCTTATATTGAATCTGATTCATCAAACTCAGATTGGCAGCAGCTCTCCAAAATCTCAGGCAGAGGCCAGCCAGATCCTGTAACTGGAGATACTGAGGATTGAACCTGGGACCTTCTGCATGCCAAGCAGATGCTCTACCACTAAGCCACAGCCCCTCATACTTGGAAGGCTTGTGATGCATTTCTGTGTTCAAACTTTTACAGAGGAAACTGTAATTTTGGTGATACTCTTTGGTCTGCGGATAGTTTAAGTGCGTGTCCAGAAGTGGAACAGGCCTAAAATCTAACAACTGCAAGTTTAAAGATTCCAATTTCCCTTTCAGTACAAAATCTTGCTGTATTCCCTCGATGGCCGTCTGCTGTCCACTTACCGTGCCTACGAGTGGTCACTTGGAATTAAATCTGTCTCTTGGAGTCCCAGCAGCCAATTCTTGGCAATTGGCAGTTATGATGAAAAGGTAAAAACGCCATAATCCCTTAGCCTGGCGGGCAAGCGAAGGAGAAAGAAAGCAGCATGTAATTACTCAGCTTGTTGCTTCCATCAGGTGCGCATTTTGAACCATGTGACGTGGAAGAAGATTGCCGAATTTGACCACCCTGTAACTGTGGCTAGCCCAAAGATAGTAAGTAGAGAAATGGGGATTTAATTTAATATTGTATTTCTATCCCACCCTTCTCCGAAAGGCTCAGGGTCTTTCTCCGAAAGGCTGGGTCACAGCATACAAAAAAAACAGACATTTTAAAGTTCTACAAAAATTTAAATACACAAGTATTAAAATTTAAGTTACTTAGGCAAGTTTCTCTAAAATTGGAAAAACACCGTACTGTGCTGGATGGTCCACCCTTGCTGTAAAAGAGGCGACAGGCTATATGAGAGATATTATTTCTCAGTTGGAAATGAACTGGGTGGATTTAAGCAGGGAGGGCAGCTAGAATGCTGATCTTACTCTACTCTAGGCCTCAACTGTACGCCTGGCGGAACAAGCTCTGTCTTTACATCCATAAGCGACAACCAGTCCTATGCCGCCCAGTTAATAGCACGGCAGCATTTTAACTCCCTCCTCCACAAGTGTGAACATCAGTGAGCTCCTCTGATTTTAATGTAAACTTGACTTTAATGTCTAAAATGTTTTAAACACCTTAACTCTTCGTTTATTGCTTGGGATCTTGTAAGCTGCCCTGAGCCTTCGGTGATTAAATGAATAAATAATGCTCATTGTTGCGAAATCTGGCTTGTTCTTTCCCCCCCCTACTCTAGGTAGTTTATAAAGAAACAGAGAAATCGCCAACAGTGGAAATGGACAAACTTCTCTTCCCCCCTTCCAAGACAGCGGCGAGCTCTCTCTTCAGTACAAAGAGTAAATGTAAGTAGAGACACCCTGACGAGGTGCTTCCTTTTCCTTCAAGGGAGGGTTTAGTGCAGTCCGTTAGAACAGGGGTAGTCAACCTGTGGTCTTCCAGATGTTCATGGACTACGATTCCCATGAGCCCCTGCCAGCGTTTGCTGGCTGGGGCTCATAGGAATTGTAGTCCATGAACATCTGGAGGACCACAGGTTGACTACCCCTGCGTTAGAAGACTGCGAGATACACTTTAAGCAGATTGTAGGGTGGGCCTTGTGTTAAATCCAGTTTGCGTTTTGAATCGAGTTGGTTCAGAAGGCGACGTAGAATAGTGCGCAATTCTTTATCTGTTTTGATTGCCCTCCTGCGTTTCTGCCTCTTTAACCTTAAACGTACAGGTCCTGCAACTGTTTCACAGAACCCGCTGTTCCTAATCTTGCTGGAAGTACAGAGTCCTGGCTATTAGAATACTCCAGCTTTTCAAAGCACTGGCAGGAATATATAACAAGATCAGAGCAATGATCCAGGACAGCAATGGTGCAATCCTGTGTAGACTTGATTAACACTGCCTAGAATTGCACTGCATATCTGTTAGATTTCAGCCAAAATACCTTGGCTAACCAGAAATAAATTTAAGATGCAGAAACCTGCTGAAAACAAACTGTCCCCTTGAATGTTTATGAAGAGGTGGTTTTGAGGCCTTCCTCAGGAGGGTCATCCCACAGCTTTGGTGATGCCACTAAGTCCCAGTCTTGTGTAGCTACTCTCTGACTCTCAGGTGACTGGAGAATATGCAACATTGTCATATAACACGCTTCATCTAGAGATTGGGAGGGGAAGGCTTTGTTGTGTTGTGACTGGGAAGATCTTTGTGAGTTTCACAGAAGTTGATTGTTCTATAACCGGTTCTGTTGAGCTCAAGAGCTTGTGTGCTCTTACTTGTGGTTTGGCTTGGTCTTCATCCAAGGTATTAACATGGATTGTGTTCGTAACTTTTAGGCTTTTCCTTTTGGACTGACATAGCTGTAAACAGCAACTGCCCTGCCTGCCAATTAAGGTCTCCCTCCCAGGCCTGGCCTTGCCCTCTGTGCCCCTGCATGCAGAAGTCAAGTGGATGACAGCTGGAGATGGGGCTTTTTCTGTGGTGGCAGTTTTCCATTAAAATTGCCTTTCCCGTGAGGCTTACCTGGTGTCTACTGTATGTCAGGAGCCAAACCAAAATGTTTATCTTCACCCAGGTTTTTAGTTGACGTTTTATCCCATCTTATTTTAATTGTCTCTCGCCCCTGCCCCCTTAATGCCTTGCATCCTTGCTGGGGTGCTCATACTGCTGTTTTTATGATTACTTCTGTTATTATATGACCCCTTTCCTAGAACACCTGAAATACGTTGTTTTTATGCTTAATGTTGTCTTATGCCCCTTCACAGGGGTTTTAGCAAAGTGTGTGCATTGCACACTGTTGTTAGTTGCAACAAGCAGGAATCCGGGGAATCCTATTGATTGGCCAGGAGACTAGAATCGTTCGGCTTTCCAGCTGACAGGATATTTCTCTCTCCGTTATATTTCAGATGAAATTGCTGAGCCCCCCGTTTCTTTGCAACACGTCAAACCTGCAGTGGATCGAGCCAATCCTAGAATTGGTGTTGGAATGTTGGCTTTCAGCTCGGATAACTGTTTCCTGGCAACCAGAAATGGTTAGTTTCTAGTTTCTTGTGTGTGTCGTGCAGTGGAGCTGTTCTTATGGAGAGGTGAAAGGGTTCCAGGATTGCTCCTTGGACCTTCCGTGCACTTGAATGAAATGGAATAGAGCGGGAGTTAGTCAACGTAGTTCTCCGGATGTCCATAGACTACAATTCCCATGAGTCCCTGCCAGCGTTTGCTGGCAGGGGCTCATGGGAATTGTAGTCCATGGACATCTGGAAGACCACAGGTTGACAACCCCATGGAATAGAGAACACCACCTATGGGGTAGATTCCAATGGGTCGCCGTGTTGGTCTGAAGTAGCACAATAAAATCAGAGTCCAGGAGCATCTTTAAGACCAACAAAGATGTATACAGGGTGTGAGCTTTTGAGTGCAAGCCCTCTTCCCCAGACTATGAACTACCATTATTCCCACTGTCATGATTCTCTTAACACATGCACAGGATCGTCTTCTGCCACTGAGGGTCATTCCACCAGAAGTGTACTAGGTTTTCACTTCTAGCGGTGCAGGTCCTTCCTGTTTTAGTGCTGCAAGACGGGTCACATATCCTGAGGCCTTCTGGTTGTCCAGGGGGTAAGCTGGGGAACTTGAAATGCTCCTGCTGTTCATTTCCCCTAGATAACATTCCTAACGCTGTCTGGATCTGGGACATGCAAAAGATGAAACTCTTTGTCGTCTTGGAGCAGCTGTGTGCCGTTCAACAGTTCCAGTGGGATCCCTGTCGGTCCCGACTCGCCGTATGCACCGCAAACAGCAGAGTGTACCTGTGGTCCCTGGCAGGATGCGTGTCCGTACAGATCCCAGTGGAAGGTAAGGAATCCTGCAGCCGCTGTGTCGGACGCAGTGGCAGTTCACAGGGATCATTGCTCGGCTCCTTGTTTTGACGCGACGCTGAACTTTTTTGGCAAAATGTTTCAACGTGTGTTGGCTTCAAAGAGCCAAGAGCCGAAAAGTGAGTGCTGTAAATGCAGCCAAATATTTCTGTAGCTGTTCACGCAAACAGGTGGTTATATTTGGATTTACCTTCGCACCCTAGTCTGGCACAAATAAAATGGCCTTTGTGTGACCGAAGACGGCGTGTGCCTGCATAATAACTTTGGGATTCCAACCAGTGAGTTGGATTCTACTATGAAAAGCTTCCAACGCATGCATTTGCTAATTCTTAATACATGCCAGGAAGCTCTGAATGGTGCTGGCTGCATATTACAGTACGTAGTGCAAGTGTCTTTTGTATGTGGAATAACGTAAGATGATGACTGTAAGATTTGGGTGATTTGTTAATGAAAACTGCTTCGGTCCGTGTTTGCAGGTGACTTCCAGGTGGTTTCCTTGTCCTGGCACTCCACCGGGGATTCTATAGCTCTCATGAGTAAGGAAAACTTCTGTGTGTGTTACTTGGAAAGAGAGGCAGAAGACGTGAAATAGCAGCCCTCAAAGAAAGCTCCAACGGAAAACAGTTCGCTGGCTAATTAATTCTGCAGCATTCTGGGGAGAAACCCACCGGCTGGATTTGCAATGAACTCTGTCTAACATGTGTATCCATGTGGCAGCGCTAGGCTGTTACTAGAAAATAACACTTGGTTTAAATTAATGTGGCCAAGCAGAGAGTGGCGAGCTGATCTTCACCTTTTAGGCCATTCGTTTTTAATACAGTGTCTATTTTTGCAGTGTTCGAATCATTTAGTTGTCCTGAAACTTCAATAAACCATTTGATTATATATACACTCTCGCCTGAACCAAAAGCCTGAGTACTACAACACCTGGCCGCCCGTTCTGTTCTTTTGAACTTCAGCAGGAAGTGCAGTTGCATTCCTGTGAAGCAAACAACTAGATTTAGGTACTGGTTTGGTTACTGAGCATTAAGTAGTTGACCATCAGAGATATGCTGGGCTTGGGCCCCTTTCTGTTGTCCCAGTAAGCCAGGTTTAGACAACACAAGGGCCTCAAATCAGTTGTGCCCCTGCACTTCCGGTGGAGGATTCTAATATCCGTTTGTGGACTGTTCCAGTTGACTTCTGCAGCCTCATAGCCCTGCTTTGAAAGGCAAGTTACTCCTTGTCTCCCTGGATTCAGAGGTGAGCAGTGCACTTAAGCCAACCCTTTTCCTGGCCAGTTGTCCTGCACAGTCCAGACATGGCTAAGACTAACACGTCTAACAGAATTTGGCAGGTAAGATGCTTTTTTGCAGTGGGTCTTTGCCAGACATTAGGGCTGAAATTATTAGATCCAGAATCCTTTGTATGTCATCATACTGATTGTAATTGATCTTTTTTTTAAGGAGGTTGTAGTCTGCTTTTTACAGCTGTATTTTTTTTTTTTGGGGGGGGGTAGGGCAGGTTCCATCTCTTTCTGACCTCTGGGCACTTACAGAGGTCTGATATGGATTTCATCTCTTTGCTAACTGCCTTCCATGCCTGTGGGCAGGAACCCAAAGAGAACACTGGGAGATTTCAGAGAACAGCTTCTGGGGAGAAATGGCAAAATACAAACACCAGATGGAATGATGAAATCCGTGATGAAGTGAGTGTTGTGTGCAGAGGGACAGAAAGGCAGGGCAACTATAGAAGCCAGACCTGGGCTGGAAACAGCACTGGACAAAGGGGCTCGGAGAAAACGAGTGTTGTCAAAATGCTTTCTTTTAGTTTGACCTTGAGTGACTGTCAGAATCAGACATGCCTTAACCCCTCGCCTTCATTTAAACCAATAGCCCCTTCCATGTTACCAGGCACATATTTCAGTAAAATTTAAGATTCACATTGACTTCCAAGTTTAATAAGCTTAAACATATATGGCTTAAAAACAAAACGACACGTGATCCATTGCATTCCAGCACCATAATCATTTTGAAGTTTCCAGAGGGCTTAACATCACGAGGTGTGCATGTTTATCATTATCATTGCAGGCCATCTCTTATTACACATATATTTTTCAACCCAGTGACAGCTTGATCATTTGTAGAAAGACGCAATGAACAGACTCAAGATACAGGCAGGGATCCAAAGCAGCTCATGCAGACAGGGTGGGAAAAGGCATTCCACCCCCACCCCTTGGCAGTACCCTGCATGGAATGGCCTCTGGGTTTCAGGAGGTTGCGGGAACTGCTTCTGGAAGCCCAGATGCGGCACATTCACATCGTCGACTACAATGTCACTCTTCTCTATTTCACTTTAATGGAGGAAGAGCTATGTACAAATGTGAGTAACTGTATAGGCCAGGGGTAGTCAAACTGCGGCCCTCCAGATGCCCATGGACTACAATTCCCAGGAGCCCCCTGCCAGCATTCGCTGGCAGGGGGCTCCTGGGAATTGTAGTCCATGGACATCTGGAGGGCCGCAGTTTGACTACCCCTGGTATAGGCTCCTCCATGACCATTAGTTACACACGTGCTCTGGTGCTCTTAATCTGATTTCACGTTAAAAAAAATAAATAAAGCTAATCAAAAATTCCCTTTCCTATAGATAGAAAACTTGATCCCATGTGGCAGGAATTCTTGCGAAAGCAGACCACGTGGCACATGTGTTTACAGTGAGAATTTCCGGATGCTGTGCAGCAACACGAAACCATAATCAGACGTCTGCATTAGGACTGTATAAGGTACTTAAAGGCAGAATACAACCACTCCACCTCATTTCAATTCACCACAAACATGCAGCCTCAAATGCAGAGGTTAACTTGGGACGCAATCAAAATGAGTTGCATTTGGCTAAATAGTCCCTAATCCCTTTCACACCGGACAGATTAATCCCTTTCACCAGAGAGAGCAGCATTTACCCTACAAAAAAAAAAAAAAAGGTCTCAGGTATATGGAAATAAGACTTGCCGTAAGGGGGAAAAACATCATGAATGTGCTGATCATCAGATGCATTTAGAAGGGAAAGATCTTAGCTAGAATCGGGTAAGACGGTGATAACATTCATAGAATTGATAAAGAGGGCTGCTGATGTGTGCAGGAGGGAAGAGATCGGGTCATGAAATACACGGATACACCTGAGAAAAGCGGCCAACGTAATACATGGATTTTATGACAAAGCAAGTTTTCTGTCGAGTGAACTGAAACCTTAACCAACCCTATTGTGTCCCCCCCCCACCCACCTTAGTCCAAGAAGTTGCTAGGCAGTGATCTCTCCCCGCTGTTTTTTGGGGAAGCGAGCTCTCTTTTGGCGGCAGTTAAAACCCAATTTTTCCTCTTGTCATCGAATAGCCGAGCTTGGCCTCGTTGTTGATGAAAGACATCAATCCCAGGTAGGTCTCGATACGAAGTGGGCGTTCCAGCACCAGGACTCCATTCGCCCTCCCTGGCAGGGGGCACTCCTTATGGGCCTTCTTCACGGCTTGGATCAGCTGTGTCTTGAAGTTCTCTAACTTTAAGGGGGGGGGGAGAAGTTATACATACTTGTTAATTATGAATCACATTAATAATAAAAAAAGATGTTTAAGTCATTCTTCCTTAGTAAAAGCATCAAGCCAAAATTGTCCCCATGAACTGTGAAGCTGGTGTGAAATTCTACTGTTCAGGTAGGGTGGAGATATTGACACGGAATCTAAATACCTGCAATTTACAAGTATACGTAGTGAATGACTATTTCCTATGAACCATGTGAAACCAAATACGCTTTGGCCTTTATGAAGAACACACATTCAGAGAGTATTATATATTTTTCACAACCAGGTGTTCTCTGGTATGGAATTTCCAATAGCTCTGGGTGTGTGTAACACACTAGTCCAGTCATCTTTATGTACTAGTTCATAGGACATACTTATCCTCTAGGAATGTTTGTCAATTTTACAGTCTAATGGTTTTAATTTTATATGTGCACACAATGTAACCAATTATTTGCTGTGGCTTGACCCTCATGACAAGCTTTGGGTTGAGTTTGTTTCCACTCTTTTGTCTTGTTTGCTTAGGCTTGTTTTTCAATGCATGCTACACAGCAAATTTCTGCTACAGGAGCTTTCAAAAGGAGTGTGCTATATACATGGATTTCTAAGCCAGAGGCTCAGCTCTGGAACTGATCTAAGGGAATTCTTCATCTATTTGAAAGACACAAGCTTGTGCTAAGAAGTTGTCTGAGGGAGGACAATTCAAGCCAGGGAAGTGCTTGACACTGCATGTATGCCTGGGACTGAATGGATTTTGTGTCGAGGGTACAAGTTCTGTGATCGTGGGAAAAGCTGAGAGAAGAATTAAGGCTCTGATTTGTTCTATAAAGTCTCCATGTTCCTCTTATGATCTTGAGGGGAAAATTGTAGGATGCTGGATCCACCAGCACCCTTGGTGAAAAGTGAAAGGTAATATGTGACTCTGTTTAGGTCCTCTATACACACACCCTAAACATAATGTAGTAATTTATACATCATTTTCCATCTTGAAATGCCTTGATTTAGAGATGAATGCAATTTTTAAAGCAGAGTGAGAAATAGCTTTACTTCTGCCCAAGTCCCCCAAAGATTCTATGCACAATGACAACTCACTTGGCAAAGAGAGGCAATTTTCTCATCCGCATCAGCCATTGGGTGTTCCGTAAAAGTAGCATAGGGCACGTTGGAGGACCACGGGTTCCATCTATTGATGAAGGAAGCTCGGCTTTGCTTATCCCACTGAATTCGGATTCCAATGCCTTCCCGCCTGAAAAAAGATTTCAGGAGCGCTTGTTTAAAGTTTAAACCACTTGAATGCTGGCAACAGATTTCATTCAGTTTGAAAGCGACACTTAAAACAGCCACAACTGTATTGTATAAAACCTAATGCATGTTGTACTATAATTAAATGATGGGGAGGGCGGTGGCATTAGTCAGAACGGGTAGAAAGCAAACAGTTCACTATTCATTAAAAGGCAAAAGCTACCGTCTCATCATTAAGGATTACAAGTCTTCTATTTCGTGCAACACATTCTCTCTCACACACGAACACACACACACCCCACCCCAAAACCAAGAACATACTTATTCAGTGACTTCGGAGGAAACTCAAATTCTCCAATTGAAATGGTGTCAACTGCATTCAGTAATATTCTGGTCACTTGCTGGCACTGTAGGTTGATGAAGTCATATTTACAGATCAGAAGGGACCAATCCGTGATAAGTACCAATCGTTCCTTCTCATTGTTCCAATGATCAATTCTGAGGGAGAAGAGAGGAAAGCCACGGCCTAATGATTCTATCGGAATCTCAATACAGCAAGTCACTTCACTTCTACTTGGACAGAACATTACTTGTTTTATTTGGATTTGACAAGACGATGTGTGCCCATCCCAGTTTTAGAAACAAGCTTATTCTGATGACACAGTGCCTGTTTTAGCACAGACGCATAGTAGAACTGTGGTTCAGTTAGGATGTTGATACTGTTTATTCCTAGTGTCTCAGCACAGTTCACTTTCTCCATGTATGTTAACCATCAAAGCACAGTATAGAATTCTAAGACAACAATGTCCATGTTCTTCTGAAAAATATGAAGTGGGAAAGTAAAAAAAGTATACTGATTTGGACCTCTGGGTCTGTTACTTACTCAGTGAGCAGCCAAACGCTTTGCACTTCTCCATCTTCTGTGGGTAACACCACCACACGGATCTCGTTGACGGCCTGCTCTATCGTTCCTGGCTAGATCAAAATGGACAAGAAAAGAATAATAATGCATTTCCTAAAATCTTGCAGTGGGGTTGGAAACATGCTAAATTTCTCCTTCAGTGTTCTATTTGAAAAAAACAGAAAACCAAAGAATGGATTCTGGCGGCTACGTGGAACTGTTATAAGCTGGTCTCTAAACAAAGTGATTTACAACTTGTTTAATTTTTAAGCGACACTTTAGACCAGGGGTAGTCAAACTGCGGCCCTCCAGATGTCCATGGACTACAATTCCCATGAGCCCCTGCCAGTGAATGCTGGCAGGGGCTTCTGGGAATTGTAGTCCATGGACATCTGGAGGGCTACAGTTTGACTACCCTGCTTTAGACATATCTTCAGGATGCCATTAGCAGACTGTCTGCAAATGGCTGTGCCACTAAGCTTCCTCGGAATCCTGGCCCTTTCCCTATTAAAAGCTAGTTCTTTGCTTTCCTGTTACCAGGAAAGTGAGCAGCCAATGCCAGATGCTGAGAACCACAGAAAGCTACTTGAGTTTCACAAAACAGACGGTGGAGCTCACGTATGCGCCCAAACTCAGCTTAGAGGGGCAACGGGTAGAGAGGCTACCTAGCATTCCCATTGAGTTGGGTCCTCCAAGTTCATCTAGTCCAGGCGTAGTCAAACTGCGGCCCTCCAGATGTCCATGGACTACAATTCCCATGAGCCCCTGCCAGCGTTCGCTGGCAGGGTCTCATGGGAATTGTAGCCCATGGACATCTGGAGGGCCGCAGATTGGCTACCCCTGATCTAGTCCAATGTGGGAACTCACAACCATTCCTCCCATTCCCCTCCACGGGGGTCCTCTCAGCTAAGGCCCAAAGGCCAGAACTCTCCCCTGCCACTGCCCCCTCCCAGAGGTAGAGTGCTCCCGCGCGGGGAGGCTCTACCACTCACCCGGAAGACGAAGTACTCCTTGAGGCGCCCTCCGCGGGTGGGGTTGCGCACGCTGAGCGGCCGCAGGGTCTGCCTGGGCGGCAGGGAGGACGAGGGCAGGTCCCCCGGAGGGGTGAAGGGGACGTCGGCCTCGGCCGCAGGGACCATCAGCGCCGCCTCGCCCGGGCCCTCCACCGAGTCCCGCAGCTGCAACATCGCCCCACGCCGCCCTCCTGCCGCTTCGCCTTTTCCCCCGGATCGTCAGCAGGCCCGCCCGGCCACCGTCCCGTCCCAGCCCCGCCCCGCTAGGCCGCGGCGACGCCCAATGGGAGGGCTCTGGGGGCGGGGTTACAGCCAGGGGGCGGAGCTCGGGAGGGAGCGGGGAAGGCGGCTCGCGCGCGGCCCAACGGCCGTCCCTCGGGCGGGAGGCGGGGCAAGGAGCGGCGGAGGAGAAGCCTCTCTATTGGCTCGCTTGTTTTGATAGACGGTGCTTTTCCTCCAGTGGTGGGGCGCGCTTCAGGGGACGCCCTCCCCGGGCAGCCGTTCGTCGCAGCCTTCTTAGAGTCGTTGTCACAGAGCAGTTCTTTCAGAGCTCTCAGCCCCACCTGCCTCACAGGGCGGATGTTGTGAGGAGTGGAAGGGGAAGGTGTTTGTAAGCCGCTTTTGGGATTCCTTCAGGGTGTGGAAAGCGGGGTATAAAAGAACCAGCTGTTCTTCTGAACACGCTTCCAATGGAAGAAGAGTTGGTTCTTAGATGCTGCTTTTCTCTACCAGGAAGAGTCTCAAAGTGCCTTACAGTCACTTTTGCTGTTCCCACAACAGGCACCCTGTAAGGGAGGTGAGGCTGAGAGAGCTCTGATAGAACTGCTCCGCAAGAGCAGCTCTAACCAGACTATGACCGGCCCAAGGTCTACCCTGCTGTCTGCATGTGGAGGAGGAGCAGGGAATCAAACCCAGCTCCCCAGATTAGAAATCCACACTCCTAACCACTACAGCAAGCTAGGTCTTACACAAAATTGTGATAATTTTGTGTGCATGCAGGCATCCTCATCTGAGGAAACAGAACAAAGTTAAGATTCTTGGGGCACCTTTAATCACAACTAAATTTTCTTCATGGTACGAACTTCTATGTGCATATACACTTTCCCAGAGATCATTATATTTTTGTTGGCATTTTTTTGTTTCCTGTTTCAACTACACACCTTCAGGTACTTCAGATTTTCATGAAATCATCTTTTTCTTTTGAACAGCTGAAACATCCCAGAATGAAATTAGAATGTCAGAGGAAAACTCTACAACGTGGGTTAGGCTGTCTCCTTACAAAAGAAAGCTTGACCTTGAAGACTATTAGGAAAAGGAAGTCTTGTTATGAATTGTTTGTTTGGACAGGGAGGCTGCCCTCATTCCAAACACAAACAAGCAAATGATGGCAAAGGACAACAAAAGGATACATTGTTAAACAAATAGGCCAGAAAGGCCAGTAGCATTATATTTATCGAGTACATTTACATGTTTCTGCTCCAGGCCTGATTGAGGAAACTCACAACAATAAAACAAAGCAGATAAGCAACAAAACAAACACAAATATCGCTAGAAACATATTTTTTAATGTTTCATGTGTGTGTACACAAAGATGCATTTTGCTTTGGACTGGCGGAGAGAACTGCCTGCTCTCTCAATTCAATCCTATTCATGCAAGTGGGAGAAAGCCCAGTGAGTAAGGAGTAAGTAGCTACACAGAGGTGTGCGGACAAGTCTTGCGATATCCCACCTAGATCCACGCAGGGAATTTGTCTTGTTGAAGTGCACCGATTAGCTGCCTGTCCTTTCCTGATACGCAAGGGGGAGCTAGCTGCTAAATAGTTTTACAGAGAGTGCCCTGAGGGAATATTTTGGTTCTAGATTTGCCCTGTAAAGTCATTTGTTTCCTTGATAGCTTTTAAAAATTCTTCCACAGTCAAAATATTTGTAGCATTTGTTTAAATGCTTCTTGTGCAAAGGCCACATTGTATTTATTGTAGCCTAAAAAGCTTACATGGGGGACCCTGGCTAGAAAAGGCTCGAATGTACATGGGTGTTTGCGTGCATGAGAACAGCTACCTGGAGAGTTTTATTCTGAGAACATCTAACACTGGCTCTTCCTGGTGGAAAAGCTAAATTGTGTATCATTTCAGCATTGGTCCGCATAGTGCTTGAGACAACAGTCACTACATTGGCTGGAACTGTTTGAGAACCACTCCAATGATAGCTTCTTATCTTGCACCCACATTGTCCGAAGCAGGAATCTTATCCCTCTCCCCCTCCTGAAAAGTGGAATAAATTGAATTAAAAATGGCTTTTAGCTGAGCAGAAACATATTTCTCAAATTTTGTCAGATCGCTCAACCGAGGGAGTTCTTGAACTGTTCAAAGGCGTAATTAGAATGATGTAATGGAGCAATAGCAGTACAATCAAGGAAAAGTTTTCCTGCTTCGTTCTTGTTGATTATATAAATTAAGGCTTCGTTGGGATCATCCGTTCCTTGGTTCTTCGGTAAGACTCTAGGAAACTATTCCCAGGAGAAGAGGCCTCCCATCCCCAGCCGTGGGCTGAAACAGCCCTTACTCATTTTGTAAAGCACTAAGTCCTTTTTTGAAACAGATCTGCCCCTCTTCATGCTTGCTCACTTAACAGACGTTGGCCGAGCGCGGCTTTTCGTCCCTGGTGCCTCGAATTCTAAAAATGCAGAAACAAAAGCCTCTCAATTCCACTTCCTGAACCGGGCTCTTTTTCTTGCAAAAATGGTTCCAAAGTAAATAAATAAGAAGTGCTTATAGTTTTGGCTACAACTTTCCTTTTCTAGCCAAACTCTTAATGTCTCTTGCAGGTGGAGAATGCTTTGTGCTCTCCAAGTATTTTTTTTTTTTAAGCAGGAGGAGTTATTTAGAGCGTTAGTCTAAGAAGTTGTGTTTATGAAGAAATTAAGAAGAAGAAGAGTTGGTTCTTATATGCCGCTTTTCCCTACCCGAAGGAGGCTCAAAGCGGCTTACAGTCGCCTTCCCATTCCTCTCCCCACAACAGACACCCTGTGGGGTGGGTGAGGCTGAGAGAGCCCTGATATCACTGCTCGTTCAGAACAGTTTTATCAGTGCCGTGGTGAGCCCAAGGTCACCCAGCAGGCTGCATGTTGGGGAGCGCAGAATTGAACCCGGCATGCCACATTAGAAGTCCGCACTCCTAACCACTACACCAAACTGGCTCTTAAGTAGTGAGACCCAGCCTCTACAGGGGTATTATTCTTACGTTTACTAATTTGTACCGTGAGATTGTAGCTCTGCATTGCCCCCTCCCTAAATGCAAAGATCGTCCTTCAGCATCTTTTCCACCGATTGCAGGTTTAGATGAGAGAGTTTTTCATTTCCACTCAGCCCGAAGCCCAGCTATTCTTCATTTCCCTTGAACTAGTATTGCTGTCCTTCCTTCCTCTTCACAGTCTTACGCAGCACTCCCTTTTCGTCAAGGCACTTGAGACGTGGATTAATCTGCTGCATTATTCCTCCAAAGTGCAAATAGGCACATCCGTGGGAGCGCCTGGGTTTCCAGTGGCATATACCAAAGCAGGAAAATATGCATGTTGACTGAGTCACACAAAGTAGCAACTCTGCATATTGTTTGCTGTTCACACTGTTGTTTATTAGCCACTGTTCTGGTGTACTCCCAACAGGGTGACTGTTGTGGGGAGAGGAATGGGAAGGCGACTGTAAGCCGCTTTGAGCCTCCTTCGGGTAGGGAAAAGCGGCATATAAGAACCAACTCTTCTTCTTCTTCTTCTTCTTCTTCTTCTTCTTCTTCTTCTTCTTCTTCTTCTTCTTCTTCAGCAGTCATGATTTTGCAGGCTTTCTCAACCAGAGTTTCATGAAATCTTGGCTTTTTCTGACAGCCCTGGAAGGGTTCCTCCAGTTGGGTGGGTCTTGTAAGTGGGGTGTATGGGGACAGGAGGGGGTGCTTTAAAACTTGCCTTAAGGCAACACTGTCCTATGACCCCCCCCCCTTCATTGTACTTTTTCTATCATCAGCTCTAAAGGTACATATTGGAATTTCTCTTGGAACCGTTCAGCTGGCTGCGCTCCTAAAAACACTGACCGGGGAATGAGCAGAGCCAAGGGGGATGCATAGGAACAGGCTCCAAGCATTCACATGAGGCTGGATCTTTTGTCCGAGTCAAACTTTTCTTTGTGCGCTGGGCAAAGACAGAGCGAGGGAAAGAAGGTAAAGCCCTCACCTTGGTATGCGGATCTTGCAAAATTGCATCCGCTGAAGCCGACCAATTCTGTTTTCCTTTTCAACTGGCCCCCCTCCTCCTCCGAACCTGAGAGCTGGTGGGAGGGATTTCTGACTGTCAGCAGGGGAAGAAATGGGAGAGCATGTGAATGAAGTTGGCTGTGCGAAGAACAGGAAAGGAGTTTTGTCACTGTCCTGATATTTCAGCCGCTGGGTTGAGAAGGGGCTGGGGGAAGCCAGAGTCACTGTGTGTGTGTGTGAGAGAGAAGATACTCCTGCAGGCTGCTGGGGGGGGGGGCAGGCGTGCCAAGAGAGGGTTAATGGAAATCTCTCCCTATTGTGCAAAGGAGCAGTGGAATTCATTGTGTCCTGCTGGAGGTGGGGTTTTCCTTCTGATGGGAGGGTCAGATTTGCCACTACCTTGAGAAAGTGGAGTGGAGCTGTCGACCCCCAGATGGGGCTGCCGCTTGAATGGAGCCTGGTTTTTGCAAGCTGCCAACCTCCAAGATGTTCTCGGACCCCTTGCAAAAGCCAGACGAGAAGGCTGCTCCCTGCCAGATGTTGAGCTGCAGCCTTAAGGAGCTAGCCCTGCCTTGGGTTCCATCTCTGTGACATCTCCCCCCCCACCCCCCAAAATTGTATCCCTTCTACAGACGTGAGAACCCAGAAGGGGATTTGCCTGGACAGAGTGCCAGGAGGAAGTAACCCAGGGTGACCAATACATCTCTCAGCAAGGGGGGAACTGTGTGACTTCCAAAATTCGCTCTCTGGAAGAAGAGGGGGTGGGGGTGGCTGGCTGGGTCAAAAATTCGCAATGAGCTTCTTTTCTCTCCCCTTCTCTGAAGAGCAGTGATTTGCCAGAAAAGTCACTTGCTCAGGAAACTGGGGGTTATTTTGAGAGGGCTTGCTGGTGCCATCCTGGATGCAATGGAGTGCCTTGCTCTCACCTTATCCTTCATCTTTGCGCTGAAGCTGCCAGCGGCAGCCAAAGGGAACAAGTTGCTCCCAGACATGTGAGTATTGAAACCTCTTTGCTTCGGGATGCTTTGTTAACCTCGGTGACATGGAGGGATGGACCAGAACCAATGGGATGAAATTAATGCAAAAGAAATTCCGTCTAAACCTCCGGAAGAAGTTCCTGGTAGTTAGAGCGGTTTCTCAGTGGAGCAGGCTTCCTCGGGAGGTGCTGGTGGGTTCTCCATCTTTGGAGATTTTTAAACAGAGGCTGGAGAGCCATCTGGCAGTGAGGCTGATTCTGTGAAGGTTCAAGGGGGTGGCAGGTGACAGTGGATGAGTGAGAGGGTTGTGAGTGTCCTGCATAGTGCAGGGGGTTGGACTAGATGACCTAGGAGGTTCGTTCCAACTCTATGATTCTAAGATTCTATGACACTTTGCTCTGGTCTTCTTTGGGAGTGCTGTAGAGCTTTACTGTCTAAAAGACTAAGGGATGGACCAAAAAGTCCTGAGTTCAAATCTTGCCTTGGCTGCAGTCTTAAGCACATAGATGCCCATTAATCCAGAGGGACTGACCTCTGAATTTAGGATTGTGTTGTGAGGGACCTTAGGTAAGGTAAAATCTCACCCTTGCAGTTCCTCACCCCTGTCCCCCAAATATGGGGATACTAACCTCCCTGGCAAGGGTGTTGTAAAAGTTCTGGGATAATGCATGATTGTTTAACATGTTACTATGTGTATTGTTCATTGATGTCAGCAGCATATCTTCTCTTCATACAATCGCTAAGATCACAGGAGTCTGAGCGGGATCCAAGGATCATGTTCCGGTCCTTTTATCTTTGAACAGCTTTTTGGCTGATAAAACTTTCCCAAGGGGGGGGGGTGCGGGTGGGAGATGAAGGCTCTGCCTGGTTTGACTTCTGCTTTAGAAGGTTGTGTTAGAGCGGTTAGAGCGGTTTCTCCGTGGAACAGGCTTCCTCAGGAGGTGGTGGGTTCTCCATCTTTGGAGACTTTTAAACAGAAGCTGGAGAGCCATCTGACGGAGAGGCTGATTCTGTGAAGGTTCAAGGGGGTGGCAGGTGACAGTTGATGAGCGATTGGGATGTGAGTGTCCTGCATAGTGCAGAGGGTTGGACTAGATGACCCAGGAGGTCCCTTCCAACTCTATGATTCTTTAATTCTATGATTCTATGACTGGTAAGGGAGAGATGTGTTGCCAAAATGGACAGACCATTTGACAATTGGAATATGTGGGTGAAAAAAGAGTTAAGCCCCACTCTTACTTGGAGTCCCAATCCCAAGATACATATTTATGACTAAAATTATCTATGCTGGAGATCATATCTTCTCTTTGGTTTGATGACAATAGTCAACAGACGATGCAGTTTGCAATCTGATGGTGATCCCCACATGTCAGCGTTGGTGGTGGGGTAGGGGTTAATGCAAAATCTAGATAACCAGCCACCCCTTGGAAAAAATGAAATGCAATAATCTGTGTGCCTTTTCTTCTTCAGCCTCTGATATAATTTATTTGCCAGCGTTTCCCCTCTGATCGGGTTCCTAAAACATTCTGTCCAGCAGAAATTCAGCAGCTAAAACTTTGTACTTTTTATTTTTCCCAAGGGAAAAATGGTCTGGGGGGGAAGCTAGTAACTCTCTAATTGAAAAGACTGTTAATTTTTATGGGAGCTGTATTCACTTCCTGCCTGTTCTTCTTCCCCTTTTGCTTTTTAGCATTAAAAGCGTTTTGCATTGTAATTAAAGGTTATGGCTTTAGCCAGACATACTGTGCAGGTCTTTGGAAAGTTTCCGTACAAGCCTGAGTTCTTGCCAGAACGGTCGTCCTCTACTCAGCAATTTTCCCCCCCTCTGTTTTTCTTTATAAACCCAGCAAGTCCTGAACAATGTAGATGCAAAACCATCATTTCCATATGTTGTTATGGCAGACTGGGCATCTGTTCGGGTGCGCGCTTTGAAAACCTCCACCAGAATTTCCTTGCTCCTGGAAAACTCATTAGCTTTATAAGCCTAAAAGTTTAACGTCAGGATCATTTGGAATAGCTGAAGTCTGGTGTCTCTTGAGGATGCCAAGAGCTGGATAGATGAGTCTTACAAACCAGTCAAAAGCTAGAACACTTGGGTTTAACTGTATTTTGGATTAGTGGAATTCACTGGCCAGTGAGGTTAAATAGGCTCAAGCAGATATTCATACTGTAGCCCAGGGGTAGTCAAACTGCGGCCCTCCAGATGTCCATGGACTACAATTCCCATGAGCCCCTGCCAGCGAATGCTGGCAGGGGCTCATGGGAATTGTAGTCCATGGACATCTGGAGGGCCGCAGTTTGACTATCCCTGCTGTAGCCCATTGTAACAACTCGACCACTTCTGTGTTTGGCATCCCTCCACACGGTCCACAGTGTCCATCCTGGTTAGGAATAGAGGCATAAGACCTCTGCTGTATGGTTGGTGCCCTTTTAATCTGTTAACTTTCGTCATCATCAGCTTCCTTGACAGACCCTCTGCTTGATTTTTTTGGCACATCCTGCCTCCATGACCCTCCCTTTCCCAGCTTCCCAAAGACAACGGATGTTTGCTCACCAGGCATGCTTAGTGCAATGACAAAAATTGGCAGTCTTCAAGCAAAGGTTGGATACAGACTTTTCTTGGATGCTTTAGGATGCATTGGGCTGATCCTGCGTTGAGCAGGGGGTTGGACTAGATGGCCTGTATGGCCCCTTCCAACTCTGTGATTCTATGATTCTAAATAGCTTCACCATCAACAAGCAATTCTGTTTTTCTGCAGAGGTGCTGAGAGCCAGCTGGTCGTCAACCATGATCGGCCTAACGTTGAGTGTGCGCAGTCTAGCAAATGGTGCATATCCAAGTGGTGCATCCCAGAATCCTTTGCCACGAGCACTGAAGATGTAGTCCCTTAGATTGTGCATGGTCGCGTGAGCGCTCCTTAAAGATACAGGTGCTCAACCTAATCCTTTGGCCTCCTATTAGATTGTTACCTGGTGAGAGGAGCAGAGAAAAGTAACCAGGCCATTAAAAGAAAACAAGCAAAAGCAACAACCGCCACAACAAAACTCCTGTAGATCAATTTGCAAAATGTTCTTTTCCACTTTCTGCGATCTGCATTGCAGATCATCCACTTTCTGCGATCTGCATTGAGCAACGTGTCGATTCCTGTGGAGAGCATCAATGAAGACAAATCTGGCCTACAAAACTGTAATATCAAGAAACTGGTGGGTTTCTTTTAAGCTTCCTGAAGATACTTTTGCAAATCGGAAAGGCACCATTTTTAAAACAGACTTCAAAGAAACAGACAATGTGAAAGGACTAAATTAGCTCAAGAAATGAAACACATTCCGTCTTGGCTTCAACTGAGACTTGGGTGTCCTCAACTCATTATAATTTCTAACACTCCAACTGGACCCTATTTTTGGAAACTTAGACCCCTCTTAACACGTTTGTTCATATTACAAGCCTTTGCTTATCTTGGTCAGTGATCTCATGCTTCAAATTGCCTCTCCTGTAATTAGTTTATTGCATGCATGTTACCTTCAGGGCATGTAGGAGAGGCTAGGATCTCTGCCCTCCCTCATCTTCTGCTAAAACTCCCCAAGCAGTTCAAGTCCTCGCTCAAGGAAGGGCCCTAAGTCAAATATACCCATGTATTTTCTTTCTTCCCCTACACCCCCTCCTTACAGGCCAAATGTCTGTGCCGAGCAAGAGCTTGCAATGGTGGGCCGGTGGCAGCCGCGTGTCCAAGCCTTTTCCCGACTGGTCAAAGCATGGAAGCCACGCTGCGGGGGGCACCCCTGGTGCATGGGCTACGAGCGGAGGTAGGTGTTGACGCTTCCATGGCTTTATGATTGATCCAGATTGCTGGGTTGGCTCATCTCAAAGGCTTTGGAAGTCGGGAGGAAAGGCAGGGAACCTGCTCCCTCCCTGCTGAATTCAGATCAATTGACAATTCCTCCTTGCTTTCCGTGGCTTAACAGTGAGCCCCCAAAGCCAGCCTCGCCAAGTAGGATTTGGAAATTGTCCTCAGGCTTACATTTAAGGAAGTCTCCCAAGGGAGGGACCACTATAAATGGAGAATACCTCTTTTCTTGCTTTTTGGGTGCCATACATAGCAACATAAAGACTAGAGAACACCTGCCATGGATGGTGACAGGGCACATCTGTAAAAGATGTTGGGCCTACACTGTTCTGGGTTTAATCAAGCCTGAGGAATGGGTCATATTTCTGGCTGGAAACAGTCAGAGGACTCAAGCTGGGTTCGACTCAAAGGAGTGATGCTCAAATACCTGCAGAAGAAAAACCTTGCTCTGTAGGCATTTGTGTTTTGGGACTGGAGAAGCTGGGGAACCATGACAGGTGAATTCCCTGAGCCTTTATTGACTCAGTCGTTGCAAGCTTTCCCTGTGAGCGTTCCAAAGAATATCCCTCGTTTTCCAAGAACTGTCCTAATTGGTAATGCTGCTTGCATAGACTTGTGACCCTGCACTCACCTCACAGCACAGGCTAAGATGCGGACGTAGATCCATGGCTGGAAAGGTTGTCATAGATTGGCAATATGGAAAATATGCGGAAACAGACGGAGTCTAACGACAGGTTGTCTAAGAGCTCCGTGGCCAGAAGATTAGAAAGCAGGAGCAGATTTACTAATAGGAAGGGGGCAGGAAGAGAGCCCTGGCTTTTCAAATGAAAAGGGCCAGAGAGGCTGTTGTTGAGACCCCTGCTGTTGTGGCATTAGTGTCTTAGAGGCCGGGGTTATATAAAATGGTTTCCGTTTTTATCTTGTTGGCCTCCTTGTGAACCTTCATTGGCAGAAAGGCAGCTTGGAAATCCCTTAAATAAATGACAAACGATTTCGGAAATCTCTAAGGACCGAGGGTTAATGCTAGGTCAGGGTTGGCCGCACAGGGCACGCTCACGGATGGCGTTTGGGACTGAGGGCCAGATCTTTGGCCAAACAAGCAAGGCATTGCTGGGAACAGCAGCGTGGTAGAAGGCAGTAGGCAAGGCTTGTGCTTGAACACATGAAGTCTTCAACTGGAGTCTTCTACTGCCTTCTACTGCATCAGATCCTGGTTCCCTCGGAGCCAGTATTGTCTGCTCGGACGGCAGAGGTCTTTCACATTGCCTGCTGCCAGATCCTTTAACTGGAAATCCTGAGGATTCAACCTGGGTCCTTGGTGTAGCGGTTAGCCGGCTTTGATTCCCCGCTCCTCCTCCACATGCAGCCGGCTGGGTGACCTTGGGTTCGACACAGCACTGATAAAGCTGTTCTGACCGAGCAGGAATATCAGGGCTCTCTCAGCCTCACCCACCTCTGTTGTGGGGAGAGGAAAGGGAAGGTGATTGGAAGCCGCTTTGAGACTCCTTCTGGTGGAGAAAAGCGGCATATAAGAACCAACTCTGCTTCTTCTTCTTCTGCATGCCAAGCAGTTACTCTACTGAACCCCCACCCCTCTGTGCCTTCCAGATCTACACAACTGTTGGCTGAATTCAAGGCAAATCCCTGAAATATTGTCACCACTGCTGGAGCTTTGCTTGCTCCAAGCATATTTTGCCAGGCGCAACCCTTGTCTACACACACACACACACACACACACACACACACACACACATACACACACACACCTTTATTTGTTGGCACGCAATAGCTTTACAGGTGGGCACTGCATTTTTTGTGGAGGCCCCAGGGACGAAAAAGATTGCCTATTGCTGTACTTGGTGAACCTAGGCCTGCTTTGCTAGGTGGGAATTAATCTGTATGTGGGTGGCTGATGGGGAAGAAGTGTATTCCACCCTTTTTTCTCCCCTTCAAGCTTGTGCTTCAGATCAGAGCAGGGTGCTGTCGACAGCCTGGCTGCTTGGTTTCAGCTGCTGCTGGCTCTCTGATCTGGAGTTTGTTAACAGCAGATACGCTCCAGTGATCTTTTGGGAGCGCTTGGGATCACTGCCGCAGGAAGCAGGCAGTGCGCTGGGTGGTGAATATAAAGCGTAAAGCAAAATTAATGTATGAAGATCATGCCAAAGGTCCACCTTAGTCTTCAGGTTCTGTTTTTTAGCAATGGTTTGACCAGGTGTCTCTTATATGCCCCGGCAAGTGGTGGTCAAGAGATATTTTGGTTCGGCACGTGTAGCTATTGTGGCTGATCGATGTCCTCCTTGAATGTACCTGGTTATATTTAGAAGGCTTTCGATCTATGAAGCTAAACCTATCGATCCACCTTACTTTGGCCCAGTGGGTCGGGACCCCTTTGGGGGTCAAACAACCCTTTCACAGAGGTTGTGGCAGGGCAAGCCACTTGTCTGGGGGGGGGGGCATATTCACAACAGCCTTGCAGGGTAGATCGAGATCGGGCATTCATCTGTCTGGAGCAGTGGAAAAGACCGAGATCGGCAAGAAGCAGAGCTGAACTGAGAAACCCTGGAAAAAGCCCAATTTATATAAAATCATGAACAATGGATCTTCATGCCATTGGTCAGTTTTGGCTTAATTTCTGCATGCTGGCATGTACAAAGCTTATGGTCATAGTTTTGTATACCCTCTTGCTTACACACGATTCTAAATAAGGGGTACAGACTTGCATGAGTTTTCTGCAAGGGTACATTGGCCAAGGAGGGAATGTGGTCCTATAGGACAGGGGTATTCAAACTGTGGCCCTCCAGATGTCCATGGACTCCAATTCCCAGGAGCCCCTGCCAGCGTTCGCTGGCAGGGGCTCCTGGGAATTGGAGTCCATGAACATCTGGAGGGCCGCAGTTTGAATACCCCTGCCCTATAGCTACAGAATTCTTTAGCCTGGCTTCATTTGAGCCTTAACCGGTCCCAAACTTTGTAAGTGTGCTAGGTCGGATTAAAATGGTGATGCTTAAAATGCTCCTGGAAGGAACATGGCTTTTCTGTCTTCGTGCCTTGTGCCGAAGGAATCCCAAGTAACCCTGTAATTGTCCTCAATTAACTTGCTGGTGAGAGCTGCCCATCGGTAAGAATAGGCAGCGAACTGAGCCTCTGAGACATGTCAACATATTTTTGTCTTGAAATCCAGTTCTTTGTCTAGCAGGGGAAACGCTTTGAAATGTGAGGGGCCTCCTCGTCTTGCTGTCTCAGGACTTCAAAGGCTCTGGATTCTCTGTTTACGACAGGCACCTTCGATTCTCTCTTGCAGTCTGACTTTTTCACTTTTTTAAAAATGTTGTAATCAAAGAGCAAAAGCAAGCCACTTCCCTTCTCTATTAGGAAGCAATTGTTTTTTTTCCTGTTCAAATGTGTCAATCTTTTTTGGTGCTAAGAAAGTGGGGTGTGTCTGTGTGGGTATGTGTGTTGCATTAAGAGCAAATTTTGCTAAAGCTCCCACCGAAAGAGTGTCCAGAGAGAGTGCAGTGAGAAAGGCTAGGGTTTATACAGAGCAAAGATGCCACCCCCCACCCCACCATGCCATTTTCCAAACCTGAAGTGGCCCAAAGGAGTTTCTATTTGCCTTACGTATAACATGTGAATACATATAATGTGCCCATTATCCAACTTTTCCTGTGCTATAGCATTGCTCTAGGTTTCTCCTCTCTACTATAAATAAATAAATACATTTAAATATAATATGACGGCAGGTTTCCTACAAAACACCACGTGAGATTTGTTAAAGGGTCTCATCCTGTTTCATAGGGCCCTCCGTTTTGATGGAGACACAATTCAGTTAACCACAATGTGTCTGTGGATGCACCTCTGGTCTCACAGACCAGAAAGCACATAAACCTTTAAAACATTTAGACCAGGGGTAGTCAAACTGCGGCCCTCCAGAGGTCCACGGGCTACAATTCCCATGAGCCCCTGCCAGCGAATGCTGGCAGGGGCTCATGGGAATTGTAGTCCATGGACCTCTGGAGGGCCGCAGTTTGACTGCTCCTGTATTAGACCATATACAAATTTAAAATTTTCAATAAAATTAGCTAAAAGGACGTGGCGGTAGTGGTTGTGAGTGTTTCCCTTTCTGGCGGGCTTGAATCACGTGGGTGCAGAATTTCGCTTTCTAGAAACCACGCTGGTTTCCCTGGTGCGCTGGGGCGTCAGCATGCATCTTCAGATGTCTGGACTACACACTTCCCCTTTTTTTCTCAAATGGCAGTGAATAGCTCCATTCTTAAATCTGCCCAACCAGATGACCCTTGGTGTTACAAGCTCCAGCAGGACCGGAGAGGTTATCAGGCGCTTCGTGTCCTTGCTGTTTTCCCCATGTCCTGTTGGGCAGGTGAGAACCCTGCCTGACCTGCACCTCCTGGGACAGCAGGAAACATGTGAGCCCGTCTGGCATTTTGACCAGAGTCACAGGGGTCAAATTAGAAACAGCGTAAGACAACCGAGCTCTTCCGTCATCCCACACTCCTCTGCTCTCCTCTCCACTCATCTGGGCCTTGTTAAGCAGGCTGTTTTGTCCAGCTGAGTTTTCAGCCTTTGGTACAGATGGAATATTGAGCCGTTTGTCTTTTTTATGGGGTATGATAGCAGACCGCGGTATAATGAGATTCCCCCCTCTTCTTTATAAGCTTTTATTGGAAGTCCTGTTTGGTATTAGTGTAGTTCAGTAGTTTTCCAGCTTCCAGCCTGCCGTGTCTTGCCACGGAAACTTGCTGCATCGAAGAGGATCTTGGGGCATGGCCCACGGTGCACTCATTTCATACGGGGGCCGTGGTCCGGCACCTGCTCCCTCGTTAGGGATACATGAAATGTCTCCTTTGCTTCCGCAGCATAGTCCACTTTCTAACCTATGACCTCTGGTAGTCATTGAAATCCCACCATGGGACCAAGGTAGCCATTGTGGGAGCAAAGTGGTTCCAAAGTGGAACCAATGCATTGAAAATCCTCTGTTATGTTGCTGCTTTATTCCTGGATTTTGCACATAATTGTGGGCATGTGCAGCTTGCTGAACAAGGTGGATTGGCCGTTGTAGATACAGGGAAACATCCCAAAGGGCCAATGGCCTGGGGGTGGGAAACATCTATCTGGAAATGTTTGGGCTTTCTGGTCCATCATTGTTGTTGCTGCTTCCATCCATCCATCCATCCATCCATCCATCCATCCATCCACCCACCCACCCACCCACCCACCCATCCATCCATCCATCCATCCATCCATCCATCCATCCATCCATCCATCCATCCATCCATCCATCCATCCATGTATTTGGATTTTTATACCATCCATTCTTTACAGCTCTGGGCGGTTTACATGGAACATTATGTAATTTTTACATGGAACATTATAATAATCTATAACATAGTTTCAATACAACATCACAACAACTAAGTAACAATTTATAACACAGCAACACTGGGGAGTTTCCTTTATCTCTTTCCCTCTCCAATGGATGCACTGATAAAACAGTGCAAAAAAAAAAAAGCAGTGTTGATGTTCTTGGATATGGGTTTCCGCATCCAGCCACTGGCTCCAGAGAGCCTGTGCAAGTAATTCAGCCTGCAGCCGCCAGTTTTCTTTCCCCCTCTGACCTAAATGTGATAGAAATTTGATAGAAGATTCAAGGTAGCCGTTGAGTTGAGCTGGTGTAGCTTTACCGTTGTCTCAAACGCTCCAAATACATCCTGGGATATACTGCCACGTGCATCTGCACACTGCAAAGGAAGGCCACAAAAAGATGATAAGTATCATGTCCTCCTGCATGTCCTTGTCGGTCTCCACCAGACTTTTTGACCCAACCAATGAGAGCATCAAAGGCAAAAAGTGTAGAACTTAAACGCCGGCGCTCCCTTTGTGATTGGTGGAAGAACAGAACAGGTAGCAAAGATGGACGACCTCCAGACAGCAAACTTTTCTCTCTAAGGCATCTTTTGACTGCCTCAAATTAACTGGCACTTTTTGAAGTGGATTCCCGTGATGTTAAAAGCAGACATTGTTGAGAGCAATGCAGAGGGAGATTTCAGAAGCGGGAGATCCAGATGGGCTTTCCCCCACTTTACTAGCTGTTTTGCCATTTAATGACTAGATATTGCTTTTCCAGTTGTGTCTTCCTCTCCCTCTCTCCATGTTTTGACTGCTTGTACTCAAATGGGCAGAATTCTTTTTATTTTCCATTCCCACCTCCCCTTCTCTTTTTCTTATACTTGCAAAGGGGCTGGGCAGGGATGCACGATGGTAATGGAACCAAATGATGCATTAGCATCCTTTAGAGCAGGGGTAGTCAAACTGCGGCCCTCCAGATGTCCATGGACTACAATTCCCATGAGCCCCTGCCAGCATTCGCTGGCAGGGGCTTCTGGGAATTGTAGTCCATGGACATCTGGAGGGCCGCAGTTTGACTACCCCTGCTTTAGAGGGATGGAACAACTAAATCTTTAATAGGAGAGGGGTAGTTTTCATTGGTGTGGTTAGAAATGATGTCTTTTTGGAGTACATTTTGATTCTGGGTTTTTTACTGTCGTTGAAGCTTTTTCTAAAAAAAAGAAGAGAGAATGATCTTCAGAAGGATGGGGTCAGGGGCAGAACATTTGCTTTGCCCAACTTGATCCCCAGCAAAGTTAGATGGAGCAGATTCAGGTGATGGGAAGGGCCTCAACTGTCCATCGGAATAGATCACATCGATCTTGCTAAGAGCAGTGGTCTGATTCAATATATGGCAGTTTCTTTATATGCATATGTGTGGTGATTGGAATTTACTTGAAGGAACATTTCTTAGTTTAACCTGGGCTTTTCTTTTTTTTATTAGAGAGCCAGCTTGGTGTCATGGTTAGGAGCGCTGACTTCTAATCTGGTGAGCCGGGTTTGATTCCCCATTCCTCCACGTGCAGCCCTGATAGAGCTGTTCTCACAGAGCAGTCCTGTCAAGAACACCCTCTGCTGAGCTCTCTCAGCCTCACCTGTCTCACAGGGTGTCTGTTGTGGAGAGAGGTTGTGTCCTAAACAGGAGAAAGGTCTGGTAGAATCGAGGGTGCCGTATTTAAATCCCGGAGTGCCTTAATGCAGAGAACATGACGCAGAGCAGCGGAAGATTTATGTTCCAGCGTTGAGATTCTTAATTAAGGATTAACCCTATGATTTACGCTGTGTTTTTCTAAGTTTTGGCCTGGCTCTTGTACATTGAGTCAACATCTCTAGTTAAGCACAGATGTGTCTGTTACGGAGCTGTGCGTACAACATAATAATGGTCATGCTTTCTATTTCAGGACAGTGTATTATATGGAAAACAAGCAAGTGTACAGTATGCAGTACCAGACTGTGTACAGATGTTGTTCGGGATGGTCTCAGCTGGGCGGAGACTCAGGCTGCCTTTACCGTAAGTGAAACGGCCTTTCCGAAGATAATCTTCGCCTTTCATAAACGGGTGTGCATGATTGCATGCCTAGGTGTTGAGAATTCCGTTTATCTTTGTGAGTTCAGTTGTGCGTACAGGTTCTTGTGTCAGAATCTGATCATTCCCCCTGATTTGGCTGCTCTGTATCTCAGTGCTGCCGCGTTGGGGTGCCTCCATCCACTGCTGCTGCAAGAGGGCAAGCAGGAGACAGATGCTGCACAAAAACAAGGGCCTTACAGAGAGGAGTCTCCCACAGCCAAGAGAAAAAAGAGCATTGTGGCACCATAAGGAGATTGTGAGCCTCACTGGTGGTCTTCAAGCAGCAGCTGGGCAGATCCTGATCCTGGATGCTTGAGGCTGATCCTACATTGAACAGAGGGTTGGACTAGATGGCCTGCATGGCCCCTTTCAGCTCTTATGATTCTATAAAGACTGATATATTGTCAGCTAAGCTGTCTCCTTTTGCTCAAAAAAAACCCCAGAAGTGGCACAATCAGGCAGAATATGGGTGGGAACCTTAGCTGTGGACACGCCCACTCAGAACTCCTCCCCTTCCCACCCCCTCTAGGCCCATCATTGGCTATTTTGGGAGGGAAGGGCAGGTTGACATGGCCATATATGGCCATATCACTCCATAAATGTTTAATACATTTTAAAAATATATATTAAAAATTAATTAACTCTCGCCCATTCAAGAAACCCTTCCAGGGCCATCAATAAACCCCAGGGCTTCACGAAATCCTGGTTGAGAAAGCCTGATATGAGCTTGGAAGTGACTTGCCATTCTTAATTTGCAACCAAAGTACAGCCACAATTTCATGGGGATTTGTTTCTACACCCCATACAACCCATCTGAGGTCACCGGTAACCCCATCAGCAACAAACCCTCCCTCCACGTCCCCGTTAAATTTTACTGATTTTTTTGTGCTGCCTGTTAATTTAGGCTCTGTCAGGTCAGCACCCTTTTTCATGTGTCCTGGGAGAATCGAAAGATCTTCTACAAAAGGAAGACTGGAAAACAAATACGAAAATGTCATGGAAAACAGCCTGTGAAGCGACTCTGCAGGGAGAGGTCTTTGGGCCGAACTCTTCCCCAAGGAGCCATTAATCGTCTTGTGAAATATCAGACGTCCCAGCGACTCCCCTTCTATCAAAAGGGGTTGTGTCTGCCACATCCATAAATGTCCTCCCATTCTG
Organism: Paroedura picta; assembly: GCF_049243985.1. NCBI lineage: Eukaryota > Metazoa > Chordata > Lepidosauria > Squamata > Gekkonidae > Paroedura > Paroedura picta. Next base: position 6,106,981 of record NC_135383.1, on the reverse strand, counting down.
CCAGATCACACTTCATAAATGTTATTCTGCAGAAAGACTTTTGCATGTGTTCCTTTCTTGGGCTGCACCCCTCTGCCATTCCTTTGCCTTCTCGATGCTGTTGCTCCATCCTTCTTGTCCACTCCCAAGTGGAATGAAATAAAACCATCTTAGCCTTGAATTGGGTTCCGGGCAAACGGCTGGCCATTTTCTTATAGGAAGAAGACAATAGCTCATTGCCACCTTGGCCTTTTGCAGCACAACATTGGACATGAGTTGAAACTTAACACATTTGTGCAACCAAGTGATTCATGCCCTTGTCGACATTTCCAGCGTACAACTGAACCGGTGTTCCTTTATGCTGTACATTGGAGCCAGTGTCTCTTTTCCATTTCCTCTGATGCAAGGAGCTGGCTCATGCAGAATAGGTGTGCTCTCCCAGCGGAAGGTTCATGGGACTGGCGGAAAGCTCTTTGCATGGGTGGAAATCCACTGTTGGTCAAGTCGAAACCTTGCATGCAGCCCATGGAGTCTGCACTACAAGAATGTCACCCTAATTGCATGAAGAACTAGTCTCAAAAGTGGCATTCACTTGTATACCAGAGGTTCAGGTTCTGTGTCTATCCCCCCCCCCCATTTCTCTTAGTTTTTAAAAAGTAAACCAAAGGGGAAGGTGTGCTTATCATTGGGGCTACAGCCCAGTCTGATCAAGGGAGAAGTAGAAGCTGGATTTTGGGTTTTGCATGAAGCACTTTACATGGTCTAAGGCTGACATTGACCTGCCGGTAACCTTGTGACCAACATATGTATGTCTACCTGTCATGAACGCCAAGACCAATGCTTGTAAATGGATTTTAGGCAATGGGTTATTGGTAGACATAGAGGGGGTCATGGCTCAGTGGTAGAACATCTGCACAGCATGCAGAAGGCCCCAAGTTCTGTCTCTGGCATCTCCAGTGAAACGTTCAGGTTGTCAGTGATGTGAGAGCTCTTTGCCTGAGACCCTGCAGAGTCACTGCCCGTTTGAGTGTCCAGTACTGAACGCAGTGGACCAAAGTCAGTTTCATATGGACATCTATATCAGAGGTAGTCAACCTGTGGTTCTCCAGATGTTCATGGTCCTCCAGATGTTCAGCGTTTGCTGGCAGGGGCTCATGGGAATTGAAGTCCACGAACATCTGGAGGACCACAGGTTGACTACCCCGATCTATATCATATATTTGCATATATCTCATGCAAAAAAATATGCAAGCTAGTCAACTGCCCTTTGGCATTGGATGCATTTCCCTCCTCTTCTCGATAGTATCTTAACTAAAATTCTGAAGGTCCTTTTCAACACCATCTCATTACCTTGGATATCTGGGTTGTCCGCTGAATGCTACCTTTGTATTCACGAGCAATGGTTGTTGGGGATGTTTCATAAGGGTCTTAATCTTATGGAATTCCATAATCTTATGGAATAGGCTGCCTAAGGAGGTGGTGAGCTCCCCCTCACTGGCAGTCTTCAAGCAAAGGTTGGATACACACTTTTCTTGGATGCTTTAGGATGCTTTGGGCTGATCCTGCGTTGAGCAGGGGGTTGGACTAGATGGCCTGTATGGCCCCTTCCAACTCTATGATTCTATGATTCTAGGATTCTATGGCCTGTATGGCCCCTTCCAACTCTATGATTCTGTGATTCTGTAATCCACAATTCAATGCAAGCCAACCCAAAGGCTTAAGGGCCACTATTTTCATGCAGCCAAAGACCGAGGGAGCAGCAGGTTCAGACTTTGGTCATAATGGGATTTAAGCCGGAGATCATGGATGTCCAGGGAAAGAGCTGTGTTGTAGATGGGCCGAAGTGGCAAATAGTACAAGAAAGGATGGCAAATGGAGACCTGTGATGGGATGGATTCAATGCTGCATTTTTAAAGGCACGGGTACTTCTACCCACAGAGCTTCATGCTCACAACTTCATCTTCCTATGACAGCCCAAAACGTCCTCTTCAAATCTTGCTCCTTTCCCTTCAAGAACCATATTTTGGGAGGCATTTTTGTATGGCCTGGAACAGGACCTGAGACAGGCACACTCTATGGATGGAAGTCCTGGCCCCTGAGGGAATATGGTGTGGTCCTGCCCCATTGTCTCTGCTTTGTAAAGTCTGGAATGCATTTATTGAAATTAGGCATACCCAATTTTTGCAAAAGTTGATTTGCATGGAAAGTAACAATGGCCCAAAATAGCCCTCCGTCAATCAACTTTGGGTGTAGAGTTCTGCACCAGTGCACACAAGGGCAAATCAAAAAGTATTGCTACAAAACCCCAGAAAACTTTATTAAACAAAAATATCAAAACTCGCCGCTACTGTTTGTCGACCTATCCTTTACCAAGGTCTGTATGCTTCTAAAGGTGGTGTTTCCAATTCAGCTCCTCGCCTGAAGAAGCGGATTGCAGGGTGGGAATGGACGGAAAAGCCGACCTTTAAAAAATGCAATTCCGAACGATATGGCTCGTGCGCAAATGCTCATAGTCACATCCTGTGTCCAACCCTGAAGGACACCCCTAGTGGCTAATAATAAAAACCTACCGGAGGCTTAATAGTGGGATAATTTGAAAGCTTGGCCCCAAGTACCCCACTCAATGAGGGGCAAGGCCTGTGCACCACAACAGCTATCGGAAGGCTCCCAAAAAATTGACTCGTGTGCAAAACGCAGCTGAGTGCTTTGACATGGGCCAAAGCAGTCCAGCCTGCACCCTGCCACAATAATTGATTCAGGGTCAGCCGCAAAAATGCTCACCTAAGAAGCAGCAGATAGAGCTGTGTTCTCCGTTTGGTCTTTTATTCCCCTTCCCCGGCTTTTTTGCTTTGTGAGGTTTTGTTCCCGGCTCTCTAGATCCGAGAGATTCAGCACGTGAATGCCATGTGTTTTGAATGCGGGTACCTGCGGCACACAAAAAGACATTCTCTTCTCTGTTTACTCTTTCTCTCCGCAGAAACATATCTTCGCCTTAGATTCCGGGGCTTTTGTTCTCCCTGCCCGTCCCTCTTTGGCGACTGGGCCGGCACACAAAAAACGCTTTGATCTCCTTTCGGCCACTGACCGGGTTTTCTAAAGCCCTTTTGTTTTTTTTAAATCTCTTCGTTACCAGCAAAGCTCTAAAGTCCCTCAAAGTGATTTCTTGGATCTGGCTGAATGAGTAGGGATGAGTAGATGGAGATGTAATGGAGTAGATTTTTTATGACATCTGGCAGTCTAACGTCTAACTCTCTCTTCCCCCTCTGGTTTGATTCAAACTTATTTACAAATCATTGTTTGGCACTCGGAGAACAAGCCCGGAAGGGGCTTTGGGCTTAGATCCCTCCTCCCCTGCAATTACTGCTAATTACTTCCTTCTTGGGTTTTGGCAAACTCTTGGCTGCTGTCCCAGCTGAGCTGGCAAACTATGGTTTGGATTCCACAGAAAGCTCAGTTCAACTCATTGGGTTGTAACTACTTTGATTCTGGGCTGGGGAATTCCTGGAATTTTGGGGGTGGACCCTGGAGAGGACAGATTTTGGGGAGAGAGCTTGTAAGCTGCTTTGAGACTCCCTTTGGTAGAGAAAAGGGGCAGATAAGAACCAACTCTTCTTCTTCTTCTTCTTCTTCTTCTTCTTCTTCTTCTTCTTCTTCTTCTTCTTCTTCAGTAATATCGGGGCTCTCTCAGCCTCACCTCCCTTACAGGGTGTCTGTGGTGGGGAGAGGAAAGGGAAGGTGACTGTAAGCCACTTTGAGACTCCTTCTGGTAGAGAAAAGCGGCATATAAGAACCAACTCTTCTTCTTCTGTGACCTCAGTAGGCATCTCTGATGGGTGTTAATTTACAGGCCGCATCAATGGAGGAGAGAGCCTAACCATAAATCACCCAAGGGTCACATCTGGCAAGAGAATATCTTTCTAGTCAGTCAAGGGTGGTTGCTTGGGGTGTCCCCCAAATCCCGGAAGGATTTGCCTTGAATCCTTCTCCCCCGGGCTTTCTCATTGAGTTCTAACAAAGACTCCATTGGGAGTCATGGATCTTTCCCCCAAGTCCTCCTCCCATTCCCCAGTGCTGATGGAGACCCAGCTTCTTCCCATCTGAGCCAAAGACAGACCGCCAGTGTGTAGCCTTGAGCAGCCCACGGTGGGTGTTCTGTTTTTTCCTCCCTGGGTTGGATTTGCCCCGCAGGATTTCGGCAAATAACCAGTGGATTTCCTGCATCTTGCGTTGTTCTGCCCCATAAGGAGACAAGATGTGGCATGGGGTGCCTTGTAGTTTATCCTTGTGTCAACAAGCAGCCAGGACGCGTTGTTTTTCCTGCCCAAACACCGTGTTTGCTCAGTAAATAGGAACACCAAGCGGCATAAGTTTGCACTTCGTTCCTGATCAAGGGGTTCATGCTCTGAAGTAAACACTCGGTGTTTGTTGGAAGAAAACAACGCGTAAGTAAAAGAGCTTTTTGTATTTGGAGAAGACCGACGCAGGAGAGGCAAATAATGGGTTGCATATTTCGTCTTTGACTGGGGAGAGGGGTTGCGAGTTTTCGTTGTTTGATCAGCCAGCTTGTTTTACACCTATGAAAACGGCCCCCCACCCCGTCGGATCGCCCGCTTTACTTTGGCTGCGACGGAATGAGTTTCCTTGGCGGATTAATCCACTGGTGTTTGATTAAGGACAAATTTTAATTGATGGCGAGGAGCTCTCTTGGAGCTGATGCCAGGATAAGGACTGGGGTGGGGGGTGGGGAATGGGGAATAGATATCGGGGGAGAGGGTTAACTAGAGAAATGCAGAGTTTCACTTCATGGGGGGGGGGGAGGCAGAGGTCCAGAGATTTCAAACCTTCCTGTTTGCAACTGGGAGGTCTGGAGACAGCTTGGCTGAGGCACCTACACTTGAGAAAAGAAGTGTTGGTTCTTATATGCCGCTTTCTCAAAGAGTCTCAAAGTGGCTTACAATCATCTGCCCTTTCCTCTCCCCACAACAGGCACCCTGTGAGGGAGGTGAGGCTGAGAGATATTGCAGAAGAAGAAAAGCAGGAATCTTATCTGAGTGGTTCTTTGAGATACCCAAACCTCTTGGGTGGCGGTGCTGCATTCATTTTAGAGTGTCTCCTTTATTGAATGACTCACATTTGCTTGCTGTGTTTCTGAGAATTCAAGACATTTCCTCCAGATAACTCTGAGTAATTTGCTGTCAATGACTCTTGAGTCCAGTGCAGCAAGCCTAAGCTGCAGCCCGACCAGGGCCAAAATCTTCTCCTCTGGATCCCGTCCAGTTGAACGGAGGCCTTGTCAGAGAGCCAGGTTATAACTTCAGCATTTTCTTTGCAATTTCGTTTTGTGAGCGACAGCCTTGAGCCAAAGATCTTTTTCTTCTTTTAATACTCCTCGCGGTGTCATAATGCAATTTGGCTCTTCTGACAGCCTCTCCGTGGAGTAGGGGCAGGATGGAAGCGAGTGAAGTGATACATGAAGCTAATTGCAAAAGAGTAGCCCTTAGGAAGACGGAATTGGGCCGCAATTGGGATTGAAGTCAACTGACTATGGAGAAAACAGCTAGGCCTGTTTTTGTAGAGACGTTGATGGTCTGGAAAAATTCAGGAGGCTGGGAATCATGCAACCGTGGAGATTTTGCTATGATTTGGGTGCAGACCTGCAGTTTTCCCCCCCTCCGAGTGCTGTGATGTCCTCCTTTTTCATTTGTTGTCTTTCCATAGATTCTTCGTGGTTTCTCTGTGCTTTCTCAATCCACCTTTAATCCAATTTGAGAAAGGACAAGGGGAAACATAAGGGCAGCACATGGAAAACGAGGATACGAGAAAGTGCTGAGAAAAATAAAAGCCACAGAAAAACCTCTGGGTGAAAAGACCTCAGGTGTAGACCCATCCCGAATGCAATTCTGGCCTTTCTCTTTCTCCCCTTGGGATTGGCCATCTTAATTCATTGCTTCCTCATTTGTGGCACCCTGCAGTGTTGTCCAAACAGTGATTTGTGTTTTCCTTATGAGCCAGAATTCCAGACTGGGAGTACACTCCTGTCCCATGATACTAGAATTTGGGGACAACCCAATAAAGTTTATGCACAAGTGCGTTAAGGATGGACAAAAGGAAGTTGTTCTTCCTTCAGCAAGTAATTAAATTGTGGCATTTCTTGCCAGTGGATGTGATAACGGCCACAGTTCATGGCGAAGTGGTCCATCAGCGGCTACTGACTCTTGTGAATAAAAGGAAGCTTCGTCTTGTGGTAGGAAGCAAAGCCAGGGGACGGCCTTGGTGTCTCTGTCCTATTTTGTTGGCCTTCCAGAACACTGCTTCCCAGCTGTGAGAAAGGATGCTGGAGTAGATGGAGCATTTCTTATGTTCTTACGTTGCTTGGGTTGGCCTCCTGGGTCATCCTTTCATTTCCCTTGTCTGCCTGTCAAATATAAGGTGCCTTTCATAACTTGCCCGTAATATCTCACGTGGTGTCACATATTTTGTTCTCTTTTAGCCGCCTGCAGTTTTGGGGTGTGTTTTAATGGTGGGAATTGTGCGGAAGGAGCACCACACGTCTGCCACTGCCCTGCTGGTTTCCAAGGCCCCCGCTGCCAGTATGGTGAGTACCCTCTTTACATTTTTCTCTTTGCCTGTTTCTTTTGACTGGAGGCAATTAAGAATTCTCTAGGTCTGGATTTCTTGCGTCGTGCAGAGGGTGGTCCTGGCTTACTATTGGTGGCTACCAAGAGCTGGCTGACATTTTGTTTTCCTGAAAAGTCTCATTGTCTAAAACAAGGGTAGTCAACCTGTGGTCCTCCAGATGTCCATGGACTACAATTCCCAGGAGCCCCTGCCAGCAAAGGCTGGCAGGGGCTCCTGGGAATTGTAGTCCATGGACATCTGGAGGACCACAGGTTGACTACCGCTGATCTGAGATGTTCTTTATAACAAAGTCTAGCAGTCCTTGTTAAAGGAAAACAGAAGGATGGATCTGTTTCTAGCACAGGCCCCGAGTATGTCATCTGTATTTAGAAGAAAGGCGAGAGCTAGTCTGCCCTTTGTCAGATTTAATTGGTTTAGAGCTGCTGGGAAATGTGTAATTAACTCTTGACAGCAGAGAGTCTCTCTAGAAAGACCTTTGAAGAACTCCTGGGGTGCTCTCCTTCCCCAAGACCTCCCCGCCACCTACTGCCTGCTCTTCACAAGCTGGCTGCTGTATCTGCAGGGATGTTGGCCTCACATTGAGGTGATTTAAGTGACCTTTTGAAAAAAATGTGATCACTTGGGAGGGACTCACTCCTGCAGCGGGACATGGGTGGTTGAGCTGAGTGGCACAAGTGACAGGATTGTGTGTTCTCACGGAACGGCGTCACTTCAGATTGTTGCTGTTGGATTCTGTGTGCAAATGCTTGGTGATGGGTTGGTGGGGAGGAACGCGCACACCTGTGGAAAGTCAGCATGCCCGGGTGAAGGAGCCTTATTCAGTCCTGCTATGCTCATTTAAGATGGGGACTGCCGCAAAGAAATTAAAAGACGCTCGCTCCTGGGGAGGAAAGCTATGGCCAATCCAGACAGTATCCTAAAAAGCAGAGACATCACCCTGCCAACGAAAGTGCGTCTAGTCAAGGCTATGGTCTTCCCAGTTGCAATGTGTGGCTGTGAAAGTTGGACCATAAGGAAGGCCGAGCATCAAAGAATTGAGACTTTTGACCTCTGGTGCTGGAGAAGACTCTTGTGAGTCCCTCACCTCACAGGGTGTCTGTTGTGGGGAGAGGAAAGGGAAGGTGACTGTAAGCCGCTTTGAGACTCCTTCGGGTAGAGAAAAGCGGCATATAAGAACCAGCTCTTCTTCTTCTTCAGTAATATAAGAACCAACTCTTCTTCTTTCTTCTTTGGGATTTGTCAAGCACCTTCTCTCGTTGTGTCCCAGTGCTAGATGAAAGTTTCTTTTAGCTGAATTTTGGTAGTTAGGCAATTTTCCCGAGACCAATGATATTTTTATAGGCAAACTCAACATCTGTGATGGAATCGAATGAAAGATACCAAGGGTGACACCATTCATTACTTAACGACTGTCGTGAGGCTAGGGATGCTCGGACGTCGGCCAGTTCAGCTCACGGGCTGTTTGCCAGTTCCGAACGGGGAGCAGATTTTTCGACGAGCGGTTTGACAGTTCGTTGACTTGCGCAGGGTTCTTTGGCAGGTTGATTTGCTGTATTCTTTACTAAATGTGCAGTGGTTGGGTGCCTTTTGTGGCTCAATATTGTCAAGATATTGACACTGGCAAACCACCCCGTATTGAGTCTGCCATGAAAACGCTAGAGGGCGTCACCCCAAGGGTCAGACATGACTCGGTGCTTGCACAGGGGATACCTTTACCTTTACCTTATTGTCAAGAGAAGCAGGGCAATTCTGGCCTTCAAATAGCGCAAGGTCGAGGAGCCGTCATTGAACTCATGTTCCAGAACTTGGGCCCAAACCCTCTGAAGTGCCTGGAGGCTTTCATGGCAGGTCAGACAGATACGGAAAGAGTTCCTCAACCAAGGAAAGTTTGCAAAAGCACCGACTTAGATATAGGCTTGGGAAGAAGAAGAATAGGAAAGAATCAGCATCGCCCTTGGACTGGGCCAGAGTGCAATAGAGCAATGGGTTGGCTGAGCCAGAATGCAATATGCTTTCCTGGCCCACGTTTTGCACATGCCTTAGCAATTGACTTAAAACGGGTAGACCGAAATAGCTGATTTCCCTCGCTGTTAAAGCAAAGAGTTACATCAGTGCAGGTGCGGAAGGCCGCTTTCCAAATGATCTTTCAAACAAGGGATTCTCCCCCTCGCTGGACCTCTTGTGAAATATCTGCCATGCGATATCCCAGCCCTGTGGAAGGAATGCGTGTCGATGAGGGGGAATTCTCTTAGGCAAGGAGGCAGTCTGGTGGGGATTCCCTCCGTCTTTAAAAGGAAATATCAACCCAGCCTTTGAGTAGCGTAGTAGGTCCCTTAACTTGGAAAGTAACGAAAGCAACATGTTACTATTGAAATGAGCAAAATTGCTGCAAGCATAGCACGAAGACCAGCCTGGCTTGTCATCAGTGACGACACAGGCACTGTCCAATAGGTGATTGAAGGCTTATTTATATACATATACATATACATATACATATACATATACATATACATATACATATACATATACATATACATATACATATACATATACATATACATATACATATACATATACATATACATATACATATACATATTATTATTATTATTATTAATTGGATTTATATCCCGCCACTCCCCGTAGGCTCGTGGCGGCTCACAGCAGTCCTATCCATATACAGCAGTCCTATATACATACACATACACACACACACACACACACACACACACACACACACACACACATGTATATATATAACCTATGGTGGGTAGATGAAGCTCTTACCTTGAATGCATTTGACTCAGAAATGCCGCACACTCATGACCTGTACATCTCATAGACTTTAATCCCATTGTTTCTCCCTGTTTTCTAGCCACTTGGAGGCGTGCCTGCTTGTTCCCCTCCCATCCTGCTTCCCCACCTTCTCCCAGTCCTGGAAAGAATAAAAAGGAAGTTCCTCTGTGTGTTGCCAACCTAGGCTTGCCTACAAAAGACACTCTGTGGGATATGGGGCTGCATCGAGACTGGCAAATTCATAAAATGTCATGGTGGGCAGTAGGATGGCTAGAAAATGGGGGCGGGTACACAGGTGATTCCAGGAGCTCACCCAGTTTGGAACTGCCCTGCCCTCATTTGCATCTCCTCTGACCTGCTGCCCATCCTGTCCCTCAGTTTGCTAATGACGCTGTTCCTCTTGGTAAATCCCCTCAAACCGTTCAGCTGGAAAGGCTCTCGTCCCCGGTTCCCCTGGGCTGCTCTGTCAGTGCAGAAGGAGAAAAAGCTGATGTGAATTTGTTACCAGTGGAGATCTCAGAGCCAGTTTGCTGTAGTGGTTAGGAGTGTGGACTTCTAATCTGGCATGCCGGGTTCGATTCTGCGCTCCCCCACATGCAGCCAGCTGGGAGACCTTGGGCTTGTCACGGCACTGATAAAACTGTTCTGACCGGGCAGTGATATCAAGGCTCTCTCAGCCTCACCCACCTCACAGGGTGTCTGTTGTGGGGAGAGGAAAGGGAAGGTGATTGGAAGCCGCTTTGAGACTCCTTCGGGTAGAGGAAAGTGGCATATAAGAACCAACTCTTCTTCTTCTTCTTCTTCTTCTTCTTCTTCTTCTTCTTCTTCTTCTTCTTCAAGCATTGCAGTGGACAGAGAGACAGTATGGCTGTTTGTTTGTTGCAATGTGAGAATTTTGTGCGTGAAAAGTGAGGTGGGATTTAGGTGCCGTGAGCGAGCAAGCATTCTGTGCCCGAGCCAGGGCATTGTTGTGCTTATGAAATTCATTAAAAATTGGCTATAAGGGGCGTTGGCTTACGTGTCGTAAATACCGCGTGATCGCTAAATCAATTGTATGCTCTTCTTTCACGATCTTTCTTTTCCTTGCTCCGTTCTTGCGATGAGTCTTTTCTTATCCTTGTTAATTTTTTTTCCTTCACCCTGCCAGTTTTTGCTTTGCCTTGTTTTGGGAAGGGAGCAACACCTCTGCTTTCGTTCCAACTCTCTGTTTGTTCTTTCGCCAAATATGAGGTATTTAATAGCTGGCAAACAGGTAGTGCCAGACTCTTTGAAGGAGGTGGAAGAGGAGATGGAGCCAAATTCTTGCAGCGAGTTCTTTGGTTCTCTCAAGGGAATGGCTGGTGAATGTGTCTAAAAAGGGGGAGAGACGTGCAGTCAAGGCAGGGGGAGTGCTTGGGTGATATCCCCCACTTGCTCCCCTCCTTTCAAAACAATCTCCTGGCCAAAGGAAGATGCTCAGCAGCAGATGGAGGTTGGAGAATTCAGGTGGGAGAGTATGTTTTGCATCAGAGAGCTGGCAGGAGGGGGGGAATGGGAGAATGGTTAACTTTCCCCCAATTTCTCAGTGCAAAACTCCGACTTTCCCCAGACCAGGTTGCAGATGGGCCTTGTGTGAGAGGGAGAGCAGATGGGAGAGGAGCTTGTGGAGGCAGAAGGGTGGGGGGCAAAGTTAAACACCTTTCAGACCCACAAAGATTTATTCAAGGCGTGAGTTTGCACTCGAAAGCTCACGCCTTGAATAAATCTTTGTGGGTCTTAAAGGTGCCACTGGACTCTGATTTTTGTTTCGTCGTGCTGCATCAGACCAACACGGCTACCCACTTGGATCTATCAGACGGGTCTACGATAGCAACAAGCACGGCCGTGCATACGCCGTGCGTTAACATGAGAAACCGTTCCACGCCGTGTTAAACGCTCCACCTCCGAGCCTGTTTTTGTGCAAAATCTAACCAGGACCCAAAAGCCTCTGTCCCTGTATAACAGAGCAGAATCAACCAGAACGGATTTAGATTCATTCTCAGAGCTTTTGTGGGGCGTCAACCCATCCAAAGAGCGTTTGCACATGTTTAACAATTCACAGTTTGTCTTGGGGAGAGAGAGAGAGAGAGAGAAAAAAAAGAAACTTCCTGAAAGGGATATCTAATTAGAACACCCCCCAGCCCCCTTATATCGCTTCAGCAGCTTTCTATATCAGTTCAAAACACAGAGGCATTTTGAGAATCCAGTTCAATTAGCGATTAAGTGCCCTCTGGAAAGGCCGCACAGCCCTCTGAGCTGCAGCGATATAATTAACGAGGGGAACGGGAAATAGGGAGGACAGCTTTCCTTCCATCCTCGCGCGGCATTCAAAGGCTTTGGAAGCCCTGCGCATTCCGGAATTGCTGGAGTTCCTTTGCGGTTGTTGAACTGTGTTTATTCTGTGCAATATCAAGCCAAATTGAGTTTTCCCGATAACAGCACCCTTGCTTCAGGGTAAACTGTCCAGCAGCTGGCATGAGCTACGCAGGGAAGCTGAGGCCCTCCGGCAATTTCCTTCAAACGGCCTGAACTCGGTTATGAAGCCTTAGTGACAAAGGGGAGTCAGAGGACACCTGGGCCCATTCCGCACACACAGGATAATGCACTTTCAATGTGATTTGGCAGCTGGGTTTTCCTGTGCGGAACAGGAAAATCAACTTCGAAAGTGCATTCAAAGTGCATTATCTATTGTGTGCAGAATAGACCCTAGGCATTCCACTACTTTCTGGCCCGTTGTCAACTGAAACTCTTTCACTAGCCAGCATGGTGTCGGAATGGCATCCAAGAGACCCAGGTTCTGTCTTTTCCTTGGCCATGGAAACTAGCGGGTGACTTTGGGCCGGCCGCTCTCTTTCCACATGCAGCCTACAAAAGGGCGGTGATTATGATGAAATGGAAGAGGAGAGAACGATATTACAAGCCATTTGGGGGCCCCACTGGGGAGAAGAGAAGCCTATAAATAAATCTGTAATATGGAGTATTGGACACTAGAACTCATGCAGCGGTGCAGTTGCTCTCGCATCTGGGCAGTTGCTCCGTAGCATTTTACTATTGCTTGACCCTCTTGGGTTGGCAGCTCTGAAGAAGGGACCGAGAATCGTCCATCTTATGTTGTGCCATCCCATCAGCGCTCTTAACTGATACTGCTGCGGGCAACTCACTGGCGCTTTCCTTGGTTTGGAAAACACGTTTAAACTTAAGATGCCTTTCTTAATTGCTGACTGCCTGCTGTTTAGTGAGAGAGAATATTGTTATCTTTTCCCACTGTTATTAGAGAGAGAGAGAGAGAGTTTTTTTAGCGGCTTAATTATTTTGTTATTGCCCCATTGGGAATGGCTTCATTTCCTGCCAGTTTTTCAGAGTGGGGACCCACCTTTTTCCTCTTTGGGATTCAGTGCCAGAACAAAGAGTGACTCTTACATGTGCCAGCTTTGTAACCTTTCTTTCCCCCTTTTGCCATTGAATGAAACATGAAAACCTTCAAGCCGCTCGATTGCTCCAGCCTCGATTAGCGGCTTGTTCACACAATACACCATTAACTTGTGGAACTCACCACCACAGAAAATAGCAACAGCGGCTGAATTTATAAGAAGAACTTTAATAAGTTGAACTGACGCTCTTTGCAGTTCCCACCATTCTTTCATGTTATTGTTATTACAGAATCATAGAGTTGGAAAGGGACCTCCTGGGTCATCTAGTCCAACCCCCTGCTAAAGAATTAGCAGCAGCACATGGAGCAGAGAAACTGCATGGTAGCTGCTGCAGTCCGCCTCATTTTGCCGGACTCCTATCCTAAGCCTTTGTCTGGTCAGCTTTGAGGAAAGTCGGTGGAGAGTCAGGTCCGTGGCAATATCAAAACGGATTTCTGTTGTCTCGGCTTGCAAGCTGATTCCTCAGCGGGAAAGCTTCTTGCAATCCTGAACGTGCGTTCTTGTGGTTAAAAAAAGGAATCAGCTTTGGGCTGATCCTGCGTTGAGCAGGGGGTTGGACTAGATGGCCTGTGTGGCCCCTTCCAACTCTATGATTCACGTGGGCCTTGCAGTTGAGCTCTAAGTCTGCCCGTCTCAGTTCTAAGCATCAGAAGATCTCGCCACTAGCTTGGAACTTTTTGGAAACATCTCCGTTCTGTTCTCATTCCCTTCCAGCAGTCCGTTCTTGCCAGCTTCACCTGCCTCCAACCTCACCCCCTTTTAACTTCACGGCCAAGGCTTTTTTGTTTGAATTTCCACTCCATCTTTTTTTGGACATCCCCTGCCATGACAAAATATGATTCAGAATGCCAGTCTGAGGAGGACTGATCAGATCTGAAAAGAAGGCCGGGGTGAAATAACTAAACTGGCAGCTCACTCACTTTATGCCAGCTATGACATGCCGTTGGCGCGTCTCCCGGGGACAGAGTTGAGGACAACTCCCAAAACTTTTCTTGAAAGCCGTCCGGAGGGCCTGGAAAAGAACACGAACGGGAACGGAAAGGAGCGTTTGTGGCTTCGGGGGAACGTCAGCTTCATTTGCAAAATGTCTGAGCCGACCTGCCACTTTGAAGCCACCTGCTTCTTTCCCTGGCAAGGTGACTTGCTGTGACAGGAAGCTGGAACTTATTCGCCTTCCCCGTGACGGGTTTTCAAGCAAATGCAAACCAACGGAAATGAAGGCGGCTGGTACAGCTTGCCATGAACAGGGGTGGAAGCAGAAGCCGAGGGTGTCAGGGTCTTAAGGAGATGGGAGATGGCGTCACTCTAATACCAATTATTTTATGTATTACGTTTGCATACTAATGAAAGCACCCATTTTTCTGCCTTTAAAAAGACACTGATGAAAGCACTAATTTTTCTGCCTTTAAAAAGATGTTGATTTCCACTAGCTAACCGCAGCTAACCGCAACCAGGAGATCCATCTACGAGGCTGGATCGGCCATAAATTTTTCCACTTGCACCAGAGCTTTCGCAACAGTAGAAACATGGGGGGGGGGGGGGAGATTGCATTCGTTGCTTGCACCGCGTTGGACATCATATCCCCCCTTGCACTAAATCTTCTGCAACCTATCTTGGGGGACCATCTTGTCTAGGGAGAGAAGCACTAGGCAGCATGCATGAGACCTTGCCTAAACACTAATTCTGTTTAGTGATAAGAGGGGGGTCCGGTTAATACCTGAGAGGCTCAAATCCTTCCTGAACCGCACAGTTCACTGAGCGACCCTGTGCCAGTCCCTCCATCTCAGCTTAACCTACCCTGCATGGTTGTTGTGAGGGTAAAATGGCCCTCAGCTCCTCATTCATTCATTCATTCATTCATTCATTCATTCATTCATTCATTCATTCATTCATTCATTCATTCATTCATTCATTCATTCATTCATTCATTAGATTTCTAGCCCGCTTTCCTCCTTGGACTCAAGGCAAGTTGCATATAAAAATCCCCATAAACATCCTAAAAGCAAACACAGATATCCACGAGAAATGGTAGGGTCTCACTCCCATGATGCTCCCTTACATGGAATCAGACCCTTAGCCCCTCAAAGTCACTGACATCAGCTCTCCAGGGTCTCAGGTTGAGGTCTTCCCATCACCTGCTGCCCGGTCCTTTTAACTGGAGATGCTGGGGACTGAACCTGAGACCTTCTGCATACCCAGCAAATGGTCAATCACGGAGGCACTGAGCCTACCGTGAGCTCCATGCAGACTGCTCCATGCAGTCTACTTTGACCAGCAGCGACTCTCTAGCAGTTTGATTTTTGAGTGGAGACACTGTGACCTTCTTGAGAACAACTTTTTCAACTTTGATAGGAGTAAGAACAAAAGGCTGGGAATGATTTTGTCACACAGCCATTGCCTTGCAAGAGCCGTCTGGAGGCCCCGCATCGAATGAGCAGTTTCCTCCTCTTGGTTTTTTCTGCCTGGCTGCCAAGTGTAAGTTTTTCTTCCACAAATGTATGCTCTCTCCCCCCCCCCCTTCCAGCTTGGAAACAAAGAGCTCCATTAAGTCAGAAGCCAGCCGTTCAGACCCGTTTGATGGTGTGTTCCCTGCGGAGCCATAACAAGCTTATGGGGTTTGCCGCTGGAATTTGGTACCCAAGGCAAAGGCATCCTCTTTGCATTCCAAGGTGGCTTGGAGTTGACTTCACAGATATCCCCCTGGGCAGAGAGAATGCCTCCCTGTGCCCTAAGGGGAAAGGTTAAAGCCCTCTGCCTTGCTCCTTGCTTTCCTCGGGGAAACTCATCTCCACCTCTGTTCAGCAAAAGAATTCGCAGCAGCACATGGAGCAGAGAAATCGCATGGTAGCTGCTGTAGCCCGCGCCAATCTGCTGGACTGCTATCATAAGCCTTTGTCCAGTCAAGGAAAGCTTGTTGAGAGTCGAGTCTGTGGAAATATCAAAATGGATCTCTGTTGTCTTGACTTGTAAGCTGTTCCCCCTGCATGGAAGTTTCTAGCGATTCTGAACGTGCATCGTTGTGGTTAGAATGAATGAATGAATGAATGAATGAATGAATGAATGAATGAATGAAGGAAGGAAGGAAGGAAGGAAGGAAGGAAGGAAGGAAGGAAGGAAGGAAGGAAGGAATGAAGGAATGAAGGAAAGAATGAATGGGAATAGGCACAGCATAAATTGCATGATAGCTAGCTTGCAAAAATTACAAATCAATGCATTACAACCAAGATGCTGGGTATAGGAAGCAGAGCAATAAACCAACTTATTCCCCCTAACCCCGGGAAAATTCTGTTTACCACCAACCACTTTGCCATTATAAAATGTTAAAATGATTATTGTCAGTCCTTATTGCCACTAGGTTATTGCGGTGATCCTGTTGAGCAAAATGAACGTCCGGCACAAACTTAAGAGGAAAGAAGGGTGTCTTTGCTTATTTGCATTTGCCCCAAATTCTTCTGTTCAGAGACCGAAAGGAAGGATGTGGCTCCCCCTGGTGGCCACACTTAAAAGTGCTGTCTATGTGCTTGCACTCGAAAGCTCACACCTTGGATAAATCTTTGTTGGTCTTAAAAGTGCTACTGGACTCTGATTTTATTTGTGCCCTTAGTGAGTGAGGCTTAGAGCCTCACAAAGGCGTTTCCGGGGAATAGAAGAGCATAAATAAATAAATAAAAATTTGGACAGAAGACGTTTGAGGATTTTTTCTTAGCCGCTGGCCCTTTCTCCTTTCCTATCTAAACACTTTCTAAAGGGGCTGACGCCACTTGGAAGGCTGGGAAGTAATTCTTGGCGATAACAGCTCTCACTAGCTTTAGAAAAAGAGTCCATTCTAAAGACAACCTCTAGAAAACATGCCAAGGGTTTCTTTAGGGGATCCCGGGAGTATCTTTCCTGATTTCTCCCAGGGAGTGTAAGAAAACAGACCAAGGCCCTGTGTGTTATCCCCCAGCCTTGGCTGCCTCTGTGTCTCTCCCATTTCCCACGTAAATGCCAACCGGCCCTTGGAAGAAGGGTGATGCCATCCTGCAGGCTGGGTTCCGCAAACAGTTGACCGTTTTGCTCGTCTTGTGTGAATCGGAAGCCGGGATTCTATTGCCTGCTGACGTATTACATGGGACAGCTGAACTGAGGCAGAGGTCCCTGCTCAGTTGTGGGTGCGAATGCGAAGAAACACACACCCAGAACAAGTGGTGTTTTGGGGTAGGTGGACATATCAACCGTCCCTGGGAAATCCTTGGCCACAATTGCTTCCGCAGACCTTTTTTGGACGAGTCATAAGGATCGGAACGATGGTTTATCAATGTATCAAGAGGTGGCCCTTCAATGACTCTTCGGTGGGCTTTGGTCCCAGCTTTGGATTGGAAGAATGAAAAATGCGATTCTTGGTTGAGGAGGAAGGGCAGGGAACTCCCTGGTCCTTTCTCTTTTTATTTCCGGGACCCCCCTGAGATTTGCTTCATCTTCCAACCAGTCAAGCTGGCCGGTTCTGTTTGCAGCGCCTCTCACAGGGAGGTTGATCAGGGACAGCCATGGTCCAGGAAAGAGGCAGATGCCAACGGCACATCGTAGAGCTTCCTCTCTTCTTTGGAATGCCATAAATTCCTATACAATAAGCTTGCCTGTTTTGTGAGCCCTTTCCCTGAAGACAGATGGAGAAGGAACCGGTAGGGGGTGGGGGAGGGTTGTTATCGGTTTTAACTCGGCGGATTTATTTCATGTGGGAATGTCAAACCTCTGTAAATAAAGGCACCAGATGTGCCCTCAATGCTTCCCCTTCTCTCCTGTGGCTGGAGGTATACAACCAATTACAGATGTTCGCTCTTTGCCTCTGTGAGGAAAAAAAAAAAAGACACCAGATGGGAAATGCTGGAGCTTGTTCCCCATGTGAACACAACAGGGCCCAGCACTGGCCCCTTTGCCCTTTGGGAATCTTTCTGGAGGTTGCTCTGGGTCACAGAGTTTCAAGGTGGGCAGGGAAATGGTTGCGGCTTTAGAAATTAAGTCCTGTTCAGATCTAAGGGGGTTACTCCCAAGTCATTGTACCGAGGCCTGCAGTCTGCTTTTGCCCGGAGCAAGGCTCCTTGTGTAGCATCCTCTGAGTCTGGTGTGTAGGATTGAATTTACCTGTGCAGTTTGAAACTACAACCTTGATGGGGGAAAGAGACACTAGTTTATGAGGGCTTACTTTAAAAGCATACAAGACATGTTTAGGATTGCCACTTGGGGCTGGGGATCCACCAGTTTGGTATGTTTCCCCATTCATTCATTCATTCATTCATTCATTCATTCATTCATTCATTCATTCATTCATTCATTCATTCATTCATTCATTCATTCATTCATTCTTATATACTGCCCTCCCCCGAGGCTCAGGGTGGTTTGCATAGACCGTAGAACAATACAAGGAACTTAGTTTTTCCATAACGTATAGATAACCACCACAACAGTAATAATATTAACATGAATGGCTGTAACAGAGGTAACTACAACAGTGCAAACAGATCCAGGGGCTGAACGCATGAGTGGGTTTCTGGAAGGAAGGGAGCAGGGGCCCTGCGGATGTTGCTGGCATCACTCGGTCTCAACAAAATGCCTGGCGGAAGAGCTCCCTTTTGCAGGCCCTGGAGAACCGTTTTTAGCTCCGTCAGGGGGTTTAGAAACCAGGTGGAAATCTCCCCTCCCCCCCCCCCGCACCATTTGATTGCTTGTGACTCACTCGGAAGAGACGGATGATGCTCCACACCCCATCATGCTAGTTTTAGGAAGGGATGACCACTGGAGTTGTGTTGCATGAACCAACTCTTGGTCTGGTTACCTGATCCGTAACCGAGCATGGGAGATGCGGCCGTTTTGTGGACGAACCGATGCCTGCGTCTTGCGTTTGACCTTGGAGATCAAGAATGGGTGAAGCCTGTTAGAATAATGCTAGGCGACCCATACTTGGTTTCAAAGGTCAGCAGGAAACCTGCCCTTCCGTTTGCCCCCCCACATCCCAATCAAGCCGGCGGTATTTCATAATACAACTTCCTGTAAATTAAACACCGAGACGCTTTGGCAAGAAAGCCTTTGTCCTTTTTTAAAAACCGGCTCGCCTATTTTGCCGGGGAAACGGTCCACGGTCGAAATGTTCAGAACCTCCCTGGCTTGCGCACAGTTCTGCCCCGGTGTTATTGAACGCTCTCCTGGCTCCTGGTGGTGGATTGGGCGCCCTCTCTCCATAGATGCTGAGCAAACATCATTAATCAGCCCTGTCGTCGTGGCTTGCAGAAGACTCTTTGCAAAAACATCCAGCTGTCAGGTTCAAGTCCGGATGGGGGACCTCCTGAACTTGGTTTGCATGTAAAACGCTGGTGCTTTTTCGGGCTCCAAGCAAAACTTGGGCTGTGAGCAGCTAACAGGCCACAGTTGTAGTTGTGAAGTATTAGCACAGCTTTGCATTGGACGGTTGCGTTGGCTGGCTCTTTTCGTTCTCTGAACCGGTCACTTGAGAAGACGGAAGAATCCAGACCTTTCCGTGAACCTGAACAGATTTTACGAAGTGTCAGAAAATAGAAACCCAAGAATCTTTTGGAAGCAACGAACAATTCTTCGGTTCCGTGGGAAGGGCTGCAGATCCAAGATGAGACTCTGCTCGCTTAATGGACAACCGTAGCCGAATCCATTGGGATGGTTTGCAGTAGGGCTGACGGACATAACCATTTGAGCAATCTCGGTGTAAGGCTTTTTAACGTTATCTTCTCAACATTCTTGGCTGTGGTGTAGCCATTTCCCCCCAGTGTGCTTTTAATTCTGCTCATTGCATACTTTAATATTGGTGGGAGTGGGGAAAAACCAGAGGAGACAGAGGAGAGCTGTCAGACGGGCCTGATAACATTTTAATTGTGACTTAAAGGCCGTTGCAGGGTTGAAGCAGCCGTGCTGAAGAAAGGGGATAATGATGCCCCGCTGTGTCATTATCCTGATCCAAATTACCCTACGAAGAAGACAATAGTTGTATTTTTGTACCCGGTTTTTCTCTCCCCCTAAGGAATCTCAAAACGGCTCGCCATTGCTTTCCCTTCCTCTCCCCACAATTGGCCCCTTGTGAGGAAGGTGGGGCTGAGAGAGCTCTGAAAGAACTGTGCCCAACCCAAGACCCCCCCCATCAGGATTCATGTGTCATTATGGGGAATGACACCCAATTCTCCTGATGACAGCCTGCTGTTCTTAACCCCTACACCCTGCTGGTGCTCTTCGCCGTCCAGCTAAGAAAAATGCGTGGGCCTGAACGCCACTGCTTTTAGGGAACAACGAAAGCCCTCAAAGATCATCACGGATCTGCCGTCCGTCCCTAAGAAAGATTCCAATTAAGTGAAAGCTGATCTCTACATCGTGGCTCC
The DNA here is from genome assembly GCF_049243985.1 of Paroedura picta. Classification (NCBI taxonomy): domain Eukaryota; kingdom Metazoa; phylum Chordata; class Lepidosauria; order Squamata; family Gekkonidae; genus Paroedura; species Paroedura picta. Next base: position 6,086,742 of record NC_135383.1, on the reverse strand, counting down.
TTTTAATATTTTTTTACAAGGTAATAAATCGGGATGTTCTTCTGAGTGCCCGGGAAGCCCCCCCCCTCCACCCTCCCCAGCAAAACATTCAGAGGTTTTTTCCCCCCCTTCTATCGAGCAGTCAAAATGTCTCCGGCACAGCTGTTTCTGGTTAAGTCGATTTCCAAGCGGAGCTCAACTTGATGGAGTGTCTGTCTTGTATTGCCTTTTTGTTCATGGCACCTGCACGGTGGTGACAGCTGATTCATGGCTGCCGGACAAAATCAGAATAAATCTCCGGCCAACGCGTGGACTCCGCAGCTTGTCGAGAATGCTGTAGCTGCCTTGGCCAGAAAGAGCTGGCCTGCACAAGGAGCAAAGGGATCCTGGGTTTCACGAGAATCCGGGGCTTATGCTACGGGCACGATGCCAGGCTGTCGCCATTTATCCGTGGGCCGTGGTGTTCAGAGACACTCATGACCACCTTGGGCTCATCCCCTTGCTCATTCTCCAGTGGGACAGGTATCGTTATGCGCCAGCAATGTGCTTCTGGGTTCTTCACAGGACAAACAGGTCGATCTCTACGCAAAAGAACGCACAAGATTGATATTAAAAGTCACGGCGAGTTGGATTACTAGCATCCCTACACGGCAGAGCCAAAGGCCGGGGTATACTTTAAAGCAGGGGTAGCCGACCCGTGGTCCTCCAGATGTCCATGGACTACAATTCCCATGAGCCCCTGCCAGCGTTTGCTGGCAGGGGCTCATGGGAATTGTAGTCCATGGACATCTGGAGGACCACAGGTTGACTACTCCTGCTTTAAACAATTTTTTTTCATAGAGGTATTGAAGTACCAATTCATTTCCAAGCGAGAGGAGCAACCACTGAGGAAAATTTACCTTGAAAACGGGAGATATCTAGAAATCCATTTTGGTTGGATCTTGGCAATAAAGCCACTCAGAAAGAAGAGACCTCTTATCTTATTTTTCTTTATTCTGTATACAGTTTGCAAACATTGCTGGTAGCCTTGAGATAGGTTTTTCTTTCTTTTTTTGGTTGTTCTCAACCCTTCAAACAAAGCTTTAAAGACTGAGCCCAACGTGAAATTGATGGACTGGGGTTCAGTCAAAGGTTGCGCATGAACATCCCTTGTGTTGAACCAGCAACTTTGAAACCGCACACAATTCACAGTAGAGTAATTGCTAAAGGCAAGAGCCTCTTGTTGCGCAGGGTGGTAAGGCAGCAGACATGCAGTCTGAAAGCTCTGCCTATGAGGCTGGGAGTTCGATCCCAGCAGGCGGCTCAAGGTCGACTCAGCCTTCCATCCTTCCGAGGTCGGTAAAATGAGTACCCAGCTTGCTGGGGGGTAAACGGTAATGACTGGGGAAGGCACTGGCAAACCACCCCGTATTGAGTCTGCCATGAAAACGCTGGAGGGCGTCACCCCAAGGGTCAGACATGACCCGGTGCTTGCACAGGGGATACCTTTACCTTTAATTGCTAAAGGCAGTGTTCAATACGTTACTTTATAATGTGTCAGTGAGTGAAGATTCCCGCTCTTACCAAGAATATTTCAGCATTTCATGTTTCTCTGCACCGCATTTTCATTAGATTTCCTTCCCCCCAGCTCCTATCTCATCCTGCTCTTCAGAAGCTCCAGTGATGAAGAATGGCTCTCTCCCTCCGTAGCAACATACTGAAGTCATAAGAAGAAGATTAAAGGATTTCTGTGGGAGAACCTGTATGGCGGGCGGGGGGGGGGGAAGAGGAGGAGAAGAGGAGGAAGACCATCTTATTTGATCTCGAAAGCATGTTAAAAGATGTGCAGCAGAGAGACATTTTTCTTTGACCCGCTCTCTGGTGCCATGTGTTCAAATATTTTATTCCTGTTAGCTCCGGCAGGAAAGACCGATGCGTGTCTGAACCTTACTCCTTTTGACAGCTGTTTTTTTGCAGGGCAAAAGTTCTTTGTGAGCTCCTAAAAACAACAGGTAGGTTTTTAAAATGCTTAAGCTTTTCAAAGCTTAGTAAACAGAACCCCCCCCCCCTTGCCCTCCCCCAGATTGTATTTCCTAACCCCTCCAGGAACGTGGTATCCTCCACAAAGTGGTCCTTTCCCTGCATTCCCTTCAGTGTGTAAATAAATCTCAGTTACTGGTGTCTGGATTGAATAACATCTGCATGTTTTATGGCACTCTGAAGAGCGGGTTTGCGGGGAAGGATTATTTTCTCTGTGTGTTTGGCAACTGGAGCTGTTTATAGTATGTGCACAATTGCGCATGCAAGAGAGGAAGAAACTGGAAACCACACAATTGGACGGGGTTGGTCCAGAGAGCATCCAGAGACGCTCTTCTGTAAGTGGGCAGTTGTCTTCCACTTACAGATGGTCTGCTCGTGTGCAAGAGGGAAATGAACCTTGAGCTAAAGTTGTCTGAATCGGTTGAACATGCAACCCTGGCAGTAAGGAAAGCATTGAGCATGGCTAGCCTGTCGGCCTCTTGTCAGCATGACAGAAGGAGAAGAAGGAGGAGAAGGAGAAGGAGAAGGAGAAGGAGTAGGAGAATATCCTACCGATCCTACTTAGTTCCACCCTCAGTGAAATCTCATTGTCTTCCCCTCTCCTTTCCTTAAAAAAACAAACAAAACAAAAAGGGTACCCCCTCAGTTTCTTGCAAAATACATTTAGAGTCAGTAGTTCTTCCCTGAGACACCTAACCCTGGCAGGTTGGTGGAATGATAGATTAAGGGAAATGTAAACTTTGGGGGAATCATGTGAAAATCTGGCACGTCTTCAGAGGTCTGCAAAGCGAAATACAGGTTTTCATGGCAGATGGTGCTTCCGCCAGGGGGGAAAGGGCAACCAGTACCCTGACAGGTCTGTCAGATCAGTTTTAATGTGGATTAAGAGACTGGAAAGTATTAATTATTGGTTAATCATGTGACCCTCAAGTGAGACAGAGAGACGGGAATGTGTTCCTCCATGAAACAAGAACCATTTAGTGTCTGAGCAGCTCTTTCGGCCTTCATTTACGGTGGGGTTGCCAGCCGTGGTTGACACTCTGTTGGGATAATTTTGGGGGTGGGGGCAAGCTTCTTAAATGTTGTGCCAATGCAAGAATTTGGAATTGGCATCATCACATTGGGTATAATGCTTCAGGCTTCACCCCAAACCATAGAGTTTGGGGTAAGTCCTAGAGTGCTGCCCCCGATGCAGTGACGCCAATTCCAATTTAACCATAGATTTTTGGGCGAATCCTAGAGCGCCACATGGACACAAAGACATTGCTCCTGGTCTTACACCGGAAGTGACTGTGATGCCACATCCTCCTCATTTCCCCTCACCCCACTTGCCTTTACAGCTGGCAATCGGGATCAGGGGTCCGAGGCTGGGAGGTCTCTCCACCATAGCAGGAGACCTGGGCCCATTCTGCACACATGGGATAATGCACTTTCGCTGCACTTTTGTAGCTGGATTTTCCTTTGCATAACAGGAAAACCTACTTCTAAAGTGCATTGAAAGTGCATTATCTATTGTGTGCAGAATCGGCCCTGGCCTCCTGATTTGCTTTTTTACTTCTTGTTTTTCAAAACAACCACAAGGGGGCAAGATTTTTCAAAAAATGCCACAGGTATGAAAGGCAAAGAGGCCATAGGTAGGGCAAACAGTTCTGGAGATCGCCGTGTTGGTCCGAAGGAGCAGAACAAATGTAGAGTCCACGGATACCATTAAGGCCAACGAACAAAGAAATGAATACAACGCTGTTGGTTGTAAAGGTTCCCCTGGAGCTTTTTGGTAGAAGAAGAAGAAGAGTTGGTTTTTATATGCCGCTTTTTCCTACCCGAAGGAGGCTCAAAGCGGCTTACAGTCACCTTCCCTTTCCTCTCCCCACAACAGACACCCTGTGGGGTGGGTGAGGCTGAGAGAGCCCTGATATCACTGCCCGGTCAGAACAGTTTTATCAGTGCCGTGGTGAGCCCAAGGTCACCCAACTGGCTGCATGTGGGGGAGTGCAGAATCGAACCCGGCATGCCAGATTAGAAGTCCACACTCCTAACCACCACACCAAACTGGCTCTCTGTGTGTAGGGGACAGAGAGGCACTCTAAAGATCCGTTGGTTATGGATGTTTTCTTGGTAGCCATCTGGAGCCATCTGGTGTCTCTCATTTCATGGCCAAAGAGGCCTTCCGTGGGAGTCCTGAACCAGCACAAGGGATTGCAAGGCCTCTTCTAAACGCTCTTGCATCTGCTGCAGGGAATTCATTCCGGCCGTCAGGGCTCATAACGTCTTGAGAGCGTGTGGGTGCTCCCATCCATCTCCTCCCCCCTCCCCAGGCGATTTTGACAACTGAAATAGTCTGGAACGCTGTATGTTGTGGCAGCCCTGGGGCTGGAGGCCAGACTGCTTTTCGACCGCTTCTGATCTCTCTTTTCAAGCTGCGACAGCTCAGATCCAAGAATCCGCCGAGCCGATTGTACGTTTCGTAGCTCCGTTCCGCGGCTTTTGATCCGAGCGTGGCTTCTGCTAAGGGCTGTGGTGCCTCCCTGGCAAAGCAGCGGCCCCGACATTTATTTGGAAAATTCCTGTACCGCTTTTCAATGACACTCCAAAAAAAAAAAATTAAAAAAATTCACCAAGCAAAATAAGTAACAAGAGCTGAGTGAGACGAGGAATATTCGGTTAAAATGTCTTTCGTCTCCCTTTTCCAAGCACGCGTGCCCGAGAAAGTTTACAATGCAGAAATGTAGAAGGTGAATCATTAAGTCATCGTAAAACCGATCCCATAAAAACAATCAATAACGTGGAAAAAGAATGTCACGTGGAGAGCTGTAACATCGGTTCTGATAGAAGTCTGGTGAAATACAATTATTTGGAGTGAGAAAATATAAAAATAGAACTGCCAGGGAGACATTTGTGGGGAGACTGCCTTTAGAATGAAGTCGTACTACCCAAAATGATTGTTCCCTAGCAGCACCGAATCTTTGAAGCTGGGATGGAGGGCTTTCCCCCTTTCCTGACCCTTTAGTTTTCTGGAATTTGGCTCCGTGCTGTACTGTGTCCTGCTCCTTCTCAGTTTCGGGATAACTGGGGAAATCCCTTATGCCCTCATATTTTGGAACCGGAGCCTGTTCAGTTTGCAGTTCCTTCAGCTCATTTGCATCTCCCCACGCATCTTATCCATCTGGACTTGCGCGTTTGGCAAAACGGCACTGAGATTCTCTCGCACGGCGTTGCCAAGTGAACAACTTTGAGGAACGACGTGCGGTGAAGAGTCTGGATGCAATTGTGCCCAATTTCTAATCAGGCCACTGCGCCATGGGGAATACGCAATCTCGTGAAAAGTTCTCTGGAAGAGAAGAAGCCGAGCAGGAAGTAAGCTGAGCGAGGCACTTTGTCCCTGATATGCTACCCTTTTGCTTGCGGGGATTTTTTCAAAGTGTGGAATGGTCAGTGTCCGTGCCTCCCGACTGTACTACACAACCAGCTCCTGCTGCAGCAAGGGCAGATCGGGCCTAATTTTCCTCCAGTGTGAAATGTCATGTCAACCGCTGAGTTCTCCTCCTTTTTCTCCACTTGCAGATGTGAACGAGTGTGAAGCCAGGAACGGAGATTGTGAATCCCTGTGCTGCAACACCATTGGCAGCTTCTACTGCAAGTGCCCTGCAGGGTCAAGACTGAAGAGTGACGGGAAAGCATGTGAAGGTACCAGAGGCCGCTCGAGCTAGTGGCTGGGGCTTCGGAGACGTTTCTCTTGGCTCCCTCTGCCTGTCGGTTTTCCACCGGCTGGAAATGCTACTGTAGAGAATCTCCACCTTTCGAAAAGCACATGTAGCGGCATATTAAAAAACAAGCGGCATTTTTCCCGGGAAACAAACTCAGGGACATGCGGTTGGGTCCTAAACCACGGCTGCGATTTGACAGCTCATTGCCTGTCCTTGCAAAGACCCGGCGGTAAAGCAGCTTAATTCGAATTGAGGTTCACGGCCCTTTCTGCGTCCACCGGGTTACCCTGCTCTACGTTGCAGAGTGAAACCTAGAACTCTGTCGCCCTGTGAGCAAGCTGGGTTTAAAACTCAGACCTCTGCTCCATGTCGGGATTCAAGTGCAGGGTCTCCTTCTCTTTTTGTTGAAATGAGAGGCAACAGTTGTAGTGGGGTTCAGCTGCCCCAGGCCCCCTTTTAAAGCAAATTGGGCCCAAGGATACGGGAACATTCTGTGCATGTGCAGCTGCAAACTTATGGCAGTATTTCCTAAACAGGGTCACTTTGGCGAGTGAAAATGGCATTGGGGAGGGGGTGGGGGGTGGCAAGAGCCCCTTTCCCCCATACCCCGTGGTCCCATGCCAAACTGAGCCCCTGTGGGCTTTTAAAATGACATTTCCGCCCAGCCTGCAGTGTAAGCCACTCAATAAAAATGTCTCTTGTTGTTTGGCCTTAAATTGGGTGAATAATGGAGTACATCTAAGTACAATAGCTTTCATGTGCATATGTAACATGTGCCTCTTACCCTTAAGTCTAAAGCAGGGGTAGTCAACCTGTGGTCCAGCAAATGCTGGCAGGAGCTCATGGGAGTTGTAGTCCATGGACATTTGGAGGACCACAGGTTGACTATCCCTAGTCTAAAGTGCTCAAAATGAATTTTTCTCCCTGGCTGCCAATGTGTATGGGCAGCCCCGTTCCTAGTTCATAGCTGTAGTCTGCATGGGACTTTTTACCCACTCCCAGATCGACTAAATCTCTGCAGTCTACACTCAACCTGATTTCCATTTTGATTCTGGGTGCTTTAAATTTCCCCTCTGCAACATGCATTATTGATTCGTGATGGTTTTTCTAGAGCTCCCTTTTCTTCAGAAGCTGAATTACGGTGGAGTCTTTTCCACCCAGGAATGTAAGGGTTCTCTGAGTTCCTGATTTGCAGCTGTGTATTGTCTGGGAGAAGAAAGAGGCTGTGGTTTCAAAGAGACTTTTTTTTTTTTGCTGCCCCAGCAACATTCGGAGAAATTTTTTTCTTCTTAAATCCGCTGAACTGGATTTCAGTGGGTTGGCTTGAGCTGTCTGTTTGAGAACAGAGGGAAATGGACTGAGAAGGGAATGTGTACTGAAAAGGTGGGATTTTATTGTCATGCGTGCCTGTAAAGCAGGGGGCTTCTACCTTGGCAATATCCATACAACTGTGGAACGTGATGTCTTATGGAAATCCTCATTTACAGATTCTTCTTTTGTATGGTAACCTAACCTTCCGACGGTGTCACGCATGTGTCCAGATCACAGTGTGTCATCCACATCTTGGAAAAGTCTGTTCATGCACAATGTGCCAGTCTGCCTTTGAGTCACAGTCTAAGCATGCGTTGGGGGCATTTGGCCAACTGGCTTAGAAGCTTCAGAGTTCACCAATGTTGACTTTGCCCTGTAAAACCCGGTTGACTCTTTAGACTTGTGTGGACCTATAAATATATTTTGACTCAGTTCGCTGTGTAAGAGCTGTTGGGAATGAGACAAAAGAAGAAGAAGAAGAGTTGGTTCTTATATGCTGCTTTTCCCTACCCGAGGGAGGCTCAAAGCGGCTTCCAATCGCCTTCCCTTTCCTCTCCCCACAACAGACACCCTGTGGGGTGGGTGAGGCTGAGAGAGCCCTGAGATTCCTGCTCGGTCAGAACAGCTCTATCAGGGCCGTGGCAAGCCCAAGGTCACCCAGCTGGCTGCATGTGGGGGAGCGCAGAATTGAACCTGGCTCACCAGATTAGAAGTCCATACTCCTAACCACTACACCAAACTGGCTCCTGCAGGATTCCCACTATAAAATCTGCCACCTTTTAATCAGAGCTACCTTTGGGATGGAAGTGAGCAATCTAACTTGTCTGCCAGATTTTAACTGGTCCTGTTTGCTCTACTGTATTGCCTACATTTAACGTTAGATATAGGCCACCTGTTCATTGCACATGGCATCATGGGTTTTGCAGTCTTCAGCTGCTGCATAAATAGAAACTCGCGAACCAGTAAGATGGGTCAGGATTAAACACACACCCAAAAAGTTTAGGCAGCAACAGCAGGCTACAAAATATATTATAGCGAAGAAAGGTGAGATGAACTTTGTAGTTGTAAATATCTGGAATCAGAGTTGCAGAAACATGCCTAACGGGGGGCGGGGTGGTGGTGTTACATAATGAAGAATCTTGATATATATGCAGCCACACCAAGATCAAGTTGGCACCAATGTTGTCCACATCTTAACCCTGCCCACTTGTCCATCAAGACCCCAATGAATCAGAAAATCTGAAAACTGCAGCAGTTTTGTCTGGAACTCCGAAGCCAAACAACAACGGCTACACGTTACAATTCAGAAGTGCAAAAGGAGAGAGGGGATGTTTTGGTTTTAATTGTATGCAGAATCGGAGAACGTCTTGGGACATTTCCAGTGAGACAACAGCCTCAGTGGTGCCAAAGGAAGGAGGCCAAGTCTCAGAGGGCAGCCAGGCAGAATCTCAAGTGCCCACCTCCTCCAGAGGTTTTCAGACTGGCTGCTAGGGCAGTGCTGCCTCGGGTGACTCAGTCCTCCCACGGCTTTGTCGTAAAGTGACACGGAGACTTGGCCCAGCTTCTGTGAACCAGGACGGGCAGGAAGCAGCCTGGAACCTAGAACAAACTTGCTTTGAATGCAGGGTTGTCCCAAGTCCCCTTTTTCTCATTTGCAGCCTCAGACCTAAATAAAACAGTCTTAAATCAGCCAACACCTTTAGAGTTCGAGTTTGTCACAGGTTTCTGGGCAGCTGTCCTGGTGCCAAAGTAAAGACCTCCACAGGCCAGGCCCTGCATAGCTTCTCCTGGATCTACATCCATAGAAAAATATTAATTTGACAAGAGTCTCGTTGCACACTGTTTTGCCTGCTCAGCTCACAGGCTGCCGGGCTCCATTCAGCAAGGGGGAAAGTTTTCTGATCTCGTTGCAAAGGCCTGATTCTCATCCAGGTGTAAGCTTTCAAGAGCGACAGCTCCCTTCACCAGATGCCATATGATCTTGTAGGAGAGGCTGGAGGATTCCTGTGCAATTGATGAAAGCAGAAGGAAATAAAATGGAGGAAGCGTGTTGGTTAGGCATGGTGGGAGAACGCAGAGCCCCTTCAGATGGATACGTGTGCAAATCCACCCGAGAGCAGAAAATTCTCCTTGTGGGTTGGCCGTTTAGGAATCTAGACAATTGTATGTTTTGTATTCTTGGCCCTTCGCTTGTACGTGTTTGCGTGCGTTTATTAGTCATGTTTTATTGGGGAAATAAATGATTTCCAGGCTCCTTACGCTATCAAGATGTGTGAAAGAAACAGCGTGGCCCATCCCTGAGCCTAGGGGCGCCATTTTTAATTTCCCCAGAATTCCCCAGACAAGGGTTAGACCAGGGGTAGTCAAACTGCGGCCCTCCAGATGTCCGTGGACTGCAATTCCCAGGAGCCCCTGCCAGCATTCGCTGGCAGGGGCTCCTGGGAATTGTAGTCCATGAACATCTGGAGGGCCGCAGTTTGATTACCCCTGAGTTATAGTGTTGAATGATTAAGGATTCCTCGGCACAAGCGGGAAACGAACCATCCTTTCTCCCCCTCTATCAGCCCAAGCCACAAGTTGTGGTTATGCAACAACAACAGGGGAAGCGGCTTAGGTGAGCATGATGCCTAACCCCCAAATTAACCCAAAACGCACAATGACTTGTACCTTTGGCCCAAACTTACAGTCATCTCACTTTTCTTAGCCTTTTTGAAGGTGCGGAATTTTCTGGTTCCCAGGGTCCTCTTAAAATTCCTCTGTCTCATTGAACGTAATCCATAGGGTGGTTCTCATAAAGGCGTAAAAGGGAAGTGGGACAGTATTAACAGCATGTGACGCTCCTGCCTATGCATTACAACCCCCATGCTCCCTTTGGTCATCCATTAGGGGTCTCTTACAGGTGTATGACCCCAGAGGCTGTCACCAGGCTTTCTTAGTTCTAGCTGTGCCCCGCAGGGAACGCACCCTTGGATGACACCAGCGTCCTGCCAGATTTGCTTACTTTCCGCACGGCACGCAAGGCCAAATTGTTTAGGCTGTCCTTTGGAGTATAATCCACCTTTGTGTTGTTTTTGTCAGTGGTATTTTCAGGGCTGGTTTATCCATGTAGCACATGCTACTGGGCCCTGCGCTTCCAGAGGTTCCACATTGGGACTCCCCCTCCCCATGGATCAGGGTCATAGCCTCCCCACTCCCCACTCCCCCCTTTTCCCTCTTTAAGGACACTTGGACGTCCCTTTCCGCTGTGTGTCCCTTTGCCCTATATTTGGCTGCTCCCATCACAATTGTGCTCTACTGGGGCCCCCCGCAAATCTTTAAACCGCTCCTGGGTATGTTGTCAGCCACATTGTAATCGTTTCACAATGTAATGTTAATAATTTTTATTCATTGTTTTTATGTGGTTTCGGACTTATTTATGATGGGTAGTGGCAATTAAAAAGCAACCCTGAATTAATACATTTAAAAAAAATTAATGAAATGCAAACCACCGAGACTTTTGGGAAGGCGTGAGTGTCGTTGTGACATTTGCGATTGTTTACGTGCCAGCAGCTGGCGGGTGAGGCTGAGGTCCGGGGGGCGGGGGGGGGGAGACAGGCTGCCCCACTTTGTTGCGGAGGCCCTGGGGGTGCAAGTTGTGGGTTCAAAGACTGCTCCTTTGCTTGATTTGATGGATGACCCTTGTCATGTTCCCAGAGCCGTGGGACTGCAGAGCTCTCAGGAGCCCTCCCGTTTGAAGTCCCTCTTGAACAAACACGCCGGCAATCTCTGCAGCGGGGTGCTGGGGAGCGCGAGTCCGAAACCATTGGGGGTGTCGTGTTTTTGTTTCGGATGGAAAGCTGTGCAAAAGAAGCTTTCATCTCATGTTTCTCATCGTATGTTTTCGGTGCGTGTCGATATGTTATAAACGGGTGTAGGCATCATTTATTTGGACTCGACGCAGACGACCAAACTGAGAAAAGGGGAGGGGGGTGCGCTAATGTGCTGAGTAAATCTAGATGAGCTTGGCTACTACTTAGAAGGGAACTTGACTTGGAAACTTGACAATCCATTGATCTGTGCTGACTGGCCAAGGGAGATAATGTAACTATAGTGTTGTTAATCTCAAGTCGCTGTACGCTGTTGAAAAAAAAGAGGGAGAATCTCAACCAACTTCTCAAAATAAGAAAACCAGAGCACTTATTGACCTTACCAAATAGGGGAACTACAGAGACATCCCTGTTTTGATCTGTGAAACACCACTGGCCTATTATAAGGGGTCACAGTGCTTGACTAGGATCAGAAAGACCTGGGTTCAAATCCCTCCCTCAGTTGTGAAGCTCGCTGAGTGATCTTGAGCCAGTTCCTCTCATCCTGGCCTACCTTACAGGGTTGTTGTGAGCACAAAATGGAAGGAGAAGGAGAGCAACATTGCTTCTTGGAGGAAAGGTGAGATGATAGCTCCCTCATGAATGAGCATCTAGTTGGTGCCCAGCCAGGTATATAATAGCTATTTCGTACGAGGTGTTCCAGTTGGTTTCTTTTGAAAAGAGGCCGGGACAGCCTTTAGCAAATGTTTTCGAAGGTTTGTTTGCCAACCAAGAGCACGGAGCAGTAGAATGGGTGTGAGCGCATGCAAGTTCCGTCACTTCTGTGATTGGCTTCAAGCATCCGGAGACCTGTCTCGATCGTTTGCCGAGAGATTTATCAGTGGAAGTGAGAGATTGATGACCTGACAGAATGAGCAAAGCTGCCAGCCCTCCTGCCCACCCCGACCGCTCACTCGAGAGGGGATGTGCTTTCACAAGAAAGAGGTGGGCTCCTCTCTTTCATGGATCCTGCAGCCGATTGATGCCCCTGCAGTCAAGTAGCACTTGCAAAAGCACGGATCCCCCCCCCCCAGATGTCTAGAATATGGATTAAGCAGAGAATGGGGGTCCTTTATGTCTGTGTTGTGCAAATCTCCCTTGACAACTTGGGAAGAGAGCGAAAGCAGTTCTTTTCCCGCTTAGATCTCGGTGAGGGCTACATGGTTGGATAGTTCCCAGTGTCCAGACCATTGTCCAGTGTTTCAAAGCACACCTACGCGCTTGAGATACACGGCACCACATCCTGCGCCTCTTTTCTTCCCAGAAGCTGTCTGGAATGCAATGCCAAGCAGGCCCTGCTGAGTAGGCCAGCGCCTCCTGGAGCCACCTAAATAAGGTCCTTGGCTGGTGTAATGTGCATTTTTGCTTTGGCCCTCTGAACTGGGCTTGTCAACCTCCAGGTGGGGCTTGGAGATCTCTGGAATGACCATTAATTCCCAGACTACAAAGAGCATTTACCCTGCATGATACAGCAGGTTTGGAGGGTGGACTGCATGACATTCTGTCCCACTGAGGTCCCACACCTGGCTTCCCAACCTGGAGAAGAATTGATCCTACAAACCATCCTACAAACATACGAGTTCCTCAGCAACCCAGGTTATAAGAAGAGCGGGAACCTGTCTGATGGATGCCCAATATTCAGATCGTGCCCCCTCCTGCACACAGGCTCCTTAGGGAGAGCCTGGAAGGTGAGAAGGTTTGGGATAAGAATCCCTTCCTGCAGGTCTCACCTTAAACAGGAAACTGAGAAGAAAGATGTCTACGCTGCAAATCTACACTGGCTTAATTTATCAAGGGGAGTTCTATGGAGCGGTTAGAAAGCGTTCTTGGCACCCTTGCAGAACTGAAATTCTCAAGTTTCTTTGCGGAGGAAGCCCTGATAGTTACATTGGCACCAAACTAGTTGATGTTTACTGTATAAATATATTGGTCCAAGACTGCAGGCTGCATCCAGTTCCTTTTTATCAGACTCGGGGACAAGGACTTGTCACTTGGAAGATGTAATCCGCGGGTCTTTATCTGGCTTGGGAGTTTTAATTTTGAAGACCGACAACCCCCGTCAAATTATCGCTTTCCCTTTAAAGTCGTTTGGGTTGGCGGTCGTCACTCTGCTGGGATACGCATGAGAACATTGTAGCGCATGGGGAAAAAAGGATGCTCCGGAGGGGGTGGGCACGCCAATGAAAATTCTTCAGTGTTGTAGGTCTTGTCCTCGTGAATGTCGACAGGCCCCTAAAGCTATGATTAATGTCGACGCCACGGATTTCAAGGAGAGATCATTTCTCCTGATGGTCATGATATATTGCCAGATTTAAACCGACTGGTAAGAGTGTTGTCAGCTGAATGAAATCAGTCGACAACGAAGTCTGCAGCCGGTCCAAGCACAATATAGTCGCATGAGTAAGCTTCACTGCGTTTCCAAAAACGCTACGCTGTCGATGGGGTTGTTTCCCAAAAGAAAGGCAAAGTGGATCCTTTTGGACTGTCCCATTTTCTGTGTGTGTGGCTGATCACAATGTTTGAGGAGGCAGCCAGCATCAATGTCTGCCAAGACGTTCAGTAAACCTTGTGTGTGTGTGTGTATGTGTGTGTTTAATAATGACCCATACCAGCTTTATACAATCTGTTCCAGAAAGCTCCACAAAACGGAGGTGGTGGGGGAATGTTTCCCATTTCCTATCAGATGTGCTTTCTTCTAGTAGAGCTGCGGGTTCTCCAGATTAGAGGCCACCTCTCTGAGCCACTGCACCAAAATCTTCTTTAAAAATGGCGGCCACTCAACGTGTGGTGTCATTTCCGGGGGAAACAGGGACGTGATGTCAGTCCACTCTAGGAATTGCCAGAAACTCTATGGTTTTACCATAGATTTTCTGTCAATTCCTAGAGCAGGCTGATGTCACTTCTGGGCTTTCCCCGGAAGTGATATCACACCTTCACCACCAATGGCTCCACGTTGTCCAACGCCCCCCCCCCCCGACTCCCATAGGTTGCCTAGACTGTGGGAAATCAATGCCAGTTTGAGTAGAACACACTGAGGTTGCTTTCTGGGAGGTTTTTGAGGATGTACCCCAACCATGTCAGCACAAGAAGCAAGTAGTGTAGGCACTAGAGGACACAATCTAAGAGTGGGTTAAGAATAAGAAGCAATTTTGTTTCCTCTGAGCCCCACGGAGAAGGCCTAGGAGATGCCAGCTGCCTTTCTTTCAGAAATGTACACCGGATCCCAATAAAACAGCTCTTTCCCTCCTGACTTGGACATTTTCTTCAGTTCCCTGCACCATTTGGAGAGAGATTCAGTACACTCCAAGCCACACGTTTTTATTTGGAATTTTACCAAGGCCAAAGACAACCACGAAAATGTCGACAATTCTGAGGGAGATGCTATTCTTTCTTCTGCAACACCATGTTATGAAACATTCCAGAAATCTAATTGTATTTTATGAGTTTTGCTTCTGGAGGCGGGGGGGGGGGGAGGGAGTTGAAAAAGAAATAACCTCCTTTTAAAGTACATTGTTTTTAGCCTTTCTAATACAAGGCCAAGTTTTTGAAACATTGAACAGTGCTCCCAGCGGCTGCGGGTTCAAGGCAGGTGCCCCGGTATAGGCACAGAAGCTGTATAGGTCCCTGTATAGGCACAGAGAGCCAGCTTGGTGTAGTGGTTAGGAGTGCGGACTTCTAATCTGGTGAGCTAGGTTTGATTCCCTGCTCCCCCACATGCAGCCAGCTGGGGGACCTTGGGCTCACCACAGCACTGATAAAGCTGTTCTGACCTTTCCCTCACAGGGTGTCTGTTGTGGGGAGAGGAAAGGGAAGGCGATTGGAAGCCGCTTTGAGACTCCCTCAGGTAAAGAAAAGCAGCATATAAGAACCAACTTTTCTTCTTCTTCTTCTTCTTCTTCTTCTTCTTCTTCTTCTTCTTCTTCTTCTTCTTCTTCTTCTTCTTCTTCTTCTTCTTCAGAACTGACCTCTGTAATCAAGAGATGAGCTAGGATTCTAGGGGATGCCCAGGTCTCTCTCTCCCCCTCCCCACCCCGAGGCTGGCACCCCTATTAGATTGCTTTCTCCTCTAAGCCCAGGGAGCAGGATCGTTCCCCCTCTTTCAGCCTGAAGATGTGAAGGAGGTGGGCCTCTGGCTTTCTGTGTGCAGAGCTTCTGCCCTGCCGACCTCATTTGCTGAACTGTCTTCAGGGAGGCTCCTGGCCGCAGCCACCACGGCAGTCTCCGAAGCCCACAGGTATCCCTTTCGGCGCATTCATTGCCTGAATCAACCCATTCATGCTTTTGTGAAACTTTTGGATACTCAGGTGACAAATTCCACGGAGGAGCCCTCTAGATCCATGAATGGGCTGAGGCCACTAGGCGAGCCAAAGCTTTCTCTCGCTGCGTCTCCTTGTAGATCCAATTCGAAAGGAATTAGCAGAATGGAGGTCTGTATCGGGCCTTATCAGTGCATGGCCGTTCTTTAGCCGCTGCCTCTGTCACCAGTTCCAAAATGAGTGAAATGCAGTCGTATCATCCTAATAGCCGACCGATCCGGACCGTCATCCGGCGGGACGGATAATCTTGTCTTTCAACAGGCTGCTTTCTTAGAGGGGGTAAAGGCCTCTCTTGTGTGCGTCCGCTATACGTGCGTCGCTCCTTTTAATACAACAGGGAATGTCTGTGAGGGATTAGCAGGGCGGTATTTGTCCGGGTGGAATAACATTTGCCTTTAATTCTGCGTGCCGGGAACACATTGGGAAGTACAGCTGAGGTTTCTGCGGGTTCCCCGTCGCTGGCTCTCTCCCCTGTGTAAATAGTTCGTGGCGAGAGAAGATGAAACGCAACGCAAAATTCCATGCTCCCTTTCCAGGGTTTCCGTTTTGGGATTTCATCCGTGGATAAAAAAAGGGAAGGGTTATAGAATCATAGAATCATAGAGTTGGAAGGGGCCACACAGGCCATCTAGTCCAACTCCCTGCTCAACGCAGGATCAGCCCAAAGCACTTTTCTTGGATGCTTTAGGATGCTTAGGGCTGATCCTGCGTTGAGCAGGGGGTTGGACTAGATGGCCTGTATGGCCCCTTCCAACTCTATGATTCTATGATTCTATTGTATCCTAAAGCATCCAAGAAAAGTGTGTATCCAACCTTTCCTTGAAGACTGCCAGTGAGGGGGAGCTCACCACCTCCTTAGGCAGCCTATTCCACTGCTGAACTACTCTGACTGTGAAAATACTTTTCCTGATATCTAGCCTATATCATTGTACTTGAAGTTTAAACCCATTACTGCGTGTCCTCTCCTCTGCAGCCAACTCTGCAGGTTCGTAGCAAAGGGTTAAGGGCTCCTTTGAGTTAGAGTTAATTAAGTTGCAATGCCCCCCCCCCCAAATTGACTTCTAATCTGTCTCTTCCTTCCGACCATAAGATGTCCAAACGTTTAGCGGCAAAACCCAGAAAGCTGGTGCATCTGCAGACCAGGCGTCCGGAGACGCTCGATGGCCTGCAGTGACGTCACGGAATTCTCACAAACATCTGAACTTCTGGGTGGGAGGAGCCAGTCGCGGGATGCTAGCAGCCTTCGGACCTTCTCATGGGATCATCCGTCCCCTAGGCCCCCCTCCCGCTGGCCCACCGAGGCTGCTGCCTGTACATCCCACGGAACGCGAGAGGTCACCGTCCACGCACACCGGTCGACCTTGCAGGCTCCTTGCAGTCTAGATTTAACGGGGTAACTGGAAAAATATGGAAAACGTGTATAAAATCATCGCAGCGCTACATTTATTGCATAGCAAATGAAATGAGATATTTACTAGTAGTCCATTAAAAAAAAATCTAATAAAGTACATTTGGAAGGAAAACGAATGCCGCAAAAAGGAGGGGGGGGGGGAATAGGCAGCAACCGGTTGTAGGAAACAGAATCGGTTCTCTGTATTTCAGGGTTGACTATTAAGGCTCTGACGATCACCTGACCTAGTTTTTTTGTCCCCCCCCCCCCTGCCATTGCGGGTCAGCTGGGAGAAGACTGAGACAGCTGAACATGGGTTTTTGGGTTGAAAGGTCCATTCAGCACCAACGAAAGCAGAACTGTTTGAGCGAGTCACTATTTCTCAGCCTTTGTATCAGGGGTGGCCAGACTGTGGCTCTCCAGATGTCCACGGACTACAGTTACCATGAGCCCCTGCAGTTTGCCCGCTCCTGCTTTGTACCCTCTTTGTAAAGTGAGATTTGGTGTGGTATTTCGAGCAGAGTGCCCGGCGGGTCCCAACAAAATGGTTGCTAAACTAAATAGTGTGTTCCATCAGGGTTCCTCTCCTTACTTAAGGTAAAGGTAAAGGTGTCCCCTGTGCAAGCACCAAGCCATGTCTGACCCTTCATTACCATTTTTAGCCCCCAGCAAGCTGGATACTCATTTTAACCGACCTCGGAAGGATGGAAGGCTGAGTCAACCTTGAGCTGGCTGCTGGGATCGAACTCCCAGCCTCATGGGCAGAGCTTTCAGACTGCATGTCTGCTGCCTTACCACCCTGCCCCACACACACAGCGAGAGCATCAAATGCCCGTGCAAATGCTAACCATTGTTACTCATTAGGAGACAACTGGGCGTGAATTGGGCTTTGGGGGTTTTGAAATAATGCATTTTGTTCATGGGGCCTTTTATGATTCCTGCAGGGAAAAACCTCCTTGCTCGTTCATTGTCTGCATCCGAGGGAGAAGAGTGCTTTTCGGAATGGAAGCATCTAAAGCCGGGCTTTCCAAAATGTGGTGTTGATTTAACCCCCTCCCTCCGCCCCTCTGCCTCCCCCCCCCACATTCTCCTGTTTTCTGTCATTGTTAACTTGGCCAATTTTAGAATCCACTTTGGCCCCGGGCCAGCTTCTCAATCACGCCCGGAGCCCTTCGGCCAGCGTGACCGCTATATCCTTACGATTTCCTCGGGAGGGTGGTGTGTCTGTGTGTCTGCCGCTCCTTCCAGGCAGTCGTAGGCCTGTGCGTGTGCGTGTGTGCACGAGGAATGTCGTGTCACACACATTTTGGCTCGGGGCTGTGCAAACGGAGGCGAAGAAGGAGCAAGAAACAGAGTGTGTGTCTCTGTGTGTCGGGGAGCCCCGTCTGCTGGGCTTGGCCTCTACCTGCAGGGGGCGGATTGAAAACTGAGAACCCTTTTTTAAAAGTGTGGGAGGGCGGCGGTGGAAGGATCAGCCTCCAGAGGACATGTGTTGCAAGGAAGCAGGGAGCCCTTTTTCCCCCGATGGCACACTGCAAGCCGGAGCATCCTCCCCGGGCAGCTTTGGCTCTTGGTGCAGCTTGAGACACAAGAGAGCAGTAGAGACGTCCAGGAGGGAAAGGGGGGTGGGGGGTGGGCCGGTGCTGTTGGCATTTTGACACTTCTCACACAGGGACCCGAGACTTTGCAGCTCTGCCTTCTGCTGGGTCGGGGTCCGACTTGGTTTCTTCCTCCCCCTCACCCACCCCCTTTAATTCTGTCCCGTCTTGGCGCTATGGGGCAGGAGCTGAGATACTTGGGGGTAGCCCTTTGGTGGGTTGGCATCCTGCAGGGCGTCTGCGGTGCTTCCAGCCTCCACTACCGCTACCTCTGGAGAAACTGCTACCCGTGTTACTTTGGGCACGCCGGATACGACCCCTCATCAGCCCTGAGGCCAGGTATGTGACACCTGCTTTATTCACAAGGAGGAGGAGAGGTAGGAGTCCAGGAACACCTTAAAAACGGACCAAATTTGTGGCGGTTTTCTGGATCTTGATTCTCAGGTGTGATGGGCTGGTTGGCAAGCAGCAGTGGAGGTGAACGGCATGCATTAGTGACATGCTCAGCTTCGTTCTTTTCTTTTCCAAGCATCTGGAAATGCTACTTATCTTTTATGCTTGCTGGGATGGGGTAGATGTAGAAATCTTCAATATAGTATGTAATGGCTTCTAATGTTATTAGTCTTTCAGTTCCCAAGGTTTTTATCTTTTCTGCTATTATCTTATCTTATCTGCTATTGTCTTTCATTCATACAACTAGAGGCAGGGGTGATGCGTAACCGCAGGCATAGGAACAGTTGACTCCGCCTCAAACTTGATCTGAACTTTTCTCTGAAGGGTTTTCTTCAGCATTGGAGCCTGAGAACCTTTTAACTGGAGATGAGCGGGTTCGAACCTGGGACTTTCTGGATGCACTCCTCTCCCTGAGCTGTGGGCCCCCACCATAGATGGTTGACTCATAGATGGAGTCAGAGTAATTTTCTTAGTCCTGATCCCTGAGAATCTTGGATGAAGAGTACCTGGAGATCTTGAACCCGGAGCCTTCTGCCTGCAAGTCGCTAAGATCTGAGCCTTTCAAGCTTGTGATTCTGCCCAATCTGACCTTTTACTTGGGGAAAACCAAGTTAATTCCCATCTGCCTACCTTGTTCACTTGCTGTCTTGCTGTACCTGTCCAGGCAAGGTAAGTATCCTAGCAGTTTGTGCTGTTTCTGGGCACAAAATCCATGTTGCGTTGTTTCCTGTTTTTTAACTTCTCTTCTGCGGTGAATCAGGAGAAGTCAGAATGCGTACTGAATATAATAGAGCATGTTCAGCTATATCATGCAGCCAGAACTCTCTGTATATATTCCTCCCATGGAATGCACTCGTTGGCTTTTATGTGGAAAACATAGGTGCATAGCATGTACCATTGATCTGACTGGCCCCTTAGGTTACACAGTTCCTCAAGCTTGCCCTTCTTTGCCTGTGTTCTCAGGCTTTTCAGAAAAAAATGCTTTTGAAACGTTGAAAACTGATCAATGGAGCAGGGGGAGGTGGCTTAGTGGCTTAGTGACGTCACAGATTTTAGCCAGTCGGTGCTATGCTCATTTGTCTTTTTCTGCAGCTACACAGATTCTGAAAAAAAGAGTCCAGATCTGGTCAAATGGTACTTTTTGCTTGACAAGTGCTAGGATGGGGGGCTCTTGAGTTGGATAGGATTCTTCTACAGGGAAGGTTGCTTTCCTTTGCTGAATGTCTTCTGAGCTATATAACACCCATGGGAATTCTGCATATTCATGTGAGTCTGAGGGGACCTTATCTGCCCTGCACTTTTACATGGTTTTTGTACTAGTCCAACCAGTCAGCACAAAGAATCGTGAGAAGTGTAGTTTGGCAAAGATGCTGAGAAGTCTTAGCACTACTCCATCATAGAATCATAAAGCTGGGAGGGGCCATCTAGCCCAACCCCCTGCTCAACGCAGGTTCAACCTAAAGCACCCATAATAAGTATCTGTCCACCGCTGCTTAAAGACTGGCCCAAGGAGTACTACACTAAGACCTATTCTGCACACAATAGATAATGCACATTCAATGCACTTTAGAAGTAGATTTTCCTGTTCCGCACAGGAAAATCCAGCTGCCAAAACACATTGAAAGTGCATTATCCTATGCGTGTGGAATGGGCCTAAGATTTCCTGGAGGAAAGGAAATGGTTATTTTACCAGCTTTAAGGGCCAAATTAAATATGTTAAACCTGGGATCACTCTTTCATGCTGGATAACCATGCTGGATAACCATCAGGAAGGATCTTTTGGTTTTAAACCTTTCCCTCCCAGCCCTTTACAAAACTTTACACTTTCCCTGTGGTCCAAGTTGCAGCTGTGGATTGCCACGGGTTGAATTCGAGAAACAATGCAAAGGGGGAACATTGACCCTCCCCCCTAGTGCTGTGGTCTCACTCTACACACCCCTCCCCTGGCTTCCCTTAACCCCCCCCCACAGGAAGTCCAGTCTCAACTAAGTAGCCAAGTACAATGGGGAAAGACCATTGGCAGATGTAGCTTTCTTAAAAGGCTCAGTTGACATCCCTTGTTTTATTTTCAGAAAGGCAGTAGCAGGATCTGAGCAGCTGAAATCGAGAAAGCGGGAAAGCATTTTACGTAGGTTAGTGTCTGGAACGTTTTTATTGTTTTCGGTTCCAAAAGTACCGTAGGAGGGTTGGCAGCTAGCGTTGGGGGGGCACGGTGCCAACTGTGCCAACCAGCAAGCCATCCGCTTCCATCACTCCCATTTAAAGGGGGGGAGAGGAAAAAAAACACACCCTCCTCTGGCATAAATGGGCTTCATTCAAGTGGAAACAAATGTTTAAAAAGCAGCCATTTAGAATGCAACCCCCCCCCTCGAAAACAAACACTTGATCCTCTCCTAAGTGAATGACAAACAGCCACAGTTGATTAAAAGCACTTTCCGAAGAAGGACGGACCAACATATTTGAGGCTTTTATATTTTAGGAAAAGGGCAACAAGGAGCAGGAAACATGACAAAGGTTTATAGAATTATGAATGGTGCAGAGAGAGGGGTTGGGAAGCCTCCCTCCCCCTCTCATCTCACAGCACAAGATTTGGGGTTACCCAGTGAAACTAATTGGCAGTAGATTCAGGACAGAGGGGGAAAAGGCCATCTTCTCTCGCGGTATAATTAACAGATGGAATTTGCCGCCCCGAGATGCGGCGATGGCAGCCGAGGGGGATTCATTTTTAAGGTCTGTTAATTTGGAAGATTTAAAGCCCACCTCTTCGGATAGCTGCTGAAGAGGACGGGTCAGGCAAAGCCAGGGTGCACGGATCCTTCCGTGACTATGTAGCTGTCACGTTCAAAGGCAGGGTATGTGTGACCTTGCTGGAGATATCTGTCTGGCTGTGTTTAGAACCAGGACACAAAACTAGGATTGAACCCTCTTTCTTATTTGGGAGGAATCTTTGGGGGGAATGCTTTTCAAGCATGGGAGAAGGGCTCTTCTGAAGCAGCATGACGTCCCTCCAGCAGGGCAAAGTTGGCAAGAAATAAATCAAGAAATCACACACAAGTACAGCATCAACAGGTGCATTTGGTGTGATATCAGAGAGAAGTCTCCCCCAGTTTTATGCAGTCTGTCGCTGAAGCTGTAACATAACCCTTGGGTAGTTTGGACCTTAACTTCTCACCTGCTTGGTGTTCCACTTACTGTTCCCTCCCCACACCCTCTTATTGTATGATGCACAATCAAGATATTGTTCTGTAGAACTGGGTAGGTCCAGAGATGTCGCACTTACTGGGCCCACTGGTCCATTCCTGGCTGAGTTGGTGGACATTACATCCTGCCTTCAGTTCACAAGGTCCCTGGTTAGAGTCTTGGAGCCACTGACACCAACGGTGATTCTGAAGTCATTTTTTTGTCTCTGGATCCAGGTGTGGATCCAGATTTGGACCTAGGCTCATACTGTACCTTCCCTGGTCCTTCTTTGCCCACACTCCCTGCCCAAAGCCTGTGAAGAAGAGCACATTCCTCTTTTGGACCCATCCAAAAGTTAAGATTTCACTATCTACATGGGTGGATTTGGCACACTCAAGATGTGAGGACCAGCTCCCGGTTCCAGTTCATGCGAGGGCTACGTGTTCAGCTTCCAGGGTGTGACCAGGACATTCTGCATTCGTCAGACACCTCTGTCGGCAGTCTGCAAAGACAAAGAATTTACACTAAGCCTGGTTAGTCAAAGGAGTTGATCAACATGACTAATCTGGTTTAAGGGCATTTTCCATGCACATGTCTGGGAGAATCACTTTAATTATCACCTGGCACATCACTGCTGCTTCGGTTCATTCTCATTTCCCCTGTTCGCAAGTGTCGAAATATTCCCAGGCGCATAAGAAGAAGAATAAGAAAAAGAAGAAGAAGACTTGGTCCTTATATGCCGCTTTTCTCTACCTGAAAAAGGCTCAAAGCGACTTACAGTCACCTTCCCTTTCCTCTCCCCACGACAGACACCCTGTGAGGTGGGTGAGGCTGAGAGAGCCCTGACATTACTGCTCAGTCAGAGCAGTTTGATCAGTGCTGTGGTGAGCCCAAGGCCACCCAGCTGGCTGCATGTGGGGGAGGAGCAGGGAATCAAACACAGCTCCCCAGCTTTATCTCAGCAACTTTTTGAGGGCCTGCCTTATAGTTTTCATTTGTGCTGCCTATGCCTAGTGGCTTGCGTTTTTAACTGTAAGCCACCTTGCACAGCTCTCTGAAGAGGTAACATAGAAATGGTCTAACCAAATAAAATAAATCCCCCCAAAGGGCGACAATGGCAGATGATTCTGGAATTTCCTGTGCACTCAGCTTGGAGGGTGTGATCTTTTCCCAGTGGGGTTATGGGAAAGGGGGGCAGGCCTAGTGTTGTGGGGTTTTTTTATTTTCTAGTTTTTCAGGCTGTGTTTTTCCACTTCCTTTGGCCCCGCAAGTGCACCCCCGGCCTCACGCAGGGTCCTTGTCAATTGAGGGCAGCAGGATTTGGCCTGCATCCCAAAATGACCCTTCTCATTAGTCACAAGAGCGGTTTTGGGCTGCAGAGAGTGACTTTAGCTCAGCGGTAGCCTGGGTGACTCCTGCAAGGGAACATTTTTGCTCATCCCTCGTCTCTCCCCTGCTGGCGGGAAGCATCTTTTGTCTCACCTCTTTGCCAAACTCCCGTGTTTTGCTCTCCGGGCAAGAAGCCAGCTTGACGGAGGACCTTTCTGAAGGCGGCAAAACATAATTCCGGGGTCCAAGAAAACAGCACACAATACACTTTCAGGACTTTGAAAACCGCTCCTATCTGGTCGTCTCCCATTTCCACACTGCTGAGCTGAAACAAAACAAAATGGGAACAACAGCAAATCTGGGCTTGGGGCTTGGGGCAGGGGGTGGGGAACAGCCAGATCTGTCCATTCCAAATTCTACAAGCCGATTATATTACAAGTGTCGGGATGCTATTTTAGAGCTGGCGAGATTTTCGACCCTCCTCTCATTTTGCTTCGTTATCCCTCTTTCCTGCGAAGAATAGTACAAAGGTAGCTCACAGGTAAAACAGAGGAGGTGATTCAAAGACCAGTAACATCACCCGTGAAATGCCAACCAGCTAAATGAATAAGCAATCACCCGTCAGCAGTGAAAGTTGATGGCAGAAATCGCAGGATTGACTCTGTGTCAGGAAATCAACTGAATGCATGACCTCTAAGTGCCCTTTGCAATAACACGGTATTCACAACAAAACAAAATCAGAGTCCCGTGGCACCTTTAAGACCAACAAAGATTTATTCAAAGCGTGAGCTTTCGAGGGCAAGCACTCTTCCTCTGTCTTAAAGGTGCCACTGGGCTTCCGATGTCCTTTTGCAGCTGGATTTTCCTGTGCAGAACAGGATCACCTACTTCTAAAATACACCAAAAGTGCATTATCCAGTGTGTGCAGAATCTTGAATACTTTGGAGTTTTGCATTGAATCGTCACAGGCTGGACCTCTTGCATTTCTTGGACTTTTGCTTGCACTGTTGACAGCTCTTCCCCCCCCCCCCTACGCTCTGCTGTGTATGCATTTCACTGACGGTGGTTTGACTTCATACATCTGAAAAGGTGGCCTCTCTAGACCACAAGGGCAAATGCTGGCAGGGGCTCATGGGAACTGTAGTCCATGGACATCTGGAGGACCACAGGTTGACTACGCCTGGCGTAAAAGACAGTGGTGGAGGAGAAGCAGGAGAATATACCGGGAAGGTTGTTATCCATAACTTAAACTTTGGTTCATTTGACAATGATGATTGGGGGGGGGGAGGTTAGCATTATATGCATTAAGCAAAACTGGCCAAGCATAGAGGCAAATGCAGCTGTGTATCCATTTTGCCAAACGTCTGGTTTCTTCTGGATGCTTTTCTAGTCTCCCTCCTCCCCGCAAAAGCGCATTGCATGTAGAAAATGGAACTCATTTGGTGGGTTTGGTTTACGTTTTAAAATGTGAAACGTATCCTTGCCTTTCCTTATATTGTCTCGATGTTATCGTCTTGCTGGCTTTGGTGTTTCTGCTTATGAGCTTTGAAACATTCCTTGGCTTTCTGTTCGGTTGGCGGCTTTAGTTTTTTTTACTGGTGCTGTTCTGAATTATTTTACGAGTTGTTTCGTACATTTGCAATTGCTGATAGTTATTCTAAGTGTTCTGGCTTGATGACCGATTGTCTGACATTGTTCTAAGCTGCCTGAGCGGTGGGTCGGTGACGTGACTTGGATTGTTCAGGTGGGCTCTGGGTTTTGTGTCCGGCATTCTAGAAACTACAGTACCCAGAATTCCCTGGGGGGAGTGGTAGCTGAGAAATTCGTGGTGAATTGAGCAGAGCTCACCTGTCTTTAGATGCAGACTACCTTTGCCCTCCCAACTCCTTGGGCCAGAGTCGTTTGGATTTTTACCCTGAAGTCCACCCCTGTTGGTATCACTGTACCTCAAGTGCATTTGTGCTGGGCAAGCAGGAAACCAATAAAATGAATGGGTTGCCAACTCCAGCTTGGCCCATCCCTGAAGATTTGAGGGCAGTGCCTAGGTAAGGTAGACTCCGAGGAAGGAAAGGAGCTCAACAGTAATCTCTGCAAGCTCAAGTGTAATTCCAGGAGACCTCCAGACCCCACCTGGAGGTTGGTGACCCTCACAATCAAACTTAGTTTTCAAAGCCATAGAAAGTAGAGACAGAAATCCAGCCCGGATCTAGAGCAGAGCAATTCTGAACTGTGCGGTTATACCGTTCCGAGCCTATCGATTTCATTGATCTTGGAAGGGTATAACTTTATTTATTTATATGGATTTTAATGCCGCCCTTCCCTATGGCTCTGGGATGGTTCTATTTATTATTATATTTATATACCGCCCTCCCTTTCGGCTCAGGGAATGGCTGACAGGGACTTTGGGAATTGTGCCTGAGTCTGATTTGCTCCACTGGAGTCAGCAAAACTGTCTCTCTTTCCCGGTTGCTGTTAGTAATGGGGCAAGCGACTGCTGGTGAGGCAGGATGCTTTCCCAGTTGCTCACTGGTTTTGACGAGGAGGGATGTGGTTATTCCGTTCCTCCTGGGGAGGAGCTGAAATGCTGAGCTGAGCTTTCTCTCATGCCCACCGCTCCGAATGTTTCTGCTTCTCTTCCAGATGTTGACGAGTGCCAAGTTCACAATGGGGGCTGCCAGCACAGATGTGTGAACACTCTGGGGTCATATTATTGCGAGTGCAAGCCAGGATCGCGCCTTCACACAGATGGCAGGACCTGTCTGGGTAAGCTTGAGCAGAATCTCACCCATTTCTCATCTCTCTGAGTATCCCATGCTGGGAACAGAATGCCAAACAGAGGGGCCTTGCCTTTTCCTGATGTTCTGTGCGACACAACACTACGAGATTGAGATAATTCTCTTTGCTCGCTAAGGACTGCCAAGTTCTCGTAGCCTTTCCAGATGGGATGCTTTTGCGTTCCAGGATACCAGGAACCCTGCATAGTGCAACCATGTACTACCAGCCGTGTTGTCTGGATAGGGGAAATGCCTAAATTTGGCAGGCAACTTTGACATGCATGAAGCAGAGCCCTGGAAGAATCCAGTGGTCGGTTCGCACTAAGTGAAGCTGGACATGCACGCCAAAGATGCACATTCTGTTAATCAAACAACAAGGCAACGATGCATTTTGGGAGAACTGTGGGGGGTCCATGCTGTTGGTCCTGGTGTGCACGGGCTTGCCCTCTGGAAAGGGCTTCTTGGTTTGGGAAACGGAGCATGCTAAACTAGCTCAAAGCAGGGCTGTGTATAAGAAGGCGAGGCACATCAAAACACGTTTGAGGGCTTTGGGGAGATAGAAGAGGAGGAACAGTCCTTTGGGGATTGCCCTTGAAATGTTCTTGACTTGATTCCGACATATTGACCCATATTCTAACCATAGGTTTTGGACCACATTTCATCAAAACTCTGTGACATCACAACTGGGGTTTTACAGCACCATCTCACCAACTTGCTCTTCTCCCAACCCCAAATTTGTAACTGGGATCTGTCAGTTCAGGCATTGCCTCAAGCCATATTTAGCACAGAGTCTGACTTTCAGTGTTGCTGCTAAACCCTGGTTTCTGATTCCGGTTTGCTAGCCTATCTCAAATCACGGTTGGTCAATCCAGACTGTGGCAACCCCTGGTTAAGCTTCCCGAACCACGGTTTGACATGATGTGTACACTGTAACATTGACTCGACGATTCAAACTCTTTCCCCCCCATTTAGATCAGATTATGTTTTAGAGGACAAGCAGAAATAACTTTTGTTTTTGCTGCGGGCTCGTTTGCCAGGAATAAAAAGAGGCCTTTGGCTTGTAGAACCGAATTCTTGGAGGAGACGACAGGCCGGTGTGCCAAGGAAATGCCACAAGGGGCTTTCCAGATGCTCGTTTTTAGCGCAAAAAAGTGCATTCCACCGCCGAAGCTGTCAGAACAGTGACAGTAGCACAATTATATGTTTTTATTAGGACCAACTGCTTGAGTTCTCCAGGACGCATGTTAAGCATTAGGACATGAAAAAAAAAAACGGGGTGAGGGAAAAAGGAAAACCGTGCTGGGGGAACGACTGAAAAAACCCTTGCCTGCAAATCATAAAATGGCAAAGTGGCCACGGAGCTGGAAGACCTGCATTCAAATCGCCATTCCAGCATGAAGCTCACTGAGTATCCTTGGCCTAGCCCAGGGGTAGTCAAACTGCAGCCCTCCAGATGAATGCTGGCAGGGGCTCATGGGAATTGTAGTCCATGGACATCTGGAGGGCCGCAGTTTGACTACCCCTGGACTACTCACTTTCCCTCTTGGCCTCCTTTCCTTGCAGGTGAAGACAAAGTTGGAAAGAGAGAACCACACGGGCAACCTTGAGGTCTTCGGCGGAAGGCCGGGATAAAAAACTAGAGACAGGTAGATGGGATGGAGAAAGGCTTTGGTGAGGTGCAGCCGAGTCATCTGGAGCCATCGGAAGAACCTCCCAGGTTCAATCTCCACCATCTCTGGTTCAAAAGGACCAGGTCGTGTGAAAGACCTGGGGCCCAAGAGAGCTACTGACCTTGATGGTCCGATTCAGCATCAGGCAGCTTCATGGGTGTTTGTGGTGGGCAGGGTTTGTGGCGGGGCACCGTAACGGCGTTTCCACCTTTGGCAAAGTGCTCAGAGGCGTTGCGTTGAACCAGGACAGAAAATAAGCGGACATCCCACTGGCCAAGACGCTGCGTCCATGTGCCCCAGGCGGCCTGTAAAAACGGGGGGGGGGGGGGGGGGAAGCATTGCGTTGGAAAAGAGGCCAAAATAAGGGAATCTTTTTTTCCCACCCCAGACATGCTTTTCTCGAGAGCCCGGTAGACCTCTGGGATATCGGAACACATTCCGATTGCGTTATTATATCTTTTTGGGGCAGCGCGCATGAAGCAAGCCGCTCCAAGACAGTGATCTGTTTGGTCCTGTTTCTCTCTTTTGTTTTGTGTTTCATTGGAAAGGAGGGTTTTCTTTTGTTTTTTTCCTTTTTACACCTGGACCTGTAACTTTAGAGCCCTTCCAAGCAGGTGTGGGGAAGGAAGAGGCAGGCATCTGCCTTTGGCTCAGAAGCTCTCCCCCCAGCCCGTGTCACCACGGAAAGGGGACAGAAGACAAGAGAAGCGACGTTTTTTGTCCAGACCACTCAGTATAAGAAAGCCCTGGGCTTTCCCAGGTGACCTTGGCTCTTCCCAATCCGTGGGTGTTCACAAATCCCTCCTGGCCCAGATCAGCTTTCATTGAACAGGAAGCCGAAGAGGAAGGATCGGAAGTCAGAGGTCAGGCCGGTGCTCGCGCAGTGGGTTTGCGGGGTCAGGAATGCGCAGAGAACGTGGAGGCCGTACCGAGACGGGGTGATTCATCGCGTTGCAAAACAACCTTTTCCTTTATGGCTTGTTTGAAAGCAAAAGAGCGTGCAGCCGCTTCTGGGCCCTGCAGAGCATTTTTCAAACCGCAGCAATTAGTAGTTGCTTTTTGTGCAGCGGCTGAGACGGATTATCCCGAGGGATGGTTAGAGCCTCACTTTTTGAATGCGGCTGTTGGGAATCGTGTGTCCTAAAGAGGCTGTAAAAGACAGAATCGTAGAATCATAGGATCATAGAGTTGGAAGGGGCCATACAGGCCATCTAGTCCAACCCCCTGCTCAACGCAGGATCAGCCCTAAGCATCCTAAAGCACAGGTCAGTGGCTGGAATCCTTGCCATCTGTTCTAGAGAGAACCTGAGTATGTCACCTCAAACTGGGGGGATCGAAGCTTTGGTGATTTGTAAGTTCAGGACCGAGCATCTTGTGTGATGCTGGAGACCCCTGAAATGTTCACACCCTGGGTGCAGTTTGTCAGGGCAGCGCCTGGATCCGAGTCCAACCAAAGAGGGAGACCATTGTGTATGCAGTGCAAGAGAAGCATCATTTAGCAGTTCAGTCTACCTTTTAAAGAAGCTGATATCCTTTGTAGGTGCAGGAGATTTGCGGGAACTGAGTTCTGGTTGGGAGCATCATCTGTCCATCCGGGAAAAGTTAGAGTCTGCTGGAATTTAGAGCTAGATTCAAATCCTGGAGCATCTTGAGGTCCAGCAGGGTTTCCAGGGTGTAAGCTTTCAAGAGTCGAAGCTTGAATTTAAACTCATGAAAACTGGGCCCAATAATTATTAACCCAATAAGTATTTAAAAAAAATAAAATATAAATATATTAAAAATTAATCAGCTCCCACCCAATTGGCAAAACCTTTCCGGGGCATTGTGGAAGCCCAGAGTTTCATGAAACCTAGGTTGAGAAAACCTGGATCAGAGTGTCAGACCATGGCCCATTCTGCACATGTACAATAAAGCACTTTCAATGCACTTTAGAAGTAATAATTTCATCCTCATCATTTCCAGCCTTTATCGTGTGTTTTTCTGAGACGGGGCGAAGGGTCTGTGATCTCTGTTTTGAATAGAAATGGAGAGAAAGTGTGGTAAACTTGTAAAGCACGTGCAATGTGGAATTTATAAAAAGGAGCCTTCTCAACGAAGTAAGAACTTGGATGGAAAACCAAAACAAACCAAAAAAAAAGAGCAGAGTTTCCATATTTATTTTTCATTTCTGGAAAGTAACCTGTGCCCATTTACATTTCTAGAAGCAGATGCAGCATATCATAGATCCGCAGGGACTGTACAATCGTTCAAAGCAGACCCTTTTAAAGAGAAGGCCAACCAGACTCCTTTGCAGATGTTGCTTCTACATTTCTGCCCGTCCAGAGGGTCTTGTTGGCAAAGTCAAGAGCCAGCCTTCTAGGGGGGCCTAATAGAAGTCCTGCATTTCGGAGATCTGTCAGGACATTTGATTCTCATTACGGTTGGGCCGATGGCCTGTCTGCCTTGATGTTTTTGATTAAAGAAAACAACATTTTATGAAGGAAACGCAGGCTAAATCTGGGCTGAAAACCAGGGACAAGGAGAAAGAGACAGTCAATTGCAGATAAATTATGTCCAAACATTCTCCATTTTCTCTCTCTCTCTCTCTCTCTCTCTCTCTCTCTCTCTCTCTCTCTGTGTGTGTGTGTGTTGGGTGTGTGTGAATTAGATTTATTTATTATTACCATGGTGGGACAATGTAATTAACACTTATGAGATAGTCAATATAGACTCCCTTAAGACCTAATGCTATCATCTATCAAATTAGACTAGGGGTCCATCTTGTTATTCTAATTTGCTGTGGCTATCCAGGGTCTCAAGAGATCCCAGTGTTGGCTACCTGCCAAGAACTGAACCCTGCTTTCAACATTCTGCCAAGAATCGAACCCAGAACTCTTCTACACACAAGACAGGAGGTCTACTCCTGAGCCACCCTTCATTCAGTGATTTTACAGTGATTTTTCCATGGCAGTGTCCAGATTAGATTTCTACGAGTTTGTTGGGAAGCTCTTCTCAGTAGCAGGGGTAGTCTGAGCCAGTGGGCGACAGGGGAGTGGCGCTGGGCCCCTAACCGAAGAAGGGGGGAAAGAGAAGAATAAGAACCAGGTTCTGCTGCTGCTTGTAATTGCCCTGGGTGGGTTCCCTACCCACCTTGCATGGAGTGAGGCCCACCCTTGGTTTGGCATAGGTTGTGGGTGGATTTGGGGACCCCATCCTGGACTTTTGCCTACAGATTCAGGAGCACTAAGAGCATTGCCAACTATACATGGCAGAATTCTCTCCTCCAGAAGGGCTTGTTCCCTTTCGTGAAGTCCCTCCAAAATATCTTGAAGCCCTATTAATTGCAGAATACTTTTAGTAGCTGTTGATGCTTTTAAGTGTTTGGTCTGGGGGGTTTAAATCAGATGTTTTCCCAGCATTTTGGGATTTGCTGATTTTATCAAACTGTGCTTTCTCTCTCTGCATATGTTGGATAAAGCACTTTTTATATGAAAAAGCAGGATATAAATTTGCTGAAATGTAGGCACAGCTGTCTATGAAAATCATTATGATGGAAGTAATTTAGAATATGGCATTTGGTTTATTAGCATATGTTGTTAATGCTGGAACAAACCCAAGAGCTGGGTTTTTTTGACCCATGAAGCCATAAATGGCCTGAGGGTATTTGAAGCATTGTATGAACCAACTGTACGATCCATTATGGAAGTGATCTCGAGTCAGGACTCTCAGATGGGTCCTGGGAGACCTGGCAGAGGGATGGAGTCATGCCAAGCCAGGAGGAGAGGAAGGGATCCTTGCGCAATCATCCAGGGCCCTCAAGTGTGCGCGGCTCCATGCCTTGCATTTTTGCAAGCGCATGAAAGAGCTCCATTCAGCCAGATCTCCGTCTGCATAAATATTTACACTGTGAAAGATGGAGGATTTGCTCTGACTTGATCTTTGAAATCACGTGGCTTTCATTTTTAAAAACACACCAGCATTTTTGACAGGTTTTCCGGTGCTCGCCTAGGGAGGAATAGAAAGATGGACAGTTTTACATCTGCCAAAGAGAGGGGCTGCAGAGGGGGGGGGGAAGCGGGAAGGTTAGGTTGCAGTATCTCATTGGTCCTCAGAGCCCATGGGTGGCCAAAAGGTGGTTCTCTAGATCAGGGGTAGTCAACCTGTGGCCCTCCAGATGTCCATGGACTACAATTCCCATGAGCCAAATGCCGTGAAAAGGCGTAGAGCAGGGGTAGTCAACCTGTGGTCCTCCAGAGGTTCATGGACTACAATGCCCATGAGCCAAATGCCGTGAAAAGGTGTAGAGCAGGGGTAGTCAACCTGTAGTCCTCCAGAGGTTCATGGACTACAATTCCCATGAGCCAAATGCCGTGAAAAGGCGTGGCAGGGGTAGTCAACCTGTGGTCCTCCAGATGTCCATGGACTACAATTCCCACAGGCCCCTGTCAGCAAACGCTGTCAGGGGCTCGTGGGAATTGTAGTCCATGGACATCTGGAGGACCACAGGTTGACTACCCCTGCTTTAGATGTCAATGGACTGCAATTCCCACGATCCTCTTTGCCCGTCAGCTGTCTCTGGTCAACTGTTCTTCTCTTGACCCTTGTGTAGCTGTTTGGAGAATGCCTTGTTAAATCTTTGCTGGTGTTCCTTGCTACTTACTTAATTAGTACACTGAGTTTCTCCCACTCCGCTCCAGTGAGCTCAGAGTCCGAGAGGTTGTTTATGAAAGTGCAGCTCTGCGTTCCTGGGTTGGTCCTTCCAAAAGCCATGTGCACTCCCGAAGAGACGAGGGATGCCATGTTTCTGCGTATCCGCACAGCCAAAAGGAACAACTTCTGGTTCTTATTACGTGTCCCAAGCTGGAATGTGCGCTGCATGGTAAATGCAAACAGAGCACTTTGCTTCTGACATGCACAGCGGGGAAATATATGAGGTTCACACGGGGTTATTAGTTGAGGAGGGGAAGATTTGTCTTGTCGCTCCGCAAAGCTGCATTTTGGGATGGAAAACCCAAATCAAGCGAGGGAGCGACAGATACTTGACCGATTCTCATGGCCAACATGCCAAGCAAAGGACGGAACCGATTGCTACCTTTATAGAGAAATGTAGACATTTCTATATTGCTTTGACTCGTATGGGCTGGTGCCCCTCCTTCCCTCCCAGAATGCCTTAAAAA
The DNA here is from genome assembly GCF_049243985.1 of Paroedura picta. Lineage (NCBI taxonomy): Eukaryota > Metazoa > Chordata > Lepidosauria > Squamata > Gekkonidae > Paroedura > Paroedura picta. The sequence continues at coordinate 6,054,018 of NC_135383.1, read as the reverse complement.
AACAAATGAACAAGAAACTGGCCATTCTGTGAATGTATTTTTGAAAACAAGTAAAGCTTGTTTGAAAAGAAGTAGAACAACCCCCTGCCTTAATTGGAAGAGATGGTTTTAAGGCGTCAAATCCCAGAGTACGGTTTCGTACAGCAGTGATGGTTTTAGATTAAAGATGCTCACGCAAAACCCTTCTAGCATGTTTTCCCTCCGTGCTAAGCCCCTGCAAAGCCCGAAAACAATATTTTCAGAAGGAAAGGGAGGACCTCGGCGACATTGTTTATGGAAGCTCGGGGTCTGTTTTTATTGCCCGTTTTAATATATCTGAATTTGTTTTAATAGATAGCCCGAGGTCCAAGGAACACACATTCTCTGTTATAGCTTGCCACGCTCAAGTTGATTTTGCTCAAGCCGACGAAAGAAAACGAAGCACGGACACCAAATTCCCAGCTTTTCGCGAGATTGTCAGGCAGCACATGGCCATGTCTGAACAACATGCATGCCTAGAACTAGATGGTTT